>NC_133398.1:96003309-96303309 GCF_047511655.1 Castor canadensis
GAGTCTATTTTTGAGTGTGAGTGTGAAGATGGGAGTGCATTTGTGTGTCCATGTGTATTTGAAAGGGATTTTCTTTTTTGTGTGTGTGAGAGTAGGAGCGAATGTGATTGTGGGTGACTGTGTGTGTTGTTGAGTGCAGGTGTGTGAGTATGTGCAGGTGTGTGTAATTGAGTGTGTTTGGATTGGCGTGTGAATGCGCATTTGGGTGCAGGTGTGGGAATTTGTGTCCAAGAGATTGTGTTAGTGTGTTCAGGTGTGTGATTGATGTAGAGGGGTTATGTGGACGAGTAGGAGACTGAGTGTGTCTTCGTATGTTAGTGTTCTTGCTTGTGTGTATTCACGTGTATGTGAGTACACGAGTGTGTTTGTATGTGTGAGGGTGTTTTTAGGTGTTTGTGAATGTGACTGCAGGTGAATGTGTGGGTGATGGCTTGTTCGTCTGTTCCGGTGTAAGGATGTGAGTGTTTGTATATACCTATTTGTGTTTTTGTGTTTGTATGTGTGTATGAGGGTGTATGTATGTATGTGCAAGTGGGTGGCGTATGTGTCTGTGTACATGGGTACGTGTGTGAATTTTTGAATATGTGCAGGAGTGAGAGTGTGCATGAGGGTGTGTGTTTCTGTAGGTTTGAGTATGTGAGTGGTTATATATGTGAGGTTTATGGGTGTGAGTTTTTCTTAGTGAGTATATATGTGTTTACATGATGTGAGTGTGTGTAAGTGTGTATGATAGTGTGTGGGAGTGTGTAGGTTTGAGTGTATTTGAGGGGGATGGTGTGAGTACGTGTGTGAATGTGTGTACACGTGTATGATTGTTGATGTTTGTGAGTGTGTGTGACTGCATGTGTGTGTGTGAGTGTGTCTACATAGGTGAGTGTTTGAGATTGTGTGTGTGAGTGCATGTGTGAGTGAGTGTGAGTGCGAGTGAGTCTTGGAGCGTGTGTATGTGTGTTGGGGCTGTTTGTGTATGTCTATGTGTGTTTGTGTGTGTTTGTATGTGTATGAGTGTGAGTGAGTTTTTGTGTGCAGTTGATAAATGACTAAGTTAACCCAAGCATTGGTGGCCCATGCCTTGCTTCTTAGGCATTAGGAATGCTGAGTTTAGCAGCATTGTTTGTGGAGACTAGCCTAGAAATCAAATCTCACCATGAAAAATAAGCTGGATCTGTCCCACACCTTTCATTCCAGCAATGGAATGCTGAGATTAGCAGACAAGCAGTTGTAGGCCACCACGTTCAAAAAAATTGCCAACGGAGGAGAAATGAAACTGGGCAAGGTGGTCAAAGACTGTTTTCCCAGCTAATGTAGAAAGCTGAAATTTGGGGGATTGTGGTGTCAGACTGTGTGTGTGTGTGTGTGTGTGTGCATGCGTGTGTGTGAGTTTGAGTAAGTGTGTGAGTCAGTGAATGTAAGTGTGTATGTTCAAGTGTGGGTGAGTGTGTGAGTGTGAGTGTGTGTATTTGTGTGTTTATTTGTGTGGGTCTACTTTTGAGTGAGTGTGAATGTGTGAGTGCATTTGTGTGTACATGTGTATTGGAATGTGATTTTGAGTGAGTGTGTGTTCTTCTACGTCAATGTGTTGACATCTGGATATTCACGTGGGAGTGAGAATGTATGTGTGTATGTGTGAGGGTGTTTTTGGGTGGGTGTGTGGATGTGAAAGTAGGGGCATGTGTGTGTGTTTGCTTGTTTGTGTTCACGTTTGTGTTACTGTTTATGTATATCTATATGTGTTTGTGTGTTTGTATGGGTCAATGGGAGTGTGTGTATGTGTGCTTCTGCATGTGTCTGTGTACTTGTGTAAGAGTGTGAATTTGTGAATGTGTGTGAGTGAATGTGTGCATGCAGGTGTGTGTTTCTGTATGACTGATTGTATGAGTGTGCACCTAGGTGAGTGTTTATGTCTGTGAGTGTGATTGTGAATCAGCCTGTGTGAGTTTCTGTGTGTATGTGTTGTGAGAGTTTGTGTTTGGTGGTGTGTTTTTGAGTCAGTGTGTGAGTGTATATGTGGGTACTTGTGAGTGAGTGTGGGAGTGTGTATGACGGTGTGTGGGCGAGAATGTGTGAGAGTATACGAGGCTGAAGGTGTGAGTGAGTGTGTGAATGTGTGTACATGTGTTTGTTGGTAGGTGATTGTTTGTCTGACTGATTTTGTGTGTGTGTTTCTGTGAGTGAGAGGGTGAAAGTTGTAGGTGTGTACATGTGTGTGAGTGTGTGAGTTGTGTGTAAGTGTGTGAGTGTTTCTGTAGGTGAGGGTTTAATTGTAATTGAATGATTCTGTCAGTGTGTGTGTGAATGAGTGTGTTTGCTTGTTTGTGGGTGTGAGCCTGTGTATTTGAATTTGTGTATGATTGTGTATTTTTGTGTCTGTGTGAGACAGTTTGCATGTGTATGGGCATATGTGTGTAAGTATGTTTACCTGTGTGTTGTGTGTGAGTGTGTGTGAGAATGTGCATGTGTGTGTGAGTGAGTGTAAGTGTGTTTGGGTCAGAGTGTGAGTGGGTGTTCGGTGCAGGTGTGTGAGTGTGTGTCTGTTTGTGAGTGTGCTGAGATTATTTTTGTGAGTATAACAGTGAGTCTGTGTCTTCGTTTCTGTTAGTTGAGTGTATTCAGGTGTGTTTGGTATGCCTGTGAGGATGGACATGTTTGTGTGTGTGTGAGGGTGAGAGTGTCAGTGTTTTTTTTTGGGTGTGATCATGTGTGAGTGAGAGCTGGCATCTGTGTATGTGTGTTTTAGTTTGTGGTTGTGTAGGTTTGTGAGTGTGACTCTGTGTGTGTGTTTGTGTGTGAGTCTATTTTTGAGTGTGAGTGTGAAGATGGGAGTGCATTTGTGTGTCCATGTGTATTTGAAAGGGATTTTCTTTTTTGTGTGTGTGAGAGTAGGAGCGAATGTGATTGTGGGTGACTGTGTGTGTTGTTGAGTGCAGGTGTGTGAGTATGTGCAGGTGTGTGTAATTGAGTGTGTTTGGATTGGCGTGTGAATGCGCATTTGGGTGCAGGTGTGGGAATTTGTGTCCAAGAGATTGTGTTAGTGTGTTCAGGTGTGTGATTGATGTAGAGGGGTTATGTGGACGTGGAGGAGACTGAGTGTGTCTTCGTATGTTAGTGTTCTTGCTTGTGTGTATTCACGTGTATGTGAGTACACGAGTGTGTTTGTATGTGTGAGGGTGTTTTTAGGTGTTTGTGAATGTGACTGCAGGTGTATGTGTGTGTGATGGCTTGTTCGTCTGTTCCGGTGTATGGATGTGAGTGTTTGTATATACCTATTTGTGTTTTTGTGTTTGTATGTGTGTATGAGGGTGTATGTATGTATGTGCAAGTGGGTGGCGTATGTGTCTGTGTACATGGGTACGTGTGTGAATTTTTGAATATGTGCAGGAATGAGAGTGTGCATGAGGATGTGTGTTTCTGTAGGTTTCAGTGTGTGAGTGGTTATATATGTGAGGTTTATGGGTGTGAGTTTCTCTTAGTGAGTATATATGTGTTTACATGATGTGAGTGTGTGTGTGTATGATAGTGTGTGGGAGTGTGTAGGTTTGAGTGTATGTGAGGGGGATGGTGTGAGGACGTGTGTGAATGTGTGTACACGTGTATGATTGTTGATGTTTGTGAGTGTGTGTGACTGCATGTGTGTGTGTGAGTGTGTCTACATAGGTGAGTGTTTGAGATTGTGTGTGTGAGTGCATGTGTGGGTGAGTGTGAGTGCGAGTGAGTCTTGGAGCGTGTGTATGTGTGTGGGGGCTGTTTGTGTATGTCTATGTGTGTTTGTGTGTGTTTGTATGTGTATGAGTGTGAGTGAGTTTTTGTGTGCAGTTGATAAATGACTAAGTTAACCCAAGCATTGGTGGCCCATGCCTTGCTTCTTAGGCATTAGGAATGCTGAGTTTAGCAGCATTGTTTGTGGAGACTAGCCTAGAAATCAAATCTCACCATGAAAAATAAGCTGGATCTGTCCCACACCTTTCATTCCAGCAATGGGATGCTGAGATTAGCAGACAAGCAGTTGTAGGCCACCACGTTCAAAAAAATTGCCAACGGAGGAAAAATGAAACTGGGCAAGGTGGTCAAAGACTGTTTTCCCAGCTAATGTAGAAAGCTGAAATTTGGGGGATTGTGGTGTCAGACTGTGTGTGTGTGTGTGTGTGTGTGTGTGCATGCGTGTGTGTGAGTTTGAGTAAGTGTGTGAGTCAGTGAATGTAAGTGTGTGTGTTCAAGTGTGGGTGAGTGTGTGAGTGTGAGTGTGTGTATTTGTGTGTTTATTTGTGTGAGTCTACTTTTGAGTGAGTGTGAATGTGTGAGTGCATTTGTGTGTACATGTGTATTGGAATGTGAGTTTGAGTGAGTGTGTGTTCTTCTACGTCAATGTGTTGACATCTGGGTATTCACGTGGGAGTGAGAATGTATGTGTGTATGTGTGAGGGTGTTTTTGGGTGGGTGTGTGGATGTGAAAGTAGGGGCATGTGTGTGTGTTTGCTTGTTTGTGTTCACGTTTGTGTTACTGTTTATGTACATCTATATGTGTTTGTGTGTTTGTATGGGTCAATGAGAGTGTGTGTATGTGTGCTTGTGCATGTGTCTGTGTACTTGTGTAAGAGTGTGAATTTGTGAATGTGTGTGAGTGAATGTGTGCATGCAGGTGTGTGTTTCTGTATGACTGATTGTATGAGTGTGCACCTAGGTGAGTGTTTATGTCTGTGAGTGTGATTGTGAATCAGCCTGTGTGAGTTTCTGTGTGTATGTGTTGTGAGAGTTTGTGTTTGGTGGTGTGTTTTTGAGTCAGTGTGTGAGTGTATATGTGGGTACTTGTGAGTGAGTGTGGGAGTGTGTATGACGGTGTGTGGGCGAGAATGTGTGAGAGTATACGAGGCTGAAGGTGTGAGTGAGTGTGTGAATGTGTGTACATGTGTTTGTTGGTAGGTGATTGTTTGTCTGACTGATTTTGTGTGTGTGTTTCTGTGAGTGAGAGGGTGAAAGTTGTAGGTGTGTACATGTGTGTGAGTGTGTGAGTTGTGTGTAAGTGTGTGAGTGTTTCTGTAGGTGAGGGTTTAATTGTAATTGAATGATTCTGTCAGTGTGTGTGTGAATGAGTGTGTTTGCTTGTTTGTGGGTGTGAGCCTGTGTATTTGAATTTGTGTATGATTGTGTATTTTTGTGTCTGTGTGAGACAGTTTGCATGTGTATGGGCATATGTGTGTAAGTATGTTTATCTGTGTGTTGTGTGTGAGTGTGTGTGAGAATGTGCATGTGTGTGAGTGAGTGTAAGTGTGTTTGGGTCAGAGTGTGAGTGGGTGTTCGGTGCAGGTGTGTGAGTGTGTGTCTGTTTGTGAGTGTGCTGAGATTATTTTTGTGAGTATAACAGTGAGTCTGTGTCTTCGTTTCTGTTAGTTGAGTGTATTCAGGTGTGTTTGGTATGCCTGTGAGGATGTACATGTTTGTGTGTGTGTGAGGGTGAGAGTGTCAGTGTTTTTTTTTGGGTGTGATCATGTGTGAGTGAGAGCTGGCATCTGTGTATGTGTGTTTTAGTTTGTGGTTGTGTAGGTTTGTGAGTGTGACTCTGTGTGTGTGTTTGTGTGTGAGTCTATTTTTGAGTGTGAGTGTGAAGATGGGAGTGCATTTGTGTGTCCATGTGTATTTGAAAGGGATTTTCTTTTTTGTGTGTGTGAGAGTAGGAGCGAATGTGATTGTGGGTGACTGTGTGTGTTGTTGAGTGCAGGTGTGTGAGTATGTGCAGGTGTGTGTAATTGAGTGTGTTTGGATTGGCGTGTGAATGCGCATTTGGGTGCAGGTGTGGGAATTTGTGTCCAAGAGATTGTGTTAGTGTGTTCAGGTGTGTGATTGATGTAGAGGGGTTATGTGGACGAGTAGGAGACTGAGTGTGTCTTCGTATGTTAGTGTTCTTGCTTGTGTGTATTCACGTGTATGTGAGTACACGAGTGTGTTTGTATGTGTGAGGGTGTTTTTAGGTGTTTGTGAATGTGACTGCAGGTGAATGTGTGGGTGATGGCTTGTTCGTCTGTTCCGGTGTAAGGATGTGAGTGTTTGTATATACCTATTTGTGTTTTTGTGTTTGTATGTGTGTATGAGGGTGTATGTATGTATGTGCAAGTGGGTGGCGTATGTGTCTGTGTACATGGGTACGTGTGTGAATTTTTGAATATGTGCAGGAGTGAGAGTGTGCATGAGGGTGTGTGTTTCTGTAGGTTTGAGTATGTGAGTGGTTATATATGTGAGGTTTATGGGTGTGAGTTTTTCTTAGTGAGTATATATGTGTTTACATGATGTGAGTGTGTGTAAGTGTGTATGATAGTGTGTGGGAGTGTGTAGGTTTGAGTGTATTTGAGGGGGATGGTGTGAGTACGTGTGTGAATGTGTGTACACGTGTATGATTGTTGATGTTTGTGAGTGTGTGTGACTGCATGTGTGTGTGTGAGTGTGTCTACATAGGTGAGTGTTTGAGATTGTGTGTGTGAGTGCATGTGTGAGTGAGTGTGAGTGCGAGTGAGTCTTGGAGCGTGTGTATGTGTGTTGGGGCTGTTTGTGTATGTCTATGTGTGTTTGTGTGTGTTTGTATGTGTATGAGTGTGAGTGAGTCTTTGTGTGCAGTTGATAAATGACTAAGTTAACCCAAGCATTGGTGGCCCATGCCTTGCTTCTTAGGCATTAGGAATGCTGAGTTTAGCAGCATTGTTTGTGGAGACTAGCCTAGAAATCAAATCTCACCATGAAAAATAAGCTGGATCTGTCCCACACTTTTCAATACAGCAATGGGATGCTGAGATTAGCAGACAAGCAGTTGTAGGCCACCACGTTCAAAAAAATTGCCAACGGAGGAAAAATGAAACTGGGCAAGGTGGTCAAAGACTGTTTTCCCAGCTAATGTAGAAAGCTGAAATTTGGGGGATTGTGGTGTCAGACTGTGTGTGTGTGTGTGTGTGTGTGTGTGTGCATGCGTGTGTGTGAGTTTGAGTAAGTGTGTGAGTCAGTGAATGTAAGTGTGTATGTTCAAGTGTGGGTGAGTGTGTGAGTGTGAGTGTGTGTATTTGTGTGTTTATTTGTGTGAGTCTACTTTTGAGTGAGTGTGAATGTGTGAGTGCATTTGTGTGTACATGTGTATTGGAATGTGATTTTGAGTGAGTGTGTGTTCTTCTACGTCAATGTGTTGACATCTGGATATTCACGTGGGAGTGAGAATGTATGTGTGTATGTGTGAGGGTGTTTTTGGGTGGGTGTGTGGATGTGAAAGTAGGGGCATGTGTGTGTGTTTGCTTGTTTGTGTTCACGTTTGTGTTACTGTTTATGTATATCTATATGTGTTTGTGTGTTTGTATGGGTCAATGGGAGTGTGTGTATGTGTGCTTCTGCATGTGTCTGTGTACTTGTGTAAGAGTGTGAATTTGTGAATGTGTGTGAGTGAATGTGTGCATGCAGGTGTGTGTTTCTGTATGACTGATTGTATGAGTGTGCACCTAGGTGAGTGTTTATGTCTGTGAGTGTGATTGTGAATCAGCCTGTGTGAGTTTCTGTGTGTATGTGTTGTGAGAGTTTGTGTTTGGTGGTGTGTTTTTGAGTCAGTGTGTGAGTGTATATGTGGGTACTTGTGAGTGAGTGTGGGAGTGTGTATGACGGTGTGTGGGCGAGAATGTGTGAGAGTATACGAGGCTGAAGGTGTGAGTGAGTGTGTGAATGTGTGTACATGTGTTTGTTGGTAGGTGATTGTTTGTCTGACTGATTTTGTGTGTGTGTTTCTGTGAGTGAGAGGGTGAAAGTTGTAGGTGTGTACATGTGTGTGAGTGTGTGAGTTGTGTGTAAGTGTGTGAGTGTTTCTGTAGGTGAGGGTTTAATTGTAATTGAATGATTCTGTCAGTGTGTGTGTGAATGAGTGTGTTTGCTTGTTTGTGGGTGTGAGCCTGTGTATTTGAATTTGTGTATGATTGTGTATTTTTGTGTCTGTGTGAGACAGTTTGCATGTGTATGGGCATATGTGTGTAAGTATGTTTACCTGTGTGTTGTGTGTGAGTGTGTGTGAGAATGTGCATGTGTGTGTGAGTGAGTGTAAGTGTGTTTGGGTCAGAGTGTGAGTGGGTGTTCGGTGCAGGTGTGTGAGTGTGTGTCTGTTTGTGAGTGTGCTGAGATTATTTTTGTGAGTATAACAGTGAGTCTGTGTCTTCGTTTCTGTTAGTTGAGTGTATTCAGGTGTGTTTGGTATGCCTGTGAGGATGGACATGTTTGTGTGTGTGTGAGGGTGAGAGTGTCAGTGTTTTTTTTTGGGTGTGATCATGTGTGAGTGAGAGCTGGCATCTGTGTATGTGTGTTTTAGTTTGTGGTTGTGTAGGTTTGTGAGTGTGACTCTGTGTGTGTGTTTGTGTGTGAGTCTATTTTTGAGTGTGAGTGTGAAGATGGGAGTGCATTTGTGTGTCCATGTGTATTTGAAAGGGATTTTCTTTTTTGTGTGTGTGAGAGTAGGAGCGAATGTGATTGTGGGTGACTGTGTGTGTTGTTGAGTGCAGGTGTGTGAGTATGTGCAGGTGTGTGTAATTGAGTGTGTTTGGATTGGCGTGTGAATGCGCATTTGCGTGCAGGTGTGGGAATTTGTGTCCAAGAGATTGTGTTAGTGTGTTCAGGTGTGTGATTGATGTAGAGGGGTTATGTGGACGAGGAGGAGACTGAGTGTGTCTTCGTATGTTAGTGTTCTTGCTTGTGTGTATTCACGTGTATGTGAGTACACGAGTGTGTTTGTATGTGTGAGGGTGTTTTTAGGTGTTTGTGAATGTGACTGCAGGTGTATGTGTGTGTGATGGCTTGTTCGTCTGTTCCGGTGTATGGATGTGAGTGTTTGTATATACCTATTTGTGTTTTTGTGTTTGTATGTGTGTATGAGGGTGTATGTATGTATGTGCAAGTGGGTGGCGTATGTGTCTGTGTACATGGGTACGTGTGTGAATTTTTGAATATGTGCAGGAATGAGAGTGTGCATGAGGATGTGTGTTTCTGTAGGTTTCAGTGTGTGAGTGGTTATATATGTGAGGTTTATGGGTGTGAGTTTCTCTTAGTGAGTATATATGTGTTTACATGATGTGAGTGTGTGTGTGTATGATAGTGTGTGGGAGTGTGTAGGTTTGAGTGTATGTGAGGGGGATGGTGTGAGGACGTGTGTGAATGTGTGTACACGTGTATGATTGTTGATGTTTGTGAGTGTGTGTGACTGCATGTGTGTGTGTGAGTGTGTCTACATAGGTGAGTGTTTGAGATTGTGTGTGTGAGTGCATGTGTGGGTGAGTGTGAGTGCGAGTGAGTCTTGGAGCGTGTGTATGTGTGTGGGGGCTGTTTGTGTATGTCTATGTGTGTTTGTGTGTGTTTGTATGTGTATGAGTGTGAGTGAGTTTTTGTGTGCAGTTGATAAATGACTAAGTTAACCCAAGCATTGGTGGCCCATGCCTTGCTTCTTAGGCATTAGGAATGCTGAGTTTAGCAGCATTGTTTGTGGAGACTAGCCTAGAAATCAAATCTCACCATGAAAAATAAGCTGGATCTGTCCCACACCTTTCATTCCAGCAATGGGATGCTGAGATTAGCAGACAAGCAGTTGTAGGCCACCACGTTCAAAAAAATTGCCAACGGAGGAAAAATGAAACTGGGCAAGGTGGTCAAAGACTGTTTTCCCAGCTAATGTAGAAAGCTGAAATTTGGGGGATTGTGGTGTCAGACTGTGTGTGTGTGTGTGTGTGTGTGCATGCGTGTGTGTGAGTTTGAGTAAGTGTGTGAGTCAGTGAATGTAAGTGTGTGTGTTCAAGTGTGGGTGAGTGTGTGAGTGTGAGTGTGTGTATTTGTGTGTTTATTTGTGTGAGTCTACTTTTGAGTGAGTGTGAATGTGTGAGTGCATTTGTGTGTACATGTGTATTGGAATGTGAGTTTGAGTGAGTGTGTGTTCTTCTACGTCAATGTGTTGACATCTGGGTATTCACGTGGGAGTGAGAATGTATGTGTGTATGTGTGAGGGTGTTTTTGGGTGGGTGTGTGGATGTGAAAGTAGGGGCATGTGTGTGTGTGTGCTTGTTTGTGTTCACGTTTGTGTTACTGTTTATGTACATCTATATGTGTTTGTGTGTTTGTATGGGTCAATGAGAGTGTGTGTATGTGTGCTTGTGCATGTGTCTGTGTACTTGTGTAAGAGTGTGAATTTGTGAATGTGTGTGAGTGAATGTGTGCATGCAGGTGTGTGTTTCTGTATGACTGATTGTATGAGTGTGCACCTAGGTGAGTGTTTATGTCTGTGAGTGTGATTGTGAATCAGCCTGTGTGAGTTTCTGTGTGTATGTGTTGTGAGAGTTTGTGTTTGGTGGTGTGTTTTTGAGTCAGTGTGTGAGTGTATATGTGGGTACTTGTGAGTGAGTGTGGGAGTGTGTATGACGGTGTGTGGGCGAGAATGTGTGAGAGTATACGAGGCTGAAGGTGTGAGTGAGTGTGTGAATGTGTGTACATGTGTTTGTTGGTAGGTGATTGTTTGTCTGACTGATTTTGTGTGTGTGTTTCTGTGAGTGAGAGGGTGAAAGTTGTAGGTGTGTACATGTGTGTGAGTGTGTGAGTTGTGTGTAAGTGTGTGAGTGTTTCTGTAGGTGAGGGTTTAATTGTAATTGAATGATTCTGTCAGTGTGTGTGTGAATGAGTGTGTTTGCTTGTTTGTGGGTGTGAGCCTGTGTATTTGAATTTGTGTATGATTGTGTATTTTTGTGTCTGTGTGAGACAGTTTGCATGTGTATGGGCATATGTGTGTAAGTATGTTTATCTGTGTGTTGTGTGTGAGTGTGTGTGAGAATGTGCATGTGTGTGAGTGAGTGTAAGTGTGTTTGGGTCAGAGTGTGAGTGGGTGTTCGGTGCAGGTGTGTGAGTGTGTGTCTGTTTGTGAGTGTGCTGAGATTATTTTTGTGAGTATAACAGTGAGTCTGTGTCTTCGTTTCTGTTAGTTGAGTGTATTCAGGTGTGTTTGGTATGCCTGTGAGGATGGACATGTTTGTGTGTGTGTGAGGGTGAGAGTGTCAGTGTTTTTTTTTTGGGTGTGATCATGTGTGAGTGAGAGCTGGCATCTGTGTATGTGTGTTTTAGTTTGTGGTTGTGTAGGTTTGTGAGTGTGACTCTGTGTGTGTGTTTGTGTGTGAGTCTATTTTTGAGTGTGAGTGTGAAGATGGGAGTGCATTTGTGTGTCCATGTGTATTTGAAAGGGATTTTCTTTTTTGTGTGTGTGAGAGTAGGAGCGAATGTGATTGTGGGTGACTGTGTGTGTTGTTGAGTGCAGGTGTGTGAGTATGTGCAGGTGTGTGTAATTGAGTGTGTTTGGATTGGCGTGTGAATGCGCATTTGGGTGCAGGTGTGGGAATTTGTGTCCAAGAGATTGTGTTAGTGTGTTCAGGTGTGTGATTGATGTAGAGGGGTTATGTGGACGAGTAGGAGACTGAGTGTGTCTTCGTATGTTAGTGTTCTTGCTTGTGTGTATTCACGTGTATGTGAGTACACGAGTGTGTTTGTATGTGTGAGGGTGTTTTTAGGTGTTTGTGAATGTGACTGCAGGTGAATGTGTGGGTGATGGCTTGTTCGTCTGTTCCGGTGTAAGGATGTGAGTGTTTGTATATACCTATTTGTGTTTTTGTGTTTGTATGTGTGTATGAGGGTGTATGTATGTATGTGCAAGTGGGTGGCGTATGTGTCTGTGTACATGGGTACGTGTGTGAATTTTTGAATATGTGCAGGAGTGAGAGTGTGCATGAGGGTGTGTGTTTCTGTAGGTTTGAGTATGTGAGTGGTTATATATGTGAGGTTTATGGGTGTGAGTTTTTCTTAGTGAGTATATATGTGTTTACATGATGTGAGTGTGTGTAAGTGTGTATGATAGTGTGTGGGAGTGTGTAGGTTTGAGTGTATTTGAGGGGGATGGTGTGAGTACGTGTGTGAATGTGTGTACACGTGTATGATTGTTGATGTTTGTGAGTGTGTGTGACTGCATGTGTGTGTGTGAGTGTGTCTACATAGGTGAGTGTTTGAGATTGTGTGTGTGAGTGCATGTGTGAGTGAGTGTGAGTGCGAGTGAGTCTTGGAGCGTGTGTATGTGTGTTGGGGCTGTTTGTGTATGTCTATGTGTGTTTGTGTGTGTTTGTATGTGTATGAGTGTGAGTGAGTTTTTGTGTGCAGTTGATAAATGACTAAGTTAACCCAAGCATTGGTGGCCCATGCCTTGCTTCTTAGGCATTAGGAATGCTGAGTTTAGCAGCATTGTTTGTGGAGACTAGCCTAGAAATCAAATCTCACCATGAAAAATAAGCTGGATCTGTCCCACACTTTTCAACACCAATGGGATGCTGAGATTAGCAGACAAGCAGTTGTAGGCCACCACGTTCAAAAAAATTGCCAACGGAGGAAAAATGAAACTGGGCAAGGTGGTCAAAGACTGTTTTCCCAGCTAATGTAGAAAGCTGAAATTTGGGGGATTGTGGTGTCAGACTGTGTGTGTGTGTGTGTGTGTGTGTGCATGCGTGTGTGTGAGTTTGAGTAAGTGTGTGAGTCAGTGAATGTAAGTGTGTGTGTTCAAGTGTGGGTGAGTGTGTGAGTGTGAGTGTGTGTATTTGTGTGTTTATTTGTGTGAGTCTACTTTTGAGTGAGTGTGAATGTGTGAGTGCATTTGTGTGTACATGTGTATTGGAATGTGAGTTTGAGTGAGTGTGTGTTCTTCTACGTCAATGTGTTGACATCTGGGTATTCACGTGGGAGTGAGAATGTATGTGTGTATGTGTGAGGGTGTTTTTGGGTGGGTGTGTGGATGTGAAAGTAGGGGCATGTGTGTGTGTGTGCTTGTTTGTGTTCACGTTTGTGTTACTGTTTATGTACATCTATATGTGTTTGTGTGTTTGTATGGGTCAATGAGAGTGTGTGTATGTGTGCTTGTGCATGTGTCTGTGTACTTGTGTAAGAGTGTGAATTTGTGAATGTGTGTGAGTGAATGTGTGCATGCAGGTGTGTGTTTCTGTATGACTGATTGTATGAGTGTGCACCTAGGTGAGTGTTTATGTCTGTGAGTGTGATTGTGAATCAGCCTGTGTGAGTTTCTGTGGGTATGTGTTGTGAGAGTTTGTGTTTGGTGGTGTGTTTTTGAGTCAGTGTGTGAGTGTATATGTGGGTACTTGTGAGTGAGTGTGGGAGTGTGTATGACGGTGTGTGGGCGAGAATGTGTGAGAGTATACGAGGCTGAAGGTGTGAGTGAGTGTGTGAATGTGTGTACATGTGTTTGTTGGTAGGTGATTGTTTGTCTGACTGATTTTGTGTGTGTGTTTCTGTGAGTGAGAGGGTGAAAGTTGTAGGTGTGTACATGTGTGTGAGTGTGTGAGTTGTGTGTAAGTGTGTGAGTGTTTCTGTAGGTGAGGGTTTAATTGTAATTGAATGATTCTGTCAGTGTGTGTGTGAATGAGTGTGTTTGCTTGTTTGTGGGTGTGAGCCTGTGTATTTGAATTTGTGTATGATTGTGTATTTTTGTGTCTGTGTGAGACAGTTTGCATGTGTATGGGCATATGTGTGTAAGTATGTTTATCTGTGTGTTGTGTGTGAGTGTGTGTGAGAATGTGCATGTGTGTGAGTGAGTGTAAGTGTGTTTGGGTCAGAGTGTGAGTGGGTGTTCGGTGCAGGTGTGTGAGTGTGTGTCTGTTTGTGAGTGTGCTGAGATTATTTTTGTGAGTATAACAGTGAGTCTGTGTCTTCGTTTCTGTTAGTTGAGTGTATTCAGGTGTGTTTGGTATGCCTGTGAGGATGGACATGTTTGTGTGTGTGTGAGGGTGAGAGTGTCAGTGTTTTTTTTTTGGGTGTGATCATGTGTGAGTGAGAGCTGGCATCTGTGTATGTGTGTTTTAGTTTGTGGTTGTGTAGGTTTGTGAGTGTGACTCTGTGTGTGTGTTTGTGTGTGAGTCTATTTTTGAGTGTGAGTGTGAAGATGGGAGTGCATTTGTGTGTCCATGTGTATTTGAAAGGGATTTTCTTTTTTGTGTGTGTGAGAGTAGGAGCGAATGTGATTGTGGGTGACTGTGTGTGTTGTTGAGTGCAGGTGTGTGAGTATGTGCAGGTGTGTGTAATTGAGTGTGTTTGGATTGGCGTGTGAATGCGCATTTGGGTGCAGGTGTGGGAATTTGTGTCCAAGAGATTGTGTTAGTGTGTTCAGGTGTGTGATTGATGTAGAGGGGTTATGTGGACGAGTAGGAGACTGAGTGTGTCTTCGTATGTTAGTGTTCTTGCTTGTGTGTATTCACGTGTATGTGAGTACACGAGTGTGTTTGTATGTGTGAGGGTGTTTTTAGGTGTTTGTGAATGTGACTGCAGGTGAATGTGTGGGTGATGGCTTGTTCGTCTGTTCCGGTGTAAGGATGTGAGTGTTTGTATATACCTATTTGTGTTTTTGTGTTTGTATGTGTGTATGAGGGTGTATGTATGTATGTGCAAGTGGGTGGCGTATGTGTCTGTGTACATGGGTACGTGTGTGAATTTTTGAATATGTGCAGGAGTGAGAGTGTGCATGAGGGTGTGTGTTTCTGTAGGTTTGAGTATGTGAGTGGTTATATATGTGAGGTTTATGGGTGTGAGTTTTTCTTAGTGAGTATATATGTGTTTACATGATGTGAGTGTGTGTAAGTGTGTATGATAGTGTGTGGGAGTGTGTAGGTTTGAGTGTATTTGAGGGGGATGGTGTGAGTACGTGTGTGAATGTGTGTACACGTGTATGATTGTTGATGTTTGTGAGTGTGTGTGACTGCATGTGTGTGTGTGAGTGTGTCTACATAGGTGAGTGTTTGAGATTGTGTGTGTGAGTGCATGTGTGAGTGAGTGTGAGTGCGAGTGAGTCTTGGAGCGTGTGTATGTGTGTTGGGGCTGTTTGTGTATGTCTATGTGTGTTTGTGTGTGTTTGTATGTGTATGAGTGTGAGTGAGTTTTTGTGTGCAGTTGATAAATGACTAAGTTAACCCAAGCATTGGTGGCCCATGCCTTGCTTCTTAGGCATTAGGAATGCTGAGTTTAGCAGCATTGTTTGTGGAGACTAGCCTAGAAATCAAATCTCACCATGAAAAATAAGCTGGATCTGTCCCACACTTTTCAACACCAATGGGATGCTGAGATTAGCAGACAAGCAGTTGTAGGCCACCACGTTCAAAAAAATTGCCAACGGAGGAAAAATGAAACTGGGCAAGGTGGTCAAAGACTGTTTTCCCAGCTAATGTAGAAAGCTGAAATTTGGGGGATTGTGGTGTCAGACTGTGTGTGTGTGTGTGTGTGTGTGTGCATGCGTGTGTGTGAGTTTGAGTAAGTGTGTGAGTCAGTGAATGTAAGTGTGTGTGTTCAAGTGTGGGTGAGTGTGTGAGTGTGAGTGTGTGTATTTGTGTGTTTATTTGTGTGAGTCTACTTTTGAGTGAGTGTGAATGTGTGAGTGCATTTGTGTGTACATGTGTATTGGAATGTGAGTTTGAGTGAGTGTGTGTTCTTCTACGTCAATGTGTTGACATCTGGGTATTCACGTGGGAGTGAGAATGTATGTGTGTATGTGTGAGGGTGTTTTTGGGTGGGTGTGTGGATGTGAAAGTAGGGGCATGTGTGTGTGTGTGCTTGTTTGTGTTCACGTTTGTGTTACTGTTTATGTACATCTATATGTGTTTGTGTGTTTGTATGGGTCAATGAGAGTGTGTGTATGTGTGCTTGTGCATGTGTCTGTGTACTTGTGTAAGAGTGTGAATTTGTGAATGTGTGTGAGTGAATGTGTGCATGCAGGTGTGTGTTTCTGTATGACTGATTGTATGAGTGTGCACCTAGGTGAGTGTTTATGTCTGTGAGTGTGATTGTGAATCAGCCTGTGTGAGTTTCTGTGTGTATGTGTTGTGAGAGTTTGTGTTTGGTGGTGTGTTTTTGAGTCAGTGTGTGAGTGTATATGTGGGTACTTGTGAGTGAGTGTGGGAGTGTGTATGACGGTGTGTGGGCGAGAATGTGTGAGAGTATACGAGGCTGAAGGTGTGAGTGAGTGTGTGAATGTGTGTACATGTGTTTGTTGGTAGGTGATTGTTTGTCTGACTGATTTTGTGTGTGTGTTTCTGTGAGTGAGAGGGTGAAAGTTGTAGGTGTGTACATGTGTGTGAGTGTGTGAGTTGTGTGTAAGTGTGTGAGTGTTTCTGTAGGTGAGGGTTTAATTGTAATTGAATGATTCTGTCAGTGTGTGTGTGAATGAGTGTGTTTGCTTGTTTGTGGGTGTGAGCCTGTGTATTTGAATTTGTGTATGATTGTGTATTTTTGTGTCTGTGTGAGACAGTTTGCATGTGTATGGGCATATGTGTGTAAGTATGTTTATCTGTGTGTTGTGTGTGAGTGTGTGTGAGAATGTGCATGTGTGTGAGTGAGTGTAAGTGTGTTTGGGTCAGAGTGTGAGTGGGTGTTCGGTGCAGGTGTGTGAGTGTGTGTCTGTTTGTGAGTGTGCTGAGATTATTTTTGTGAGTATAACAGTGAGTCTGTGTCTTCGTTTCTGTTAGTTGAGTGTATTCAGGTGTGTTTGGTATGCCTGTGAGGATGGACATGTTTGTGTGTGTGTGAGGGTGAGAGTGTCAGTGTTTTTTTTTTGGGTGTGATCATGTGTGAGTGAGAGCTGGCATCTGTGTATGTGTGTTTTAGTTTGTGGTTGTGTAGGTTTGTGAGTGTGACTCTGTGTGTGTGTTTGTGTGTGAGTCTATTTTTGAGTGTGAGTGTGAAGATGGGAGTGCATTTGTGTGTCCATGTGTATTTGAAAGGGATTTTCTTTTTTGTGTGTGTGAGAGTAGGAGCGAATGTGATTGTGGGTGACTGTGTGTGTTGTTGAGTGCAGGTGTGTGAGTATGTGCAGGTGTGTGTAATTGAGTGTGTTTGGATTGGCGTGTGAATGCGCATTTGGGTGCAGGTGTGGGAATTTGTGTCCAAGAGATTGTGTTAGTGTGTTCAGGTGTGTGATTGATGTAGAGGGGTTATGTGGACGAGTAGGAGACTGAGTGTGTCTTCGTATGTTAGTGTTCTTGCTTGTGTGTATTCACGTGTATGTGAGTACACGAGTGTGTTTGTATGTGTGAGGGTGTTTTTAGGTGTTTGTGAATGTGACTGCAGGTGAATGTGTGGGTGATGGCTTGTTCGTCTGTTCCGGTGTAAGGATGTGAGTGTTTGTATATACCTATTTGTGTTTTTGTGTTTGTATGTGTGTATGAGGGTGTATGTATGTATGTGCAAGTGGGTGGCGTATGTGTCTGTGTACATGGGTACGTGTGTGAATTTTTGAATATGTGCAGGAGTGAGAGTGTGCATGAGGGTGTGTGTTTCTGTAGGTTTGAGTATGTGAGTGGTTATATATGTGAGGTTTATGGGTGTGAGTTTTTCTTAGTGAGTATATATGTGTTTACATGATGTGAGTGTGTGTAAGTGTGTATGATAGTGTGTGGGAGTGTGTAGGTTTGAGTGTATTTGAGGGGGATGGTGTGAGTACGTGTGTGAATGTGTGTACACGTGTATGATTGTTGATGTTTGTGAGTGTGTGTGACTGCATGTGTGTGTGTGAGTGTGTCTACATAGGTGAGTGTTTGAGATTGTGTGTGTGAGTGCATGTGTGAGTGAGTGTGAGTGCGAGTGAGTCTTGGAGCGTGTGTATGTGTGTTGGGGCTGTTTGTGTATGTCTATGTGTGTTTGTGTGTGTTTGTATGTGTATGAGTGTGAGTGAGTTTTTGTGTGCAGTTGATAAATGACTAAGTTAACCCAAGCATTGGTGGCCCATGCCTTGCTTCTTAGGCATTAGGAATGCTGAGTTTAGCAGCATTGTTTGTGGAGACTAGCCTAGAAATCAAATCTCACCATGAAAAATAAGCTGGATCTGTCCCACACTTTTCAACACCAATGGGATGCTGAGATTAGCAGACAAGCAGTTGTAGGCCACCACGTTCAAAAAAATTGCCAACGGAGGAAAAATGAAACTGGGCAAGGTGGTCAAAGACGTTTTCCCAGCTAATGTAGAAAGCTGAAATTTGGGGGATTGTGGTGTCAGACTGTGTGTGTGTGTGTGTGTGTGTGTGTGTGTGCATGCGTGTGTGTGAGTTTGAGTAAGTGTGTGAGTCAGTGAATGTAAGTGTGTATGTTCAAGTGTGGGTGAGTGTGTGAGTGTGAGTGTGTGTATTTGTGTGTTTATTTGTGTGAGTCTACTTTTGAGTGAGTGTGAATGTGTGAGTGCATTTGTGTGTACATGTGTATTGGAATGTGATTTTGAGTGAGTGTGTGTTCTTCTACGTCAATGTGTTGACATCTGGATATTCACGTGGGAGTGAGAATGTATGTGTGTATGTGTGAGGGTGTTTTTGGTTGGGTGTGTGGATGTGAAAGTAGGGGCATGTGTGTGTGTTTGCTTGTTTGTGTTCACGTTTGTGTTACTGTTTATGTATATCTATATGTGTTTGTGTGTTTGTATGGGTCAATGGGAGTGTGTGTATGTGTGCTTCTGCATGTGTCTGTGTACTTGTGTAAGAGTGTGAATTTGTGAATGTGTGTGAGTGAATGTGTGCATGCAGGTGTGTGTTTCTGTATGACTGATTGTATGAGTGTGCACCTAGGTGAGTGTTTATGTCTGTGAGTGTGATTGTGAATCAGCCTGTGTGAGTTTCTGTGTGTATGTGTTGTGAGAGTTTGTGTTTGGTGGTGTGTTTTTGAGTCAGTGTGTGAGTGTATATGTGGGTACTTGTGAGTGAGTGTGGGAGTGTGTATGACGGTGTGTGGGCGAGAATGTGTGAGAGTATACGAGGCTGAAGGTGTGAGTGAGTGTGTGAATGTGTGTACATGTGTTTGTTGGTAGGTGATTGTTTGTCTGACTGATTTTGTGTGTGTGTTTCTGTGAGTGAGAGGGTGAAAGTTGTAGGTGTGTACATGTGTGTGAGTGTGTGAGTTGTGTGTAAGTGTGTGAGAGTTTCTGTAGGTGAGGGTTTAATTGTAATTGAATGATTCTGTCAGTGTGTGTGTGAATGAGTGTGTTTGCTTGTTTGTGGGTGTGAGCCTGTGTATTTGAATTTGTGTATGATTGTGTATTTTTGTGTCTGTGTGAGACAGTTTGCATGTGTATGGGCATATGTGTGTAAGTATGTTTACCTGTGTGTTGTGTGTGAGTGTGTGTGAGAATGTGCATGTGTGTGTGAGTGAGTGTAAGTGTGTTTGGGTCAGAGTGTGAGTGGGTGTTCGGTGCAGGTGTGTGAGTGTGTGTCTGTTTGTGAGTGTGCTGAGATTATTTTTGTGAGTATAACAGTGAGTCTGTGTCTTCGTTTCTGTTAGTTGAGTGTATTCAGGTGTGTTTGGTATGCCTGTGAGGATGGACATGTTTGTGTGTGTGTGAGGGTGAGAGTGTCAGTGTTTTTTTTTGGGTGTGATCATGTGTGAGTGAGAGCTGGCATCTGTGTATGTGTGTTTTAGTTTGTGGTTGTGTAGGTTTGTGAGTGTGACTCTGTGTGTGTGTTTGTGTGTGAGTCTATTTTTGAGTGTGAGTGTGAAGATGGGAGTGCATTTGTGTGTCCATGTGTATTTGAAAGGGATTTTCTTTTTTGTGTGTGTGAGAGTAGGAGCGAATGTGATTGTGGGTGACTGTGTGTGTTGTTGAGTGCAGGTGTGTGAGTATGTGCAGGTGTGTGTAATTGAGTGTGTTTGGATTGGCGTGTGAATGCACATTTGGGTGCAGGTGTGGGAATTTGTGTCCAAGAGATTGTGTTAGTGTGTTCAGGTGTGTGATTGATGTAGAGGGGTTATGTGGACGAGTAGGAGACTGAGTGTGTCTTCGTATGTTAGTGTTCTTGCTTGTGTGTATTCACGTGTATGTGAGTACACGAGTGTGTTTGTATGTGTGAGGGTGTTTTTAGGTGTTTGTGAATGTGACTGCAGGTGAATGTGTGGGTGATGGCTTGTTCGTCTGTTCCGGTGTAAGGATGTGAGTGTTTGTATATACCTATTTGTGTTTTTGTGTTTGTATGTGTGTATGAGGGTGTATGTATGTATGTGCAAGTGGGTGGCGTATGTGTCTGTGTACATGGGTACGTGTGTGAATTTTTGAATATGTGCAGGAGTGAGAGTGTGCATGAGGGTGTGTGTTTCTGTAGGTTTGAGTATGTGAGTGGTTATATATGTGAGGTTTATGGGTGTGAGTTTTTCTTAGTGAGTATATATGTGTTTACATGATGTGAGTGTGTGTAAGTGTGTATGATAGTGTGTGGGAGTGTGTAGGTTTGAGTGTATGTGAGGGGGATGGTGTGAGTACGTTTGTGAATGTGTGTACACGTGTATGATTGTTGATGTTTGTGAGTGTGTGTGACTGCATGTGTGTGTGTGAGTGTGTCTACATAGGTGAGTGTTTGAGATTGTGTGTGTGAGTGCATGTGTGGGTGAGTGTGAGTGCGAGTGAGTCTTGGAGCGTGTGTATGTGTGTTGGGGCTGTTTGTGTATGTCTATGTGTGTTTGTGTGTGTTTGTATGTGTATGAGTGTGAGTGAGTTTTTGTGTGCAGTTGATAAATGACTAAGTTAACCCAAGCATTGGTGGCCCATGCCTTGCTTCTTAGGCATTAGGAATGCTGAGTTTAGCAGCATTGTTTGTGGAGACTAGCCTAGAAATCAAATCTCACCATGAAAAATAAGCTGGATCTGTCCCACACCTTTCATTCCAGCAATGGGATGCTGAGATTAGCAGACAAGCAGTTGTAGGCCACCACGTTCAAAAAAATTGCCAACGGAGGAAAAATGAAACTGGGCAAGGTGGTCAAAGACTGTTTTCCCAGCTAATGTAGAAAGCTGAAATTTGGGGGATTGTGGTGTCAGACTGTGTGTGTGTGTGTGTGTGTGTGTGTGTGTGTGCGCATGCGTGTGTGTGAGTTTGAGTAAGTGTGTGAGTCAGTGAATGTAAGTGTGTATGTTCAAGTGTGGGTGAGTGTGTGAGTGTGAGTGTGTGTATTTGTGTGTTTATTTGTGTGAGTCTACTTTTGAGTGAGTGTGAATGTGTGAGTGCATTTGTGTGTACATGTGTATTGGAATGTGATTTTGAGTGAGTGTGTGTTCTTCTACGTCAATGTGTTGACATCTGGATATTCACGTGGGAGTGAGAATGTATGTGTGTATGTGTGAGGGTGTTTTTGGGTGGGTGTGTGGATGTGAAAGTAGGGGCATGTGTGTGTGTTTGCTTGTTTGTGTTCACGTTTGTGTTACTGTTTATGTACATCTATATGTGTTTGTGTGTTTGTATGGGTCAATGGGAGTGTGTGTATGTGTGCTTCTGCATGTGTCTGTGTACTTGTGTAAGAGTGTGAATTTGTGAATGTGTGTGAGTGAATGTGTGCATGCAGGTGTGTGTTTCTGTATGACTGATTGTATGAGTGTGCACCTAGGTGAGTGTTTATGTCTGTGAGTGTGATTGTGAATCAGCCTGTGTGAGTTTCTGTGTGTATGTGTTGTGAGAGTTTGTGTTTGGTGGTGTGTTTTTGAGTCAGTGTGTGAGTGTATATGTGGGTACTTGTGAGTGAGTGTGGGAGTGTGTATGACGGTGTGTGGGCGAGAATGTGTGAGAGTATACGAGGCTGAAGGTGTGAGTGAGTGTGTGAATGTGTGTACATGTGTTTGTTGGTAGGTGATTGTTTGTCTGACTGATTTTGTGTGTGTGTTTCTGTGAGTGAGAGGGTGAAAGTTGTAGGTGTGTACATGTGTGTGAGTGTGTGAGTTGTGTGTAAGTGTGTGAGTGTTTCTGTAGGTGAGGGTTTAATTGTAATTGAATGATTCTGTCAGTGTGTGTGTGAATGAGTGTGTTTGCTTGTTTGTGGGTGTGAGCCTGTGTATTTGAATTTGTGTATGATTGTGTATTTTTGTGTCTGTGTGAGACAGTTTGCATGTGTATGGGCATATGTGTGTAAGTATGTTTACCTGTGTGTTGTGTGTGAGTGTGTGTGAGAATGTGCATGTGTGTGTGAGTGAGTGTAAGTGTGTTTGGGTCAGAGTGTGAGTGGGTGTTCGGTGCAGGTGTGTGAGTGTGTGTCTGTTTGTGAGTGTGCTGAGATTATTTTTGTGAGTATAACAGTGAGTCTGTGTCTTCGTTTCTGTTAGTTGAGTGTATTCAGGTGTGTTTGGTATGCCTGTGAGGATGGACATGTTTGTGTGTGTGTGAGGGTGAGAGTGTCAGTGTTTTTTTTTGGGTGTGATCATGTGTGAGTGAGAGCTGGCATCTGTGTATGTGTGTTTTAGTTTGTGGTTGTGTAGGTTTGTGAGTGTGACTCTGTGTGTGTGTTTGTGTGTGAGTCTATTTTTGAGTGTGAGTGTGAAGATGGGAGTGCATTTGTGTGTCCATGTGTATTTGAAAGGGATTTTCTTTTTTGTGTGTGTGAGAGTAGGAGCGAATGTGATTGTGGGTGACTGTGTGTGTTGTTGAGTGCAGGTGTGTGAGTATGTGCAGGTGTGTGTAATTGAGTGTGTTTGGATTGGCGTGTGAATGCGCATTTGGGTGCAGGTGTGGGAATTTGTGTCCAAGAGATTGTGTTAGTGTGTTCAGGTGTGTGATTGATGTAGAGGGGTTATGTGGACGAGGAGGAGACTGAGTGTGTCTTCGTATGTTAGTGTTCTTGCTTGTGTGTATTCACGTGTATGTGAGTACACGAGTGTGTTTGTATGTGTGAGGGTGTTTTTAGGTGTTTGTGAATGTGACTGCAGGTGTATGTGTGTGTGATGGCTTGTTCGTCTGTTCCGGTGTATGGATGTGAGTGTTTGTATATACCTATTTGTGTTTTTGTGTTTGTATGTGTGTATGAGGGTGTATGTATGTATGTGCAAGTGGGTGGCGTATGTGTCTGTGTACATGGGTACGTGTGTGAATTTTTGAATATGTGCAGGAATGAGAGTGTGCATGAGGATGTGTGTTTCTGTAGGTTTCAGTGTGTGAGTGGTTATATATGTGAGGTTTATGGGTGTGAGTTTCTCTTAGTGAGTATATATGTGTTTACATGATGTGAGTGTGTGTGTGTATGATAGTGTGTGGGAGTGTGTAGGTTTGAGTGTATGTGAGGGGGATGGTGTGAGGACGTGTGTGAATGTGTGTACACGTGTATGATTGTTGATGTTTGTGAGTGTGTGTGACTGCATGTGTGTGTGTGAGTGTGTCTACATAGGTGAGTGTTTGAGATTGTGTGTGTGAGTGCATGTGTGGGTGAGTGTGAGTGCGAGTGAGTCTTGGAGCGTGTGTATGTGTGTGGGGGCTGTTTGTGTATGTCTATGTGTGTTTGTGTGTGTTTGTATGTGTATGAGTGTGAGTGAGTTTTTGTGTGCAGTTGATAAATGACTAAGTTAACCCAAGCATTGGTGGCCCATGCCTTGCTTCTTAGGCATTAGGAATGCTGAGTTTAGCAGCATTGTTTGTGGAGACTAGCCTAGAAATCAAATCTCACCATGAAAAATAAGCTGGATCTGTCCCACACCTTTCATTCCAGCAATGGGATGCTGAGATTAGCAGACAAGCAGTTGTAGGCCACCACGTTCAAAAAAATTGCCAACGGAGGAAAAATGAAACTGGGCAAGGTGGTCAAAGACTGTTTTCCCAGCTAATGTAGAAAGCTGAAATTTGGGGGATTGTGGTGTCAGACTGTGTGTGTGTGTGTGTGTGTGTGTGTGTGTGCATGCGTGTGTGTGAGTTTGAGTAAGTGTGTGAGTCAGTGAATGTAAGTGTGTGTGTTCAAGTGTGGGTGAGTGTGTGAGTGTGAGTGTGTGTATTTGTGTGTTTATTTGTGTGAGTCTACTTTTGAGTGAGTGTGAATGTGTGAGTGCATTTGTGTGTACATGTGTATTGGAATGTGAGTTTGAGTGAGTGTGTGTTCTTCTACGTCAATGTGTTGACATCTGGGTATTCACGTGGGAGTGAGAATGTATGTGTGTATGTGTGAGGGTGTTTTTGGGTGGGTGTGTGGATGTGAAAGTAGGGGCATGTGTGTGTGTTTGCTTGTTTGTGTTCACGTTTGTGTTACTGTTTATGTACATCTATATGTGTTTGTGTGTTTGTATGGGTCAATGAGAGTGTGTGTATGTGTGCTTGTGCATGTGTCTGTGTACTTGTGTAAGAGTGTGAATTTGTGAATGTGTGTGAGTGAATGTGTGCATGCAGGTGTGTGTTTCTGTATGACTGATTGTATGAGTGTGCACCTAGGTGAGTGTTTATGTCTGTGAGTGTGATTGTGAATCAGCCTGTGTGAGTTTCTGTGTGTATGTGTTGTGAGAGTTTGTGTTTGGTGGTGTGTTTTTGAGTCAGTGTGTGAGTGTATATGTGGGTACTTGTGAGTGAGTGTGGGAGTGTGTATGACGGTGTGTGGGCGAGAATGTGTGAGAGTATACGAGGCTGAAGGTGTGAGTGAGTGTGTGAATGTGTGTACATGTGTTTGTTGGTAGGTGATTGTTTGTCTGACTGATTTTGTGTGTGTGTTTCTGTGAGTGAGAGGGTGAAAGTTGTAGGTGTGTACATGTGTGTGAGTGTGTGAGTTGTGTGTAAGTGTGTGAGTGTTTCTGTAGGTGAGGGTTTAATTGTAATTGAATGATTCTGTCAGTGTGTGTGTGAATGAGTGTGTTTGCTTGTTTGTGGGTGTGAGCCTGTGTATTTGAATTTGTGTATGATTGTGTATTTTTGTGTCTGTGTGAGACAGTTTGCATGTGTATGGGCATATGTGTGTAAGTATGTTTATCTGTGTGTTGTGTGTGAGTGTGTGTGAGAATGTGCATGTGTGTGTGAGTGAGTGTAAGTGTGTTTGGGTCAGAGTGTGAGTGGGTGTTCGGTGCAGGTGTGTGAGTGTGTGTCTGTTTGTGAGTGTGCTGAGATTATTTTTGTGAGTATAACAGTGAGTCTGTGTCTTCGTTTCTGTTAGTTGAGTGTATTCAGGTGTGTTTGGTATGCCTGTGAGGATGGACATGTTTGTGTGTGTGTGAGGGTGAGAGTGTCAGTGTTTTTTTTTTGGGTGTGATCATGTGTGAGTGAGAGCTGGCATCTGTGTATGTGTGTTTTAGTTTGTGGTTGTGTAGGTTTGTGAGTGTGACTCTGTGTGTGTGTTTGTGTGTGAGTCTATTTTTGAGTGTGAGTGTGAAGATGGGAGTGCATTTGTGTGTCCATGTGTATTTGAAAGGGATTTTCTTTTTTGTGTGTGTGAGAGTAGGAGCGAATGTGATTGTGGGTGACTGTGTGTGTTGTTGAGTGCAGGTGTGTGAGTATGTGCAGGTGTGTGTAATTGAGTGTGTTTGGATTGGCGTGTGAATGCGCATTTGGGTGCAGGTGTGGGAATTTGTGTCCAAGAGATTGTGTTAGTGTGTTCAGGTGTGTGATTGATGTAGAGGGGTTATGTGGACGAGGAGGAGACTGAGTGTGTCTTCGTATGTTAGTGTTCTTGCTTGTGTGTATTCACGTGTATGTGAGTACACGAGTGTGTTTGTATGTGTGAGGGTGTTTTTAGGTGTTTGTGAATGTGACTGCAGGTGAATGTGTGGGTGATGGCTTGTTCGTCTGTTCCGGTGTAAGGATGTGAGTGTTTGTATATACCTATTTGTGTTTTTGTGTTTGTATGTGTGTATGAGGGTGTATGTATGTATGTGCAAGTGGGTGGCGTATGTGTCTGTGTACATGGGTACGTGTGTGAATTTTTGAATATGTGCAGGAGTGAGAGTGTGCATGAGGGTGTGTGTTTCTGTAGGTTTGAGTATGTGAGTGGTTATATATGTGAGGTTTATGGGTGTGAGTTTTTCTTAGTGAGTATATATGTGTTTACATGATGTGAGTGTGTGTAAGTGTGTATGATAGTGTGTGGGAGTGTGTAGGTTTGAGTGTATTTGAGGGGGATGGTGTGAGTACGTGTGTGAATGTGTGTACACGTGTATGATTGTTGATGTTTGTGAGTGTGTGTGACTGCATGTGTGTGTGTGAGTGTGTCTACATAGGTGAGTGTTTGAGATTGTGTGTGTGAGTGCATGTGTGAGTGAGTGTGAGTGCGAGTGAGTCTTGGAGCGTGTGTATGTGTGTTGGGGCTGTTTGTGTATGTCTATGTGTGTTTGTGTGTGTTTGTATGTGTATGAGTGTGAGTGAGTTTTTGTGTGCAGTTGATAAATGACTAAGTTAACCCAAGCATTGGTGGCCCATGCCTTGCTTCTTAGGCATTAGGAATGCTGAGTTTAGCAGCATTGTTTGTGGAGACTAGCCTAGAAATCAAATCTCACCATGAAAAATAAGCTGGATCTGTCCCACACTTTTCAATACAGCAATGGGATGCTGAGATTAGCAGACAAGCAGTTGTAGGCCACCACGTTCAAAAAAATTGCCAACGGAGGAAAAATGAAACTGGGCAAGGTGGTCAAAGACTGTTTTCCCAGCTAATGTAGAAAGCTGAAATTTGGGGGATTGTGGTGTCAGACTGTGTGTGTGTGTGTGTGTGTGTGTGTGTGTGTGCATGCGTGTGTGTGAGTTTGAGTAAGTGTGTGAGTCAGTGAATGTAAGTGTGTATGTTCAAGTGTGGGTGAGTGTGTGAGTGTGAGTGTGTGTATTTGTGTGTTTATTTGTGTGAGTCTACTTTTGAGTGAGTGTGAATGTGTGAGTGCATTTGTGTGTACATGTGTATTGGAATGTGATTTTGAGTGAGTGTGTGTTCTTCTACGTCAATGTGTTGACATCTGGATATTCACGTGGGAGTGAGAATGTATGTGTGTATGTGTGAGGGTGTTTTTGGGTGGGTGTGTGGATGTGAAAGTAGGGGCATGTGTGTGTGTTTGCTTGTTTGTGTTCACGTTTGTGTTACTGTTTATGTATATCTATATGTGTTTGTGTGTTTGTATGGGTCAATGGGAGTGTGTGTATGTGTGCTTCTGCATGTGTCTGTGTACTTGTGTAAGAGTGTGAATTTGTGAATGTGTGTGAGTGAATGTGTGCATGCAGGTGTGTGTTTCTGTATGACTGATTGTATGAGTGTGCACCTAGGTGAGTGTTTATGTCTGTGAGTGTGATTGTGAATCAGCCTGTGTGAGTTTCTGTGTGTATGTGTTGTGAGAGTTTGTGTTTGGTGGTGTGTTTTTGAGTCAGTGTGTGAGTGTATATGTGGGTACTTGTGAGTGAGTGTGGGAGTGTGTATGACGGTGTGTGGGCGAGAATGTGTGAGAGTATACGAGGCTGAAGGTGTGAGTGAGTGTGTGAATGTGTGTACATGTGTTTGTTGGTAGGTGATTGTTTGTCTGATTTTGTGTGTGTGTTTCTGTGAGTGAGAGGGTGAAAGTTGTAGGTGTGTACATGTGTGTGAGTGTGTGAGTTGTGTGTAAGTGTGTGAGTGTTTCTGTAGGTGAGGGTTTAATTGTAATTGAATGATTCTGTCAGTGTGTGTGTGAATGAGTGTGTTTGCTTGTTTGTGGGTGTGAGCCTGTGTATTTGAATTTGTGTATGATTGTGTATTTTTGTGTCTGTGTGAGACAGTTTGCATGTGTATGGGCATATGTGTGTAAGTATGTTTACCTGTGTGTTGTGTGTGAGTGTGTGTGAGAATGTGCATGTGTGTGTGAGTGAGTGTAAGTGTGTTTGGGTCAGAGTGTGAGTGGGTGTTCGGTGCAGGTGTGTGAGTGTGTGTCTGTTTGTGAGTGTGCTGAGATTATTTTTGTGAGTATAACAGTGAGTCTGTGTCTTCGTTTCTGTTAGTTGAGTGTATTCAGGTGTGTTTGGTATGCCTGTGAGGATGGACATGTTTGTGTGTGTGTGAGGGTGAGAGTGTCAGTGTTTTTTTTTGGGTGTGATCATGTGTGAGTGAGAGCTGGCATCTGTGTATGTGTGTTTTAGTTTGTGGTTGTGTAGGTTTGTGAGTGTGACTCTGTGTGTGTGTTTGTGTGTGAGTCTATTTTTGAGTGTGAGTGTGAAGATGGGAGTGCATTTGTGTGTCCATGTGTATTTGAAAGGGATTTTCTTTTTTGTGTGTGTGAGAGTAGGAGCGAATGTGATTGTGGGTGACTGTGTGTGTTGTTGAGTGCAGGTGTGTGAGTATGTGCAGGTGTGTGTAATTGAGTGTGTTTGGATTGGCGTGTGAATGCGCATTTGGGTGCAGGTGTGGGAATTTGTGTCCAAGAGATTGTGTTAGTGTGTTCAGGTGTGTGATTGATGTAGAGGGGTTATGTGGACGAGGAGGAGACTGAGTGTGTCTTCGTATGTTAGTGTTCTTGCTTGTGTGTATTCACGTGTATGTGAGTACACGAGTGTGTTTGTATGTGTGAGGGTGTTTTTAGGTGTTTGTGAATGTGACTGCAGGTGTATGTGTGTGTGATGGCTTGTTCGTCTGTTCCGGTGTATGGATGTGAGTGTTTGTATATACCTATTTGTGTTTTTGTGTTTGTATGTGTGTATGAGGGTGTATGTATGTATGTGCAAGTGGGTGGCGTATGTGTCTGTGTACATGGGTACGTGTGTGAATTTTTGAATATGTGCAGGAATGAGAGTGTGCATGAGGATGTGTGTTTCTGTAGGTTTCAGTGTGTGAGTGGTTATATATGTGAGGTTTATGGGTGTGAGTTTCTCTTAGTGAGTATATATGTGTTTACATGATGTGAGTGTGTGTGTGTATGATAGTGTGTGGGAGTGTGTAGGTTTGAGTGTATGTGAGGGGGATGGTGTGAGTACGTGTGTGAATGTGTGTACACGTGTATGATTGTTGATGTTTGTGAGTGTGTGTGACTGCATGTGTGTGTGTGAGTGTGTCTACATAGGTGAGTGTTTGAGATTGTGTGTGTGAGTGCATGTGTGGGTGAGTGTGAGTGCGAGTGAGTCTTGGAGCGTGTGTATGTGTGTGGGGGCTGTTTGTGTATGTCTATGTGTGTTTGTGTGTGTTTGTATGTGTATGAGTGTGAGTGAGTTTTTGTGTGCAGTTGATAAATGACTAAGTTAACCCAAGCATTGGTGGCCCATGCCTTGCTTCTTAGGCATTAGGAATGCTGAGTTTAGCAGCATTGTTTGTGGAGACTAGCCTAGAAATCAAATCTCACCATGAAAAATAAGCTGGATCTGTCCCACACCTTTCATTCCAGCAATGGGATGCTGAGATTAGCAGACAAGCAGTTGTAGGCCACCACGTTCAAAAAAATTGCCAACGGAGGAAAAATGAAACTGGGCAAGGTGGTCAAAGACTGTTTTCCCAGCTAATGTAGAAAGCTGAAATTTGGGGGATTGTGGTGTCAGACTGTGTGTGTGTGTGTGTGTGTGTGTGCATGCGTGTGTGTGAGTTTGAGTAAGTGTGTGAGTCAGTGAATGTAAGTGTGTGTGTTCAAGTGTGGGTGAGTGTGTGAGTGTGAGTGTGTGTATTTGTGTGTTTATTTGTGTGAGTCTACTTTTGAGTGAGTGTGAATGTGTGAGTGCATTTGTGTGTACATGTGTATTGGAATGTGAGTTTGAGTGAGTGTGTGTTCTTCTACGTCAATGTGTTGACATCTGGGTATTCACGTGGGAGTGAGAATGTATGTGTGTATGTGTGAGGGTGTTTTTGGGTGGGTGTGTGGATGTGAAAGTAGGGGCATGTGTGTGTGTTTGCTTGTTTGTGTTCACGTTTGTGTTACTGTTTATGTACATCTATATGTGTTTGTGTGTTTGTATGGGTCAATGAGAGTGTGTGTATGTGTGCTTGTGCATGTGTCTGTGTACTTGTGTAAGAGTGTGAATTTGTGAATGTGTGTGAGTGAATGTGTGCATGCAGGTGTGTGTTTCTGTATGACTGATTGTATGAGTGTGCACCTAGGTGAGTGTTTATGTCTGTGAGTGTGATTGTGAATCAGCCTGTGTGAGTTTCTGTGTGTATGTGTTGTGAGAGTTTGTGTTTGGTGGTGTGTTTTTGAGTCAGTGTGTGAGTGTATATGTGGGTACTTGTGAGTGAGTGTGGGAGTGTGTATGACGGTGTGTGGGCGAGAATGTGTGAGAGTATACGAGGCTGAAGGTGTGAGTGAGTGTGTGAATGTGTGTACATGTGTTTGTTGGTAGGTGATTGTTTGTCTGACTGATTTTGTGTGTGTGTTTCTGTGAGTGAGAGGGTGAAAGTTGTAGGTGTGTACATGTGTGTGAGTGTGTGAGTTGTGTGTAAGTGTGTGAGTGTTTCTGTAGGTGAGGGTTTAATTGTAATTGAATGATTCTGTCAGTGTGTGTGTGAATGAGTGTGTTTGCTTGTTTGTGGGTGTGAGCCTGTGTATTTGAATTTGTGTATGATTGTGTATTTTTGTGTCTGTGTGAGACAGTTTGCATGTGTATGGGCATATGTGTGTAAGTATGTTTATCTGTGTGTTGTGTGTGAGTGTGTGTGAGAATGTGCATGTGTGTGTGAGTGAGTGTAAGTGTGTTTGGGTCAGAGTGTGAGTGGGTGTTCGGTGCAGGTGTGTGAGTGTGTGTCTGTTTGTGAGTGTGCTGAGATTATTTTTGTGAGTATAACAGTGAGTCTGTGTCTTCGTTTCTGTTAGTTGAGTGTATTCAGGTGTGTTTGGTATGCCTGTGAGGATGGACATGTTTGTGTGTGTGTGAGGGTGAGAGTGTCAGTGTTTTTTTTTTGGGTGTGATCATGTGTGAGTGAGAGCTGGCATCTGTGTATGTGTGTTTTAGTTTGTGGTTGTGTAGGTTTGTGAGTGTGACTCTGTGTGTGTGTTTGTGTGTGAGTCTATTTTTGAGTGTGAGTGTGAAGATGGGAGTGCATTTGTGTGTCCATGTGTATTTGAAAGGGATTTTCTTTTTTGTGTGTGTGAGAGTAGGAGCGAATGTGATTGTGGGTGACTGTGTGTGTTGTTGAGTGCAGGTGTGTGAGTATGTGCAGGTGTGTGTAATTGAGTGTGTTTGGATTGGCGTGTGAATGCGCATTTGGGTGCAGGTGTGGGAATTTGTGTCCAAGAGATTGTGTTAGTGTGTTCAGGTGTGTGATTGATGTAGAGGGGTTATGTGGACGAGTAGGAGACTGAGTGTGTCTTCGTATGTTAGTGTTCTTGCTTGTGTGTATTCACGTGTATGTGAGTACATGAGTGTGTTTGTATGTGTGAGGGTGTTTTTAGGTGTTTGTGAATGTGACTGCAGGTGAATGTGTGGGTGATGGCTTGTTCGTCTGTTCCGGTGTAAGGATGTGAGTGTTTGTATATACCTATTTGTGTTTTTGTGTTTGTATGTGTGTATGAGGGTGTATGTATGTATGTGCAAGTGGGTGGCGTATGTGTCTGTGTACATGGGTACGTGTGTGAATTTTTGAATATGTGCAGGAGTGAGAGTGTGCATGAGGGTGTGTGTTTCTGTAGGTTTGAGTATGTGAGTGGTTATATATGTGAGGTTTATGGGTGTGAGTTTTTCTTAGTGAGTATATATGTGTTTACATGATGTGAGTGTGTGTAAGTGTGTATGATAGTGTGTGGGAGTGTGTAGGTTTGAGTGTATTTGAGGGGGATGGTGTGAGTACGTGTGTGAATGTGTGTACACGTGTATGATTGTTGATGTTTGTGAGTGTGTGTGACTGCATGTGTGTGTGTGAGTGTGTCTACATAGGTGAGTGTTTGAGATTGTGTGTGTGAGTGCATGTGTGAGTGAGTGTGAGTGCGAGTGAGTCTTGGAGCGTGTGTATGTGTGTTGGGGCTGTTTGTGTATGTCTATGTGTGTTTGTGTGTGTTTGTATGTGTATGAGTGTGAGTGAGTTTTTGTGTGCAGTTGATAAATGACTAAGTTAACCCAAGCATTGGTGGCCCATGCCTTGCTTCTTAGGCATTAGGAATGCTGAGTTTAGCAGCATTGTTTGTGGAGACTAGCCTAGAAATCAAATCTCACCATGAAAAATAAGCTGGATCTGTCCCACACTTTTCAACACCAATGGGATGCTGAGATTAGCAGACAAGCAGTTGTAGGCCACCACGTTCAAAAAAATTGCCAATGGAGGAAAAATGAAACTGGGCAAGGTGGTCAAAGACGTTTTCCCAGCTAATGTAGAAAGCTGAAATTTGGGGGATTGTGGTGTCAGACTGTGTGTGTGTGTGTGTGTGTGTGTGTGTGTGCATGCGTGTGTGTGAGTTTGAGTAAGTGTGTGAGTCAGTGAATGTAAGTGTGTATGTTCAAGTGTGGGTGAGTGTGTGAGTGTGAGTGTGTGTATTTGTGTGTTTATTTGTGTGAGTCTACTTTTGAGTGAGTGTGAATGTGTGAGTGCATTTGTGTGTACATGTGTATTGGAATGTGATTTTGAGTGAGTGTGTGTTCTTCTACGTCAATGTGTTGACATCTGGATATTCACGTGGGAGTGAGAATGTATGTGTGTATGTGTGAGGGTGTTTTTGGTTGGGTGTGTGGATGTGAAAGTAGGGGCATGTGTGTGTGTTTGCTTGTTTGTGTTCACGTTTGTGTTACTGTTTATGTATATCTATATGTGTTTGTGTGTTTGTATGGGTCAATGGGAGTGTGTGTATGTGTGCTTCTGCATGTGTCTGTGTACTTGTGTAAGAGTGTGAATTTGTGAATGTGTGTGAGTGAATGTGTGCATGCAGGTGTGTGTTTCTGTATGACTGATTGTATGAGTGTGCACCTAGGTGAGTGTTTATGTCTGTGAGTGTGATTGTGAATCAGCCTGTGTGAGTTTCTGTGTGTATGTGTTGTGAGAGTTTGTGTTTGGTGGTGTGTTTTTGAGTCAGTGTGTGAGTGTATATGTGGGTACTTGTGAGTGAGTGTGGGAGTGTGTATGACGGTGTGTGGGCGAGAATGTGTGAGAGTATACGAGGCTGAAGGTGTGAGTGAGTGTGTGAATGTGTGTACATGTGTTTGTTGGTAGGTGATTGTTTGTCTGACTGATTTTGTGTGTGTGTTTCTGTGAGTGAGAGGGTGAAAGTTGTAGGTGTGTACATGTGTGTGAGTGTGTGAGTTGTGTGTAAGTGTGTGAGAGTTTCTGTAGGTGAGGGTTTAATTGTAATTGAATGATTCTGTCAGTGTGTGTGTGAATGAGTGTGTTTGCTTGTTTGTGGGTGTGAGCCTGTGTATTTGAATTTGTGTATGATTGTGTATTTTTGTGTCTGTGTGAGACAGTTTGCATGTGTATGGGCATATGTGTGTAAGTATGTTTACCTGTGTGTTGTGTGTGAGTGTGTGTGAGAATGTGCATGTGTGTGTGAGTGAGTGTAAGTGTGTTTGGGTCAGAGTGTGAGTGGGTGTTCGGTGCAGGTGTGTGAGTGTGTGTCTGTTTGTGAGTGTGCTGAGATTATTTTTGTGAGTATAACAGTGAGTCTGTGTCTTCGTTTCTGTTAGTTGAGTGTATTCAGGTGTGTTTGGTATGCCTGTGAGGATGGACATGTTTGTGTGTGTGTGAGGGTGAGAGTGTCAGTGTTTTTTTTTGGGTGTGATCATGTGTGAGTGAGAGCTGGCATCTGTGTATGTGTGTTTTAGTTTGTGGTTGTGTAGGTTTGTGAGTGTGACTCTGTGTGTGTGTTTGTGTGTGAGTCTATTTTTGAGTGTGAGTGTGAAGATGGGAGTGCATTTGTGTGTCCATGTGTATTTGAAAGGGATTTTCTTTTTTGTGTGTGTGAGAGTAGGAGCGAATGTGATTGTGGGTGACTGTGTGTGTTGTTGAGTGCAGGTGTGTGAGTATGTGCAGGTGTGTGTAATTGAGTGTGTTTGGATTGGCGTGTGAATGCACATTTGGGTGCAGGTGTGGGAATTTGTGTCCAAGAGATTGTGTTAGTGTGTTCAGGTGTGTGATTGATGTAGAGGGGTTATGTGGACGAGTAGGAGACTGAGTGTGTCTTCGTATGTTAGTGTTCTTGCTTGTGTGTATTCACGTGTATGTGAGTACACGAGTGTGTTTGTATGTGTGAGGGTGTTTTTAGGTGTTTGTGAATGTGACTGCAGGTGAATGTGTGGGTGATGGCTTGTTCGTCTGTTCCGGTGTAAGGATGTGAGTGTTTGTATATACCTATTTGTGTTTTTGTGTTTGTATGTGTGTATGAGGGTGTATGTATGTATGTGCAAGTGGGTGGCGTATGTGTCTGTGTACATGGGTACGTGTGTGAATTTTTGAATATGTGCAGGAGTGAGAGTGTGCATGAGGGTGTGTGTTTCTGTAGGTTTGAGTATGTGAGTGGTTATATATGTGAGGTTTATGGGTGTGAGTTTTTCTTAGTGAGTATATATGTGTTTACATGATGTGAGTGTGTGTAAGTGTGTATGATAGTGTGTGGGAGTGTGTAGGTTTGAGTGTATGTGAGGGGGATGGTGTGAGTACGTTTGTGAATGTGTGTACACGTGTATGATTGTTGATGTTTGTGAGTGTGTGTGACTGCATGTGTGTGTGTGAGTGTGTCTACATAGGTGAGTGTTTGAGATTGTGTGTGTGAGTGCATGTGTGGGTGAGTGTGAGTGCGAGTGAGTCTTGGAGCGTGTGTATGTGTGTTGGGGCTGTTTGTGTATGTCTATGTGTGTTTGTGTGTGTTTGTATGTGTATGAGTGTGAGTGAGTTTTTGTGTGCAGTTGATAAATGACTAAGTTAACCCAAGCATTGGTGGCCCATGCCTTGCTTCTTAGGCATTAGGAATGCTGAGTTTAGCAGCATTGTTTGTGGAGACTAGCCTAGAAATCAAATCTCACCATGAAAAATAAGCTGGATCTGTCCCACACCTTTCATTCCAGCAATGGGATGCTGAGATTAGCAGACAAGCAGTTGTAGGCCACCACGTTCAAAAAAATTGCCAACGGAGGAAAAATGAAACTGGGCAAGGTGGTCAAAGACTGTTTTCCCAGCTAATGTAGAAAGCTGAAATTTGGGGGATTGTGGTGTCAGACTGTGTGTGTGTGTGTGTGTGTGTGTGTGTGTGCGCATGCGTGTGTGTGAGTTTGAGTAAGTGTGTGAGTCAGTGAATGTAAGTGTGTATGTTCAAGTGTGGGTGAGTGTGTGAGTGTGAGTGTGTGTATTTGTGTGTTTATTTGTGTGAGTCTACTTTTGAGTGAGTGTGAATGTGTGAGTGCATTTGTGTGTACATGTGTATTGGAATGTGATTTTGAGTGAGTGTGTGTTCTTCTACGTCAATGTGTTGACATCTGGATATTCACGTGGGAGTGAGAATGTATGTGTGTATGTGTGAGGGTGTTTTTGGGTGGGTGTGTGGATGTGAAAGTAGGGGCATGTGTGTGTGTTTGCTTGTTTGTGTTCACGTTTGTGTTACTGTTTATGTACATCTATATGTGTTTGTGTGTTTGTATGGGTCAATGGGAGTGTGTGTATGTGTGCTTCTGCATGTGTCTGTGTACTTGTGTAAGAGTGTGAATTTGTGAATGTGTGTGAGTGAATGTGTGCATGCAGGTGTGTGTTTCTGTATGACTGATTGTATGAGTGTGCACCTAGGTGAGTGTTTATGTCTGTGAGTGTGATTGTGAATCAGCCTGTGTGAGTTTCTGTGTGTATGTGTTGTGAGAGTTTGTGTTTGGTGGTGTGTTTTTGAGTCAGTGTGTGAGTGTATATGTGGGTACTTGTGAGTGAGTGTGGGAGTGTGTATGACGGTGTGTGGGCGAGAATGTGTGAGAGTATACGAGGCTGAAGGTGTGAGTGAGTGTGTGAATGTGTGTACATGTGTTTGTTGGTAGGTGATTGTTTGTCTGACTGATTTTGTGTGTGTGTTTCTGTGAGTGAGAGGGTGAAAGTTGTAGGTGTGTACATGTGTGTGAGTGTGTGAGTTGTGTGTAAGTGTGTGAGTGTTTCTGTAGGTGAGGGTTTAATTGTAATTGAATGATTCTGTCAGTGTGTGTGTGAATGAGTGTGTTTGCTTGTTTGTGGGTGTGAGCCTGTGTATTTGAATTTGTGTATGATTGTGTATTTTTGTGTCTGTGTGAGACAGTTTGCATGTGTATGGGCATATGTGTGTAAGTATGTTTACCTGTGTGTTGTGTGTGAGTGTGTGTGAGAATGTGCATGTGTGTGTGAGTGAGTGTAAGTGTGTTTGGGTCAGAGTGTGAGTGGGTGTTCGGTGCAGGTGTGTGAGTGTGTGTCTGTTTGTGAGTGTGCTGAGATTATTTTTGTGAGTATAACAGTGAGTCTGTGTCTTCGTTTCTGTTAGTTGAGTGTATTCAGGTGTGTTTGGTATGCCTGTGAGGATGGACATGTTTGTGTGTGTGTGAGGGTGAGAGTGTCAGTGTTTTTTTTTGGGTGTGATCATGTGTGAGTGAGAGCTGGCATCTGTGTATGTGTGTTTTAGTTTGTGGTTGTGTAGGTTTGTGAGTGTGACTCTGTGTGTGTGTTTGTGTGTGAGTCTATTTTTGAGTGTGAGTGTGAAGATGGGAGTGCATTTGTGTGTCCATGTGTATTTGAAAGGGATTTTCTTTTTTGTGTGTGTGAGAGTAGGAGCGAATGTGATTGTGGGTGACTGTGTGTGTTGTTGAGTGCAGGTGTGTGAGTATGTGCAGGTGTGTGTAATTGAGTGTGTTTGGATTGGCGTGTGAATGCGCATTTGGGTGCAGGTGTGGGAATTTGTGTCCAAGAGATTGTGTTAGTGTGTTCAGGTGTGTGATTGATGTAGAGGGGTTATGTGGACGAGGAGGAGACTGAGTGTGTCTTCGTATGTTAGTGTTCTTGCTTGTGTGTATTCACGTGTATGTGAGTACACGAGTGTGTTTGTATGTGTGAGGGTGTTTTTAGGTGTTTGTGAATGTGACTGCAGGTGTATGTGTGTGTGATGGCTTGTTCGTCTGTTCCGGTGTATGGATGTGAGTGTTTGTATATACCTATTTGTGTTTTTGTGTTTGTATGTGTGTATGAGGGTGTATGTATGTATGTGCAAGTGGGTGGCGTATGTGTCTGTGTACATGGGTACGTGTGTGAATTTTTGAATATGTGCAGGAATGAGAGTGTGCATGAGGATGTGTGTTTCTGTAGGTTTCAGTGTGTGAGTGGTTATATATGTGAGGTTTATGGGTGTGAGTTTCTCTTAGTGAGTATATATGTGTTTACATGATGTGAGTGTGTGTGTGTATGATAGTGTGTGGGAGTGTGTAGGTTTGAGTGTATGTGAGGGGGATGGTGTGAGGACGTGTGTGAATGTGTGTACACGTGTATGATTGTTGATGTTTGTGAGTGTGTGTGACTGCATGTGTGTGTGTGAGTGTGTCTACATAGGTGAGTGTTTGAGATTGTGTGTGTGAGTGCATGTGTGGGTGAGTGTGAGTGCGAGTGAGTCTTGGAGCGTGTGTATGTGTGTGGGGGCTGTTTGTGTATGTCTATGTGTGTTTGTGTGTGTTTGTATGTGTATGAGTGTGAGTGAGTTTTTGTGTGCAGTTGATAAATGACTAAGTTAACCCAAGCATTGGTGGCCCATGCCTTGCTTCTTAGGCATTAGGAATGCTGAGTTTAGCAGCATTGTTTGTGGAGACTAGCCTAGAAATCAAATCTCACCATGAAAAATAAGCTGGATCTGTCCCACACCTTTCATTCCAGCAATGGGATGCTGAGATTAGCAGACAAGCAGTTGTAGGCCACCACGTTCAAAAAAATTGCCAACGGAGGAAAAATGAAACTGGGCAAGGTGGTCAAAGACTGTTTTCCCAGCTAATGTAGAAAGCTGAAATTTGGGGGATTGTGGTGTCAGACTGTGTGTGTGTGTGTGTGTGTGTGTGTGTGTGCATGCGTGTGTGTGAGTTTGAGTAAGTGTGTGAGTCAGTGAATGTAAGTGTGTGTGTTCAAGTGTGGGTGAGTGTGTGAGTGTGAGTGTGTGTATTTGTGTGTTTATTTGTGTGAGTCTACTTTTGAGTGAGTGTGAATGTGTGAGTGCATTTGTGTGTACATGTGTATTGGAATGTGAGTTTGAGTGAGTGTGTGTTCTTCTACGTCAATGTGTTGACATCTGGGTATTCACGTGGGAGTGAGAATGTATGTGTGTATGTGTGAGGGTGTTTTTGGGTGGGTGTGTGGATGTGAAAGTAGGGGCATGTGTGTGTGTTTGCTTGTTTGTGTTCACGTTTGTGTTACTGTTTATGTACATCTATATGTGTTTGTGTGTTTGTATGGGTCAATGAGAGTGTGTGTATGTGTGCTTGTGCATGTGTCTGTGTACTTGTGTAAGAGTGTGAATTTGTGAATGTGTGTGAGTGAATGTGTGCATGCAGGTGTGTGTTTCTGTATGACTGATTGTATGAGTGTGCACCTAGGTGAGTGTTTATGTCTGTGAGTGTGATTGTGAATCAGCCTGTGTGAGTTTCTGTGTGTATGTGTTGTGAGAGTTTGTGTTTGGTGGTGTGTTTTTGAGTCAGTGTGTGAGTGTATATGTGGGTACTTGTGAGTGAGTGTGGGAGTGTGTATGACGGTGTGTGGGCGAGAATGTGTGAGAGTATACGAGGCTGAAGGTGTGAGTGAGTGTGTGAATGTGTGTACATGTGTTTGTTGGTAGGTGATTGTTTGTCTGACTGATTTTGTGTGTGTGTTTCTGTGAGTGAGAGGGTGAAAGTTGTAGGTGTGTACATGTGTGTGAGTGTGTGAGTTGTGTGTAAGTGTGTGAGTGTTTCTGTAGGTGAGGGTTTAATTGTAATTGAATGATTCTGTCAGTGTGTGTGTGAATGAGTGTGTTTGCTTGTTTGTGGGTGTGAGCCTGTGTATTTGAATTTGTGTATGATTGTGTATTTTTGTGTCTGTGTGAGACAGTTTGCATGTGTATGGGCATATGTGTGTAAGTATGTTTATCTGTGTGTTGTGTGTGAGTGTGTGTGAGAATGTGCATGTGTGTGAGTGAGTGTAAGTGTGTTTGGGTCAGAGTGTGAGTGGGTGTTCGGTGCAGGTGTGTGAGTGTGTGTCTGTTTGTGAGTGTGCTGAGATTATTTTTGTGAGTATAACAGTGAGTCTGTGTCTTCGTTTCTGTTAGTTGAGTGTATTCAGGTGTGTTTGGTATGCCTGTGAGGATGGACATGTTTGTGTGTGTGTGAGGGTGAGAGTGTCAGTGTTTTTTTTTTGGGTGTGATCATGTGTGAGTGAGAGCTGGCATCTGTGTATGTGTGTTTTAGTTTGTGGTTGTGTAGGTTTGTGAGTGTGACTCTGTGTGTGTGTTTGTGTGTGAGTCTATTTTTGAGTGTGAGTGTGAAGATGGGAGTGCATTTGTGTGTCCATGTGTATTTGAAAGGGATTTTCTTTTTTGTGTGTGTGAGAGTAGGAGCGAATGTGATTGTGGGTGACTGTGTGTGTTGTTGAGTGCAGGTGTGTGAGTATGTGCAGGTGTGTGTAATTGAGTGTGTTTGGATTGGCGTGTGAATGCGCATTTGGGTGCAGGTGTGGGAATTTGTGTCCAAGAGATTGTGTTAGTGTGTTCAGGTGTGTGATTGATGTAGAGGGGTTATGTGGACGAGGAGGAGACTGAGTGTGTCTTCGTATGTTAGTGTTCTTGCTTGTGTGTATTCACGTGTATGTGAGTACACGAGTGTGTTTGTATGTGTGAGGGTGTTTTTAGGTGTTTGTGAATGTGACTGCAGGTGAATGTGTGGGTGATGGCTTGTTCGTCTGTTCCGGTGTAAGGATGTGAGTGTTTGTATATACCTATTTGTGTTTTTGTGTTTGTATGTGTGTATGAGGGTGTATGTATGTATGTGCAAGTGGGTGGCGTATGTGTCTGTGTACATGGGTACGTGTGTGAATTTTTGAATATGTGCAGGAGTGAGAGTGTGCATGAGGGTGTGTGTTTCTGTAGGTTTGAGTATGTGAGTGGTTATATATGTGAGGTTTATGGGTGTGAGTTTTTCTTAGTGAGTATATATGTGTTTACATGATGTGAGTGTGTGTAAGTGTGTATGATAGTGTGTGGGAGTGTGTAGGTTTGAGTGTATTTGAGGGGGATGGTGTGAGTACGTGTGTGAATGTGTGTACACGTGTATGATTGTTGATGTTTGTGAGTGTGTGTGACTGCATGTGTGTGTGTGAGTGTGTCTACATAGGTGAGTGTTTGAGATTGTGTGTGTGAGTGCATGTGTGAGTGAGTGTGAGTGCGAGTGAGTCTTGGAGCGTGTGTATGTGTGTTGGGGCTGTTTGTGTATGTCTATGTGTGTTTGTGTGTGTTTGTATGTGTATGAGTGTGAGTGAGTTTTTGTGTGCAGTTGATAAATGACTAAGTTAACCCAAGCATTGGTGGCCCATGCCTTGCTTCTTAGGCATTAGGAATGCTGAGTTTAGCAGCATTGTTTGTGGAGACTAGCCTAGAAATCAAATCTCACCATGAAAAATAAGCTGGATCTGTCCCACACTTTTCAATACAGCAATGGGATGCTGAGATTAGCAGACAAGCAGTTGTAGGCCACCACGTTCAAAAAAATTGCCAACGGAGGAAAAATGAAACTGGGCAAGGTGGTCAAAGACTGTTTTCCCAGCTAATGTAGAAAGCTGAAATTTGGGGGATTGTGGTGTCAGACTGTGTGTGTGTGTGTGTGTGTGTGTGTGTGTGTGCATGCGTGTGTGTGAGTTTGAGTAAGTGTGTGAGTCAGTGAATGTAAGTGTGTATGTTCAAGTGTGGGTGAGTGTGTGAGTGTGAGTGTGTGTATTTGTGTGTTTATTTGTGTGAGTCTACTTTTGAGTGAGTGTGAATGTGTGAGTGCATTTGTGTGTACATGTGTATTGGAATGTGATTTTGAGTGAGTGTGTGTTCTTCTACGTCAATGTGTTGACATCTGGATATTCACGTGGGAGTGAGAATGTATGTGTGTATGTGTGAGGGTGTTTTTGGGTGGGTGTGTGGATGTGAAAGTAGGGGCATGTGTGTGTGTTTGCTTGTTTGTGTTCACGTTTGTGTTACTGTTTATGTATATCTATATGTGTTTGTGTGTTTGTATGGGTCAATGGGAGTGTGTGTATGTGTGCTTCTGCATGTGTCTGTGTACTTGTGTAAGAGTGTGAATTTGTGAATGTGTGTGAGTGAATGTGTGCATGCAGGTGTGTGTTTCTGTATGACTGATTGTATGAGTGTGCACCTAGGTGAGTGTTTATGTCTGTGAGTGTGATTGTGAATCAGCCTGTGTGAGTTTCTGTGTGTATGTGTTGTGAGAGTTTGTGTTTGGTGGTGTGTTTTTGAGTCAGTGTGTGAGTGTATATGTGGGTACTTGTGAGTGAGTGTGGGAGTGTGTATGACGGTGTGTGGGCGAGAATGTGTGAGAGTATACGAGGCTGAAGGTGTGAGTGAGTGTGTGAATGTGTGTACATGTGTTTGTTGGTAGGTGATTGTTTGTCTGATTTTGTGTGTGTGTTTCTGTGAGTGAGAGGGTGAAAGTTGTAGGTGTGTACATGTGTGTGAGTGTGTGAGTTGTGTGTAAGTGTGTGAGTGTTTCTGTAGGTGAGGGTTTAATTGTAATTGAATGATTCTGTCAGTGTGTGTGTGAATGAGTGTGTTTGCTTGTTTGTGGGTGTGAGCCTGTGTATTTGAATTTGTGTATGATTGTGTATTTTTGTGTCTGTGTGAGACAGTTTGCATGTGTATGGGCATATGTGTGTAAGTATGTTTACCTGTGTGTTGTGTGTGAGTGTGTGTGAGAATGTGCATGTGTGTGTGAGTGAGTGTAAGTGTGTTTGGGTCAGAGTGTGAGTGGGTGTTCGGTGCAGGTGTGTGAGTGTGTGTCTGTTTGTGAGTGTGCTGAGATTATTTTTGTGAGTATAACAGTGAGTCTGTGTCTTCGTTTCTGTTAGTTGAGTGTATTCAGGTGTGTTTGGTATGCCTGTGAGGATGGACATGTTTGTGTGTGTGTGAGGGTGAGAGTGTCAGTGTTTTTTTTTGGGTGTGATCATGTGTGAGTGAGAGCTGGCATCTGTGTATGTGTGTTTTAGTTTGTGGTTGTGTAGGTTTGTGAGTGTGACTCTGTGTGTGTGTTTGTGTGTGAGTCTATTTTTGAGTGTGAGTGTGAAGATGGGAGTGCATTTGTGTGTCCATGTGTATTTGAAAGGGATTTTCTTTTTTGTGTGTGTGAGAGTAGGAGCGAATGTGATTGTGGGTGACTGTGTGTGTTGTTGAGTGCAGGTGTGTGAGTATGTGCAGGTGTGTGTAATTGAGTGTGTTTGGATTGGCGTGTGAATGCGCATTTGGGTGCAGGTGTGGGAATTTGTGTCCAAGAGATTGTGTTAGTGTGTTCAGGTGTGTGATTGATGTAGAGGGGTTATGTGGACGAGGAGGAGACTGAGTGTGTCTTCGTATGTTAGTGTTCTTGCTTGTGTGTATTCACGTGTATGTGAGTACACGAGTGTGTTTGTATGTGTGAGGGTGTTTTTAGGTGTTTGTGAATGTGACTGCAGGTGTATGTGTGTGTGATGGCTTGTTCGTCTGTTCCGGTGTATGGATGTGAGTGTTTGTATATACCTATTTGTGTTTTTGTGTTTGTATGTGTGTATGAGGGTGTATGTATGTATGTGCAAGTGGGTGGCGTATGTGTCTGTGTACATGGGTACGTGTGTGAATTTTTGAATATGTGCAGGAATGAGAGTGTGCATGAGGATGTGTGTTTCTGTAGGTTTCAGTGTGTGAGTGGTTATATATGTGAGGTTTATGGGTGTGAGTTTCTCTTAGTGAGTATATATGTGTTTACATGATGTGAGTGTGTGTGTGTATGATAGTGTGTGGGAGTGTGTAGGTTTGAGTGTATGTGAGGGGGATGGTGTGAGTACGTGTGTGAATGTGTGTACACGTGTATGATTGTTGATGTTTGTGAGTGTGTGTGACTGCATGTGTGTGTGTGAGTGTGTCTACATAGGTGAGTGTTTGAGATTGTGTGTGTGAGTGCATGTGTGGGTGAGTGTGAGTGCGAGTGAGTCTTGGAGCGTGTGTATGTGTGTGGGGGCTGTTTGTGTATGTCTATGTGTGTTTGTGTGTGTTTGTATGTGTATGAGTGTGAGTGAGTTTTTGTGTGCAGTTGATAAATGACTAAGTTAACCCAAGCATTGGTGGCCCATGCCTTGCTTCTTAGGCATTAGGAATGCTGAGTTTAGCAGCATTGTTTGTGGAGACTAGCCTAGAAATCAAATCTCACCATGAAAAATAAGCTGGATCTGTCCCACACCTTTCATTCCAGCAATGGGATGCTGAGATTAGCAGACAAGCAGTTGTAGGCCACCACGTTCAAAAAAATTGCCAACGGAGGAAAAATGAAACTGGGCAAGGTGGTCAAAGACTGTTTTCCCAGCTAATGTAGAAAGCTGAAATTTGGGGGATTGTGGTGTCAGACTGTGTGTGTGTGTGTGTGTGTGTGTGCATGCGTGTGTGTGAGTTTGAGTAAGTGTGTGAGTCAGTGAATGTAAGTGTGTGTGTTCAAGTGTGGGTGAGTGTGTGAGTGTGAGTGTGTGTATTTGTGTGTTTATTTGTGTGAGTCTACTTTTGAGTGAGTGTGAATGTGTGAGTGCATTTGTGTGTACATGTGTATTGGAATGTGAGTTTGAGTGAGTGTGTGTTCTTCTACGTCAATGTGTTGACATCTGGGTATTCACGTGGGAGTGAGAATGTATGTGTGTATGTGTGAGGGTGTTTTTGGGTGGGTGTGTGGATGTGAAAGTAGGGGCATGTGTGTGTGTTTGCTTGTTTGTGTTCACGTTTGTGTTACTGTTTATGTACATCTATATGTGTTTGTGTGTTTGTATGGGTCAATGAGAGTGTGTGTATGTGTGCTTGTGCATGTGTCTGTGTACTTGTGTAAGAGTGTGAATTTGTGAATGTGTGTGAGTGAATGTGTGCATGCAGGTGTGTGTTTCTGTATGACTGATTGTATGAGTGTGCACCTAGGTGAGTGTTTATGTCTGTGAGTGTGATTGTGAATCAGCCTGTGTGAGTTTCTGTGTGTATGTGTTGTGAGAGTTTGTGTTTGGTGGTGTGTTTTTGAGTCAGTGTGTGAGTGTATATGTGGGTACTTGTGAGTGAGTGTGGGAGTGTGTATGACGGTGTGTGGGCGAGAATGTGTGAGAGTATACGAGGCTGAAGGTGTGAGTGAGTGTGTGAATGTGTGTACATGTGTTTGTTGGTAGGTGATTGTTTGTCTGACTGATTTTGTGTGTGTGTTTCTGTGAGTGAGAGGGTGAAAGTTGTAGGTGTGTACATGTGTGTGAGTGTGTGAGTTGTGTGTAAGTGTGTGAGTGTTTCTGTAGGTGAGGGTTTAATTGTAATTGAATGATTCTGTCAGTGTGTGTGTGAATGAGTGTGTTTGCTTGTTTGTGGGTGTGAGCCTGTGTATTTGAATTTGTGTATGATTGTGTATTTTTGTGTCTGTGTGAGACAGTTTGCATGTGTATGGGCATATGTGTGTAAGTATGTTTATCTGTGTGTTGTGTGTGAGTGTGTGTGAGAATGTGCATGTGTGTGTGAGTGAGTGTAAGTGTGTTTGGGTCAGAGTGTGAGTGGGTGTTCGGTGCAGGTGTGTGAGTGTGTGTCTGTTTGTGAGTGTGCTGAGATTATTTTTGTGAGTATAACAGTGAGTCTGTGTCTTCGTTTCTGTTAGTTGAGTGTATTCAGGTGTGTTTGGTATGCCTGTGAGGATGGACATGTTTGTGTGTGTGTGAGGGTGAGAGTGTCAGTGTTTTTTTTTTGGGTGTGATCATGTGTGAGTGAGAGCTGGCATCTGTGTATGTGTGTTTTAGTTTGTGGTTGTGTAGGTTTGTGAGTGTGACTCTGTGTGTGTGTTTGTGTGTGAGTCTATTTTTGAGTGTGAGTGTGAAGATGGGAGTGCATTTGTGTGTCCATGTGTATTTGAAAGGGATTTTCTTTTTTGTGTGTGTGAGAGTAGGAGCGAATGTGATTGTGGGTGACTGTGTGTGTTGTTGAGTGCAGGTGTGTGAGTATGTGCAGGTGTGTGTAATTGAGTGTGTTTGGATTGGCGTGTGAATGCGCATTTGGGTGCAGGTGTGGGAATTTGTGTCCAAGAGATTGTGTTAGTGTGTTCAGGTGTGTGATTGATGTAGAGGGGTTATGTGGACGAGTAGGAGACTGAGTGTGTCTTCGTATGTTAGTGTTCTTGCTTGTGTGTATTCACGTGTATGTGAGTACATGAGTGTGTTTGTATGTGTGAGGGTGTTTTTAGGTGTTTGTGAATGTGACTGCAGGTGAATGTGTGGGTGATGGCTTGTTCGTCTGTTCCGGTGTAAGGATGTGAGTGTTTGTATATACCTATTTGTGTTTTTGTGTTTGTATGTGTGTATGAGGGTGTATGTATGTATGTGCAAGTGGGTGGCGTATGTGTCTGTGTACATGGGTACGTGTGTGAATTTTTGAATATGTGCAGGAGTGAGAGTGTGCATGAGGGTGTGTGTTTCTGTAGGTTTGAGTATGTGAGTGGTTATATATGTGAGGTTTATGGGTGTGAGTTTTTCTTAGTGAGTATATATGTGTTTACATGATGTGAGTGTGTGTAAGTGTGTATGATAGTGTGTGGGAGTGTGTAGGTTTGAGTGTATTTGAGGGGGATGGTGTGAGTACGTGTGTGAATGTGTGTACACGTGTATGATTGTTGATGTTTGTGAGTGTGTGTGACTGCATGTGTGTGTGTGAGTGTGTCTACATAGGTGAGTGTTTGAGATTGTGTGTGTGAGTGCATGTGTGAGTGAGTGTGAGTGCGAGTGAGTCTTGGAGCGTGTGTATGTGTGTTGGGGCTGTTTGTGTATGTCTATGTGTGTTTGTGTGTGTTTGTATGTGTATGAGTGTGAGTGAGTTTTTGTGTGCAGTTGATAAATGACTAAGTTAACCAAAGCATTGGTGGCCCATGCCTTGCTTCTTAGGCATTAGGAATGCTGAGTTTAGCAGCATTGTTTGTGGAGACTAGCCTAGAAATCAAATCTCACCATGAAAAATAAGCTGGATCTGTCCCACACTTTTCAATACAGCAATGGGATGCTGAGATTAGCAGACAAGCAGTTGTAGGCCACCACGTTCAAAAAAATTGCCAACGGAGGAAAAATGAAACTGGGCAAGGTGGTCAAAGACTGTTTTCCCAGCTAATGTAGAAAGCTGAAATTTGGGGGATTGTGGTGTCAGACTGTGTGTGTGTGTGTGTGTGTGTGTGTGTGTGTGCATGCGTGTGTGTGAGTTTGAGTAAGTGTGTGAGTCAGTGAATGTAAGTGTGTATGTTCAAGTGTGGGTGAGTGTGTGAGTGTGAGTGTGTGTATTTGTGTGTTTATTTGTGTGAGTCTACTTTTGAGTGAGTGTGAATGTGTGAGTGCATTTGTGTGTACATGTGTATTGGAATGTGATTTTGAGTGAGTGTGTGTTCTTCTACGTCAATGTGTTGACATCTGGATATTCACGTGGGAGTGAGAATGTATGTGTGTATGTGTGAGGGTGTTTTTGGGTGGGTGTGTGGATGTGAAAGTAGGGGCATGTGTGTGTGTTTGCTTGTTTGTGTTCACGTTTGTGTTACTGTTTATGTATATCTATATGTGTTTGTGTGTTTGTATGGGTCAATGGGAGTGTGTGTATGTGTGCTTCTGCATGTGTCTGTGTACTTGTGTAAGAGTGTGAATTTGTGAATGTGTGTGAGTGAATGTGTGCATGCAGGTGTGTGTTTCTGTATGACTGATTGTATGAGTGTGCACCTAGGTGAGTGTTTATGTCTGTGAGTGTGATTGTGAATCAGCCTGTGTGAGTTTCTGTGTGTATGTGTTGTGAGAGTTTGTGTTTGGTGGTGTGTTTTTGAGTCAGTGTGTGAGTGTATATGTGGGTACTTGTGAGTGAGTGTGGGAGTGTGTATGACGGTGTGTGGGCGAGAATGTGTGAGAGTATACGAGGCTGAAGGTGTGAGTGAGTGTGTGAATGTGTGTACATGTGTTTGTTGGTAGGTGATTGTTTGTCTGACTGATTTTGTGTGTGTGTTTCTGTGAGTGAGAGGGTGAAAGTTGTAGGTGTGTACATGTGTGTGAGTGTGTGAGTTGTGTGTAAGTGTGTGAGTGTTTCTGTAGGTGAGGGTTTAATTGTAATTGAATGATTCTGTCAGTGTGTGTGTGAATGAGTGTGTTTGCTTGTTTGTGGGTGTGAGCCTGTGTATTTGAATTTGTGTATGATTGTGTATTTTTGTGTCTGTGTGAGACAGTTTGCATGTGTATGGGCATATGTGTGTAAGTATGTTTATCTGTGTGTTGTGTGTGAGTGTGTGTGAGAATGTGCATGTGTGTGTGAGTGAGTGTAAGTGTGTTTGGGTCAGAGTGTGAGTGGGTGTTCGGTGCAGGTGTGTGAGTGTGTGTCTGTTTGTGAGTGTGCTGAGATTATTTTTGTGAGTATAACAGTGAGTCTGTGTCTTCGTTTCTGTTAGTTGAGTGTATTCAGGTGTGTTTGGTATGCCTGTGAGGATGGACATGATTGTGTGTGTGTGAGGGTGAGAGTGTCAGTGTTTTTTTTTGGGTGTGATCATGTGTGAGTGAGAGCTGGCATCTGTGTATGTGTGTTTTAGTTTGTGGTTGTGTAGGTTTGTGAGTGTGACTCTGTGTGTGTGTTTGTGTGTGAGTCTATTTTTGAGTGTGAGTGTGAAGATGGGAGTGCATTTGTGTGTCCATGTGTATTTGAAAGGGATTTTCTTTTTTGTGTGTGTGAGAGTAGGAGCGAATGTGATTGTGGGTGACTGTGTGTGTTGTTGAGTGCAGGTGTGTGAGTATGTGCAGGTGTGTGTAATTGAGTGTGTTTGGATTGGCGTGTGAATGCGCATTTGGGTGCAGGTGTGGGAATTTGTGTCCAAGAGATTGTGTTAGTGTGTTCAGGTGTGTGATTGATGTAGAGGGGTTATGTGGACGAGGAGGAGACTGAGTGTGTCTTCGTATGTTAGTGTTCTTGCTTGTGTGTATTCACGTGTATGTGAGTACACGAGTGTGTTTGTATGTGTGAGGGTGTTTTTAGGTGTTTGTGAATGTGACTGCAGGTGTATGTGTGTGTGATGGCTTGTTCGTCTGTTCCGGTGTATGGATGTGAGTGTTTGTATATACCTATTTGTGTTTTTGTGTTTGTATGTGTGTATGAGGGTGTATGTATGTATGTGCAAGTGGGTGGCGTATGTGTCTGTGTACATGGGTACGTGTGTGAATTTTTGAATATGTGCAGGAATGAGAGTGTGCATGAGGATGTGTGTTTCTGTAGGTTTCAGTGTGTGAGTGTTTATATATGTGAGGTTTATGGGTGTGAGTTTCTCTTAGTGAGTATATATGTGTTTACATGATGTGAGTGTGTGTGTGTATGATAGTGTGTGGGAGTGTGTAGGTTTGAGTGTATGTGAGGGGGATGGTGTGAGGACGTGTGTGAATGTGTGTAGACGTGTATGATTGTTGATGTTTGTGAGTGTGTGTGACTGCATGTGTGTGTGTGAGTGTGTCTACATAGGTGAGTGTTTGAGATTGTGTGTGTGAGTGCATGTGTGGGTGAGTGTGAGTGCGAGTGAGTCTTGGAGCGTGTGTATGTGTGTGGGGGCTGTTTGTGTATGTCTATGTGTGTTTGTGTGTGTTTGTATGTGTATGAGTGTGAGTGAGTTTTTGTGTGCAGTTGATAAATGACTAAGTTAACCCAAGCATTGGTGGCCCATGCCTTGCTTCTTAGGCATTAGGAATGCTGAGTTTAGCAGCATTGTTTGTGGAGACTAGCCTAGAAATCAAATCTCACCATGAAAAATAAGCTGGATCTGTCCCACACCTTTCATTCCAGCAATGGGATGCTGAGATTAGCAGACAAGCAGTTGTAGGCCACCACGTTCAAAAAAATTGCCAACGGAGGAAAAATGAAACTGGGCAAGGTGGTCAAAGACTGTTTTCCCAGCTAATGTAGAAAGCTGAAATTTGGGGGATTGTGGTGTCAGACTGTGTGTGTGTGTGTGTGTGTGTGTGCATGCGTGTGTGTGAGTTTGAGTAAGTGTGTGAGTCAGTGAATGTAAGTGTGTGTGTTCAAGTGTGGGTGAGTGTGTGAGTGTGAGTGTGTGTATTTGTGTGTTTATTTGTGTGAGTCTACTTTTGAGTGAGTGTGAATGTGTGAGTGCATTTGTGTGTACATGTGTATTGGAATGTGAGTTTGAGTGAGTGTGTGTTCTTCTACGTCAATGTGTTGACATCTGGGTATTCACGTGGGAGTGAGAATGTATGTGTGTATGTGTGAGGGTGTTTTTGGGTGGGTGTGTGGATGTGAAAGTAGGGGCATGTGTGTGTGTTTGCTTGTTTGTGTTCACGTTTGTGTTACTGTTTATGTACATCTATATGTGTTTGTGTGTTTGTATGGGTCAATGAGAGTGTGTGTATGTGTGCTTGTGCATGTGTCTGTGTACTTGTGTAAGAGTGTGAATTTGTGAATGTGTGTGAGTGAATGTGTGCATGCAGGTGTGTGTTTCTGTATGACTGATTGTATGAGTGTGCACCTAGGTGAGTGTTTATGTCTGTGAGTGTGATTGTGAATCAGCCTGTGTGAGTTTCTGTGTGTATGTGTTGTGAGAGTTTGTGTTTGGTGGTGTGTTTTTGAGTCAGTGTGTGAGTGTATATGTGGGTACTTGTGAGTGAGTGTGGGAGTGTGTATGACGGTGTGTGGGCGAGAATGTGTGAGAGTATACGAGGCTGAAGGTGTGAGTGAGTGTGTGAATGTGTGTACATGTGTTTGTTGGTAGGTGATTGTTTGTCTGACTGATTTTGTGTGTGTGTTTCTGTGAGTGAGAGGGTGAAAGTTGTAGGTGTGTACATGTGTGTGAGTGTGTGAGTTGTGTGTAAGTGTGTGAGTGTTTCTGTAGGTGAGGGTTTAATTGTAATTGAATAATTCTGTCAGTGTGTGTGTGAATGAGTGTGTTTGCTTGTTTGTGGGTGTGAGCCTGTGTATTTGAATTTGTGTATGATTGTGTATTTTTGTGTCTGTGTGAGACAGTTTGCATGTGTATGGGCATATGTGTGTAAGTATGTTTATCTGTGTGTTGTGTGTGAGTGTGTGTGAGAATGTGCATGTGTGTGTGAGTGAGTGTAAGTGTGTTTGGGTCAGAGTGTGAGTGGGTGTTCGGTGCAGGTGTGTGAGTGTGTGTCTGTTTGTGAGTGTGCTGAGATTATTTTTGTGAGTATAACAGTGAGTCTGTGTCTTCGTTTCTGTTAGTTGAGTGTATTCAGGTGTGTTTGGTATGCCTGTGAGGATGGACATGTTTGTGTGTGTGTGAGGGTGAGAGTGTCAGTGTTTTTTTTTTGGGTGTGATCATGTGTGAGTGAGAGCTGGCATCTGTGTATGTGTGTTTTAGTTTGTGGTTGTGTAGGTTTGTGAGTGTGACTCTGTGTGTGTGTTTGTGTGTGAGTCTATTTTTGAGTGTGAGTGTGAAGATGGGAGTGCATTTGTGTGTCCATGTGTATTTGAAAGGGATTTTCTTTTTTGTGTGTGTGAGAGTAGGAGCGAATGTGATTGTGGGTGACTGTGTGTGTTGTTGAGTGCAGGTGTGTGAGTATGTGCAGGTGTGTGTAATTGAGTGTGTTTGGATTGGCGTGTGAATGCGCATTTGGGTGCAGGTGTGGGAATTTGTGTCCAAGAGATTGTGTTAGTGTGTTCAGGTGTGTGATTGATGTAGAGGGGTTATGTGGACGAGTAGGAGACTGAGTGTGTCTTCGTATGTTAGTGTTCTTGCTTGTGTGTATTCACGTGTATGTGAGTACACGAGTGTGTTTGTATGTGTGAGGGTGTTTTTAGGTGTTTGTGAATGTGACTGCAGGTGAATGTGTGGGTGATGGCTTGTTCGTCTGTTCCGGTGTAAGGATGTGAGTGTTTGTATATACCTATTTGTGTTTTTGTGTTTGTATGTGTGTATGAGGGTGTATGTATGTATGTGCAAGTGGGTGGCGTATGTGTCTGTGTACATGGGTACGTGTGTGAATTTTTGAATATGTGCAGGAGTGAGAGTGTGCATGAGGGTGTGTGTTTCTGTAGGTTTGAGTATGTGAGTGGTTATATATGTGAGGTTTATGGGTGTGAGTTTTTCTTAGTGAGTATATATGTGTTTACATGATGTGAGTGTGTGTAAGTGTGTATGATAGTGTGTGGGAGTGTGTAGGTGTGAGTGTATTTGAGGGGGATGGTGTGAGTACGTGTGTGAATGTGTGTACACGTGTATGATTGTTGATGTTTGTGAGTGTGTGTGACTGCATGTGTGTGTGTGAGTGTGTCTACATAGGTGAGTGTTTGAGATTGTGTGTGTGAGTGCATGTGTGAGTGAGTGTGAGTGCGAGTGAGTCTTGGAGCGTGTGTATGTGTGTTGGGGCTGTTTGTGTATGTCTATGTGTGTTTGTGTGTGTTTGTATGTGTATGAGTGTGAGTGAGTTTTTGTGTGCAGTTGATAAATGACTAAGTTAACCCAAGCATTGGTGGCCCATGCCTTGCTTCTTAGGCATTAGGAATGCTGAGTTTAGCAGCATTGTTTGTGGAGACTAGCCTAGAAATCAAATCTCACCATGAAAAATAAGCTGGATCTGTCCCACACTTTTCAATACAGCAATGGGATGCTGAGATTAGCAGACAAGCAGTTGTAGGCCACCACGTTCAAAAAAATTGCCAACGGAGGAAAAATGAAACTGGGCAAGGTGGTCAAAGACTGTTTTCCCAGCTAATGTAGAAAGCTGAAATTTGGGGGATTGTGGTGTCAGACTGTGTGTGTGTGTGTGTGTGTGTGTGTGTGCATGCGTGTGTGTGAGTTTGAGTAAGTGTGTGAGTCAGTGAATGTAAGTGTGTATGTTCAAGTGTGGGTGAGTGTGTGAGTGTGAGTGTGTGTATTTGTGTGTTTATTTGTGTGAGTCTACTTTTGAGTGAGTGTGAATGTGTGAGTGCATTTGTGTGTACATGTGTATTGGAATGTGATTTTGAGTGAGTGTGTGTTCTTCTACGTCAATGTGTTGACATCTGGATATTCACGTGGGAGTGAGAATGTATGTGTGTATGTGTGAGGGTGTTTTTGGGTTGGTGTGTGGATGTGAAAGTAGGGGCATGTGTGTGTGTTTGCTTGTTTGTGTTCACGTTTGTGTTACTGTTTATGTATATCTATATGTGTTTGTGTGTTTGTATGGGTCAATGGGAGTGTGTGTATGTGTGCTTCTGCATGTGTCTGTGTACTTGTGTAAGAGTGTGAATTTGTGAATGTGTGTGAGTGAATGTGTGCATGCAGGTGTGTGTTTCTGTATGACTGATTGTATGAGTGTGCACCTAGGTGAGTGTTTATGTCTGTGAGTGTGATTGTGAATCAGCCTGTGTGAGTTTCTGTGTGTATGTGTTGTGAGAGTTTGTGTTTGGTGGTGTGTTTTTGAGTCAGTGTGTGAGTGTATATGTGGGTACTTGTGAGTGAGTGTGGGAGTGTGTATGACGGTGTGTGGGCGAGAATGTGTGAGAGTATACGAGGCTGAAGGTGTGAGTGAGTGTGTGAATGTGTGTACATGTGTTTGTTGGTAGGTGATTGTTTGTCTGACTGATTTTGTGTGTGTGTTTCTGTGAGTGAGAGGGTGAAAGTTGTAGGTGTGTACATGTGTGTGAGTGTGTGAGTTGTGTGTAAGTGTGTGAGTGTTTCTGTAGGTGAGGGTTTAATTGTAATTGAATGATTCTGTCAGTGTGTGTGTGAATGAGTGTGTTTGCTTGTTTGTGGGTGTGAGCCTGTGTATTTGAATTTGTGTATGATTGTGTATTTTTGTGTCTGTGTGAGACAGTTTGCATGTGTATGGGCATATGTGTGTAAGTATGTTTACCTGTGTGTTGTGTGTGAGTGTGTGTGAGAATGTGCATGTGTGTGTGAGTGAGTGTAAGTGTGTTTGGGTCAGAGTGTGAGTGGGTGTTCGGTGCAGGTGTGTGAGTGTGTGTCTGTTTGTGAGTGTGCTGAGATTATTTTTGTGAGTATAACAGTGAGTCTGTGTCTTCGTTTCTGTTAGTTGAGTGTATTCAGGTGTGTTTGGTATGCCTGTGAGGATGGACATGTTTGTGTGTGTGTGAGGGTGAGAGTGTCAGTGTTTTTTTTTGGGTGTGATCATGTGTGAGTGAGAGCTGGCATCTGTGTATGTGTGTTTTAGTTTGTGGTTGTGTAGGTTTGTGAGTGTGACTCTGTGTGTGTGTTTGTGTGTGAGTCTATTTTTGAGTGTGAGTGTGAAGATGGGAGTGCATTTGTGTGTCCATGTGTATTTGAAAGGGATTTTCTTTTTTGTGTGTGTGAGAGTAGGAGCGAATGTGATTGTGGGTGACTGTGTGTGTTGTTGAGTGCAGGTGTGTGAGTATGTGCAGGTGTGTGTAATTGAGTGTGTTTGGATTGGCGTGTGAATGCGCATTTGGGTGCAGGTGTGGGAATTTGTGTCCAAGAGATTGTGTTAGTGTGTTCAGGTGTGTGATTGATGTAGAGGGGTTATGTGGACGAGGAGGAGACTGAGTGTGTCTTCGTATGTTAGTGTTCTTGCTTGTGTGTATTCACGTGTATGTGAGTACACGAGTGTGTTTGTATGTGTGAGGGTGTTTTTAGGTGTTTGTGAATGTGACTGCAGGTGTATGTGTGTGTGATGGCTTGTTCGTCTGTTCCGGTGTATGGATGTGAGTGTTTGTATATACCTATTTGTGTTTTTGTGTTTGTATGTGTGTATGAGGGTGTATGTATGTATGTGCAAGTGGGTGGCGTATGTGTCTGTGTACATGGGTACGTGTGTGAATTTTTGAATATGTGCAGGAATGAGAGTGTGCATGAGGATGTGTGTTTCTGTAGGTTTCAGTGTGTGAGTGTTTATATATGTGAGGTTTATGGGTGTGAGTTTCTCTTAGTGAGTATATATGTGTTTACATGATGTGAGTGTGTGTGTGTATGATAGTGTGTGGGAGTGTGTAGGTTTGAGTGTATGTGAGGGGGATGGTGTGAGGACGTGTGTGAATGTGTGTACACGTGTATGATTGTTGATGTTTGTGAGTGTGTGTGACTGCATGTGTGTGTGTGAGTGTGTCTACATAGGTGAGTGTTTGAGATTGTGTGTGTGAGTGCATGTGTGGGTGAGTGTGAGTGCGAGTGAGTCTTGGAGCGTGTGTATGTGTGTGGGGGCTGTTTGTGTATGTCTATGTGTGTTTGTGTGTGTTTGTATGTGTATGAGTGTGAGTGAGTTTTTGTGTGCAGTTGATAAATGACTAAGTTAACCCAAGCATTGGTGGCCCATGCCTTGCTTCTTAGGCATTAGGAATGCTGAGTTTAGCAGCATTGTTTGTGGAGACTAGCCTAGAAATCAAATCTCACCATGAAAAATAAGCTGGATCTGTCCCACACCTTTCATTCCAGCAATGGGATGCTGAGATTAGCAGACAAGCAGTTGTAGGCCACCACGTTCAAAAAAATTGCCAACGGAGGAAAAATGAAACTGGGCAAGGTGGTCAAAGACTGTTTTCCCAGCTAATGTAGAAAGCTGAAATTTGGGGGATTGTGGTGTCAGACTGTGTGTGTGTGTGTGTGTGTGTGTGCATGCGTGTGTGTGAGTTTGAGTAAGTGTGTGAGTCAGAGAATGTAAGTGTGTGTGTTCAAGTGTGGGTGAGTGTGTGAGTGTGAGTGTGTGTATTTGTGTGTTTATTTGTGTGAGTCTACTTTTGAGTGAGTGTGAATGTGTGAGTGCATTTGTGTGTACATGTGTATTGGAATGTGAGTTTGAGTGAGTGTGTGTTCTTCTACGTCAATGTGTTGACATCTGGGTATTCACGTGGGAGTGAGAATGTATGTGTGTATGTGTGAGGGTGTTTTTGGGTGGGTGTGTGGATGTGAAAGTAGGGGCATGTGTGTGTGTTTGCTTGTTTGTGTTCACGTTTGTGTTACTGTTTATGTACATCTATATGTGTTTGTGTGTTTGTATGGGTCAATGAGAGTGTGTGTATGTGTGCTTGTGCATGTGTCTGTGTACTTGTGTAAGAGTGTGAATTTGTGAATGTGTGTGAGTGAATGTGTGCATGCAGGTGTGTGTTTCTGTATGACTGATTGTATGAGTGTGCACCTAGGTGAGTGTTTATGTCTGTGAGTGTGATTGTGAATCAGCCTGTGTGAGTTTCTGTGTGTATGTGTTGTGAGAGTTTGTGTTTGGTGGTGTGTTTTTGAGTCAGTGTGTGAGTGTATATGTGGGTACTTGTGAGTGAGTGTGGGAGTGTGTATGACGGTGTGTGGGCGAGAATGTGTGAGAGTATACGAGGCTGAAGGTGTGAGTGAGTGTGTGAATGTGTGTACATGTGTTTGTTGGTAGGTGATTGTTTGTCTGACTGATTTTGTGTGTGTGTTTCTGTGAGTGAGAGGGTGAAAGTTGTAGGTGTGTACATGTGTGTGAGTGTGTGAGTTGTGTGTAAGTGTGTGAGTGTTTCTGTAGGTGAGGGTTTAATTGTAATTGAATGATTCTGTCAGTGTGTGTGTGAATGAGTGTGTTTGCTTGTTTGTGGGTGTGAGCCTGTGTATTTGAATTTGTGTATGATTGTGTATTTTTGTGTCTGTGTGAGACAGTTTGCATGTGTATGGGCATATGTGTGTAAGTATGTTTATCTGTGTGTTGTGTGTGAGTGTGTGTGAGAATGTGCATGTGTGTGTGAGTGAGTGTAAGTGTGTTTGGGTCAGAGTGTGAGTGGGTGTTCGGTGCAGGTGTGTGAGTGTGTGTCTGTTTGTGAGTGTGCTGAGATTATTTTTGTGAGTATAACAGTGAGTGTGTGTCTTCGTTTCTGTTAGTTGAGTGTATTCAGGTGTGTTTGGTATGCCTGTGAGGATGTACATGTTTGTGTGTGTGTGAGGGTGAGAGTGTCAGTGTTTTTTTTTGGGTGTGATCATGTGTGAGTGAGAGCTGGCATCTGTGTATGTGTGTTTTAGTTTGTGGTTGTGTAGGTTTGTGAGTGTGACTCTGTGTGTGTGTTTGTGTGTGAGTCTATTTTTGAGTGTGAGTGTGAAGATGGGAGTGCATTTGTGTGTCCATGTGTATTTGAAAGGGATTTTCTTTTTTGTGTGTGTGAGAGTAGGAGCGAATGTGATTGTGGGTGACTGTGTGTGTTGTTGAGTGCAGGTGTGTGAGTATGTGCAGGTGTATGTAATTGAGTGTGTTTGGATTGGCGTGTGAATGCACATTTGGGTGCAGGTGTGGGAATTTGTGTCCAAGAGATTGTGTTAGTGTGTTCAGGTGTGTGATTGATGTAGAGGGGTTATGTGGACGAGTAGGAGACTGAGTGTGTCTTCGTATGTTAGTGTTCTTGCTTGTGTGTATTCACGTGTATGTGAGTACACGAGTGTGTTTGTATGTGTGAGGGTGTTTTTAGGTGTTTGTGAATGTGACTGCAGGTGAATGTGTGGGTGATGGCTTGTTCGTCTGTTCCGGTGTAAGGATGTGAGTGTTTGTACATACCTATTTGTGTTTTTGTGTTTGTATGTGTGTATGAGGGTGTATGTATGTATGTGCAAGTGGGTGGCATATGTGTCTGTGTACATGGGTACGTGTGTGAATTTTTGAATATGTGCAGGAGTGAGAGTGTGCATGAGGGTGTGTGTTTCTGTAGGTTTGAGTATGTGAGTGGTTATATATGTGAGGTTTATGGGTGTGAGTTTTTCTTAGTGAGTATATATGTGTTTACATGATGTGAGTGTGTGTAAGTGTGTATGATAGTGTGTGGGAGTGTGTAGGTTTGAGTGTATGTGAGGGGGATGGTGTGAGTACGTTTGTGAATGTGTGTACACGTGTATGATTGTTGATGTTTGTGAGTGTGTGTGACTGCATGTGTGTGTGTGAGTGTGTCTACATAGGTGAGTGTTTGAGATTGTGTGTGTGAGTGCATGTGTGGGTGAGTGTGAGTGCGAGTGAGTCTTGGAGCGTGTGTATGTGTGTTGGGGCTGTTTGTGTATGTCTATGTGTGTTTGTGTGTGTTTGTATGTGTATGAGTGTGAGTGAGTTTTTGTGTGCAGTTGATAAATGACTAAGTTAACCCAAGCATTGGTGGCCCATGCCTTGCTTCTTAGGCATTAGGAATGCTGAGTTTAGCAGCATTGTTTGTGGAGACTAGCCTAGAAATCAAATCTCACCATGAAAAATAAGCTGGATCTGTCCCACAACTTTCATTCCAGCAATGGGATGCTGAGATTAGCAGACAAGCAGTTGTAGGCCACCACGTTCAAAAAAATTGCCAACGGAGGAAAAATGAAACTGGGCAAGGTGGTCAAAGACTGTTTTCCCAGCTAATGTAGAAAGCTGAAATTTGGGGGATTGTGGTGTCAGACTGTGTGTGTGTGTGTGTGTGTGTGTGTGTGTGTGTGCATGCGTGTGTGTGAGTTTGAGTAAGTGTGTGAGTCAGTGAATGTAAGTGTGTATGTTCAAGTGTGGGTGAGTGTGTGAGTGTGAGTGTGTGTATTTGTGTGTTTATTTGTGTGAGTCTACTTTTGAGTGAGTGTGAATGTGTGAGTGCATTTGTGTGTACATGTGTATTGGAATGTGATTTTGAGTGAGTGTGTGTACTTCTACGTCAATGTGTTGACATCTGGATATTCACGTGGGAGTGAGAATGTATGTGTGTATGTGTGAGGGTGTTTTTGGGTGGGTGTGTGGATGTGAAAGTAGGGGCATGTGTGTGTGTTTGCTTGTTTGTGTTCACGTTTGTGTTACTGTTTATGTATATCTATATGTGTTTGTGTGTTTGTATGGGTCAATGGGAGTGTGTGTATGTGTGCTTCTGCATGTGTCTGTGTACTTGTGTAAGAGTGTGAATTTGTGAATGTGTGTGAGTGAATGTGTGCATGCAGGTGTGTGTTTCTGTATGACTGATTGTATGAGTGTGCACCTAGGTGAGTGTTTATGTCTGTGAGTGTGATTGTGAATCAGCCTGTGTGAGTTTCTGTGTGTATGTGTTGTGAGAGTTTGTGTTTGGTGGTGTGTTTTTGAGTCAGTGTGTGAGTGTATATGTGGGTACTTGTGAGTGAGTGTGGGAGTGTGTATGACGGTGTGTGGGCGAGAATGTGTGAGAGTATACGAGGCTGAAGGTGTGAGTGAGTGTGTGAATGTGTGTACATGTGTTTGTTGGTAGGTGATTGTTTGTCTGACTGATTTTGTGTGTGTGTTTCTGTGAGTGAGAGGGTGAAAGTTGTAGGTGTGTACATGTGTGTGAGTGTGTGAGTTGTGTGTAAGTGTGTGAGTGTTTCTGTAGGTGAGGGTTTAATTGTAATTGAATGATTCTGTCAGTGTGTGTGTGAATGAGTGTGTTTGCTTGTTTGTGGGTGTGAGCCTGTGTATTTGAATTTGTGTATGATTGTGTATTTTTGTGTCTGTGTGAGACAGTTTGCATGTGTATGGGCATATGTGTGTAAGTATGTTTACCTGTGTGTTGTGTGTGAGTGTGTGTGAGAATGTGCATGTGTGTGTGAGTGAGTGTAAGTGTGTTTGGGTCAGAGTGTGAGTGGGTGTTCGGTGCAGGTGTGTGAGTGTGTGTCTGTTTGTGAGTGTGCTGAGATTATTTTTGTGAGTATAACAGTGAGTGTGTGTCTTCGTTTCTGTTAGTTGAGTGTATTCAGGTGTGTTTGGTATGCCTGTGAGGATGGACATGTTTGTGTGTGTGTGAGGGTGAGAGTGTCAGTGTTTTTTTTTGGGTGTGATCATGTGTGAGTGAGAGCTGGCATCTGTGTATGTGTGTTTTAGTTTGTGGTTGTGTAGGTTTGTGAGTGTGACTCTGTGTGTGTGTTTGTGTGTGAGTCTATTTTTGAGTGTAAGTGTGAAGATGGGAGTGCATTTGTGTGTCCATGTGTATTTGAAAGGGATTTTCTTTTTTGTGTGTGTGAGAGTAGGAGCGAATGTGATTGTGGGTGACTGTGTGTGTTGTTGAGTGCAGGTGTGTGAGTATGTGCAGGTGTGTGTAATTGAGTGTGTTTGGATTGGCGTGTGAATGCGCATTTGGGTGCAGGTGTGGGAATTTGTGTCCAAGAGATTGTGTTAGTGTGTTCAGGTGTGTGATTGATGTAGAGGGGTTATGTGGACGAGGAGGAGACTGAGTGTGTCTTCGTATGTTAGTGTTCTTGCTTGTGTGTATTCACGTGTATGTGAGTACACGAGTGTGTTTGTATGTGTGAGGGTGTTTTTAGGTGTTTGTGAATGTGACTGCAGGTGTATGTGTGTGTGATGGCTTGTTCGTCTGTTCCGGTGTATGGATGTGAGTGTTTGTATATACCTATTTGTGTTTTTGTGTTTGTATGTGTGTATGAGGGTGTATGTATGTATGTGCAAGTGGGTGGCGTATGTGTCTGTGTACATGGGTACGTGTGTGAATTTTTGAATATGTGCAGGAATGAGAGTGTGCATGAGGATGTGTGTTTCTGTAGGTTTCAGTGTGTGAGTGGTTATATATGTGAGGTTTATGGGTGTGAGTTTCTCTTAGTGAGTATATATGTGTTTACATGATGTGAGTGTGTGTGTGTATGATAGTGTGTGGGAGTGTGTAGGTTTGAGTGTATGTGAGGGGGATGGTGTGAGTACGTGTGTGAATGTGTGTACACGTGTATGATTGTTGATGTTTGTGAGTGTGTGTGACTGCATGTGTGTGTGTGAGTGTGTCTACATAGGTGAGTGTTTGAGATTGTGTGTGTGAGTGCATGTGTGGGTGAGTGTGAGTGCGAGTGAGTCTTGGAGCGTGTGTATGTGTGTGGGGGCTGTTTGTGTATGTCTATGTGTGTTTGTGTGTGTTTGTATGTGTATGAGTGTGAGTGAGTTTTTGTGTGCAGTTGATAAATGACTAAGTTAACCCAAGCATTGGTGGCCCATGCCTTGCTTCTTAGGCATTAGGAATGCTGAGTTTAGCAGCATTGTTTGTGGAGACTAGCCTAGAAATCAAATCTCACCATGAAAAATAAGCTGGATCTGTCCCACACCTTTCATTCCAGCAATGGGATGCTGAGATTAGCAGACAAGCAGTTGGAGGCCACCACGTTCAAAAAAATTGCCAACGGAGGAAAAATGAAACTGGGCAAGGTGGTCAAAGACTGTTTTCCCAGCTAATGTAGAAAGCTGAAATTTGGGGGATTGTGGTGTCAGACTGTGTGTGTGTGTGTGTGTGTGTGTGCATGCGTGTGTGTGAGTTTGAGTAAGTGTGTGAGTCAGTGAATGTAAGTGTGTGTGTTCAAGTGTGGGTGAGTGTGTGAGTGTGAGTGTGTGTATTTGTGTGTTTATTTGTGTGAGTCTACTTTTGAGTGAGTGTGAATGTGTGAGTGCATTTGTGTGTACATGTGTATTGGAATGTGATTTTGAGTGAGTGTGTGTTCTTCTACGTCAATGTGTTGACATCTGGGTATTCACGTGGGAGTGAGAATGTATGTGTGTATGTGTGAGGGTGTTTTTGGGTGGGTGTGTGGATGTGAAAGTAGGGGCATGTGTGTGTGTTTGCTTGTTTGTGTTCACGTTTGTGTTACTGTTTATGTACATCTATATGTGTTTGTGTGTTTGTATGGGTCAATGAGAGTGTGTGTATGTGTGCTTGTGCATGTGTCTGTGTACTTGTGTAAGAGTGTGAATTTGTGAATGTGTGTGAGTGAATGTGTGCATGCAGGTGTGTGTTTCTGTATGACTGATTGTATGAGTGTGCACCTAGGTGAGTGTTTATGTCTGTGAGTGTGATTGTGAATCAGCCTGTGTGAGTTTCTGTGTGTATGTGTTGTGAGAGTTTGTGTTTGGTGGTGTGTTTTTGAGTCAGTGTGTGAGTGTATATGTGGGTACTTGTGAGTGAGTGTGGGAGTGTGTATGACGGTGTGTGGGCGAGAATGTGTGAGAGTATACGAGGCTGAAGGTGTGAGTGAGTGTGTGAATGTGTGTACATGTGTTTGTTGGTAGGTGATTGTTTGTCTGACTGATTTTGTGTGTGTGTTTCTGTGAGTGAGAGGGTGAAAGTTGTAGGTGTGTACATGTGTGTGAGTGTGTGAGTTGTGTGTAAGTGTGTGAGTGTTTCTGTAGGTGAGTGTTTAATTGTAATTGAATGATTCTGTCAGTGTGTGTGTGAATGAGTGTGTTTGCTTGTTTGTGGGTGTGAGCCTGTGTATTTGAATTTGTGTATGATTGTGTATTTTTGTGTCTGTGTGAGACAGTTTGCATGTGTATGGGCATATGTGTGTAAGTATGTTTATCTGTGTGTTGTGTGTGAGTGTGTGTGAGAATGTGCATGTGTGTGTGAGTGAGTGTAAGTGTGTTTGGGTCAGAGTGTGAGTGGGTGTTCGGTGCAGGTGTGTGAGTGTGTGTCTGTTTGTGAGTGTGCTGAGATTATTTTTGTGAGTATAACAGTGAGTCTGTGTCTTCGTTTCTGTTAGTTGAGTGTATTCAGGTGTGTTTGGTATGCCTGTGAGGATGGACATGTTTGTGTGTGTGTGAGGGTGAGAGTGTCAGTGTTTTTTTTTTGGGTGTGATCATGTGTGAGTGAGAGCTGGCATCTGTGTATGTGTGTTTTAGTTTGTGGTTGTGTAGGTTTGTGAGTGTGACTCTGTGTGTGTGTTTGTGTGTGAGTCTATTTTTGAGTGTGAGTGTGAAGATGGGAGTGCATTTGTGTGTCCATGTGTATTTGAAAGGGATTTTCTTTTTTGTGTGTGTGAGAGTAGGAGCGAATGTGATTGTGGGTGACTGTGTGTGTTGTTGAGTGCAGGTGTGTGAGTATGTGCAGGTGTGTGTAATTGAGTGTGTTTGGATTGGCGTGTGAATGCGCATTTGGGTGCAGGTGTGGGAATTTGTGTCCAAGAGATTGTGTTAGTGTGTTCAGGTGTGTGATTGATGTAGAGGGGTTATGTGGACGAGTAGGAGACTGAGTGTGTCTTCGTATGTTAGTGTTCTTGCTTGTGTGTATTCACGTGTATGTGAGTACACGAGTGTGTTTGTATGTGTGAGGGTGTTTTTAGGTGTTTGTGAATGTGACTGCAGGTGAATGTGTGGGTGATGGCTTGTTCGTCTGTTCCGGTGTAAGGATGTGAGTGTTTGTATATACCTATTTGTGTTTTTGTGTTTGTATGTGTGTATGAGGGTGTATGTATGTATGTGCAAGTGGGTGGCGTATGTGTCTGTGTACATGGGTACGTGTGTGAATTTTTGAATATGTGCAGGAGTGAGAGTGTGCATGAGGGTGTGTGTTTCTGTAGGTTTGAGTATGTGAGTGGTTATATATGTGAGGTTTATGGGTGTGAGTTTTTCTTAGTGAGTATATATGTGTTTACATGATGTGAGTGTGTGTAAGTGTGTATGATAGTGTGTGGGAGTGTGAAGGTTTGAGTGTATTTGAGGGGGATGGTGTGAGTACGTGTGTGAATGTGTGTACACGTGTATGATTGTTGATGTTTGTGAGTGTGTGTGACTGCATGTGTGTGTGTGAGTGTGTCTACATAGGTGAGTGTTTGAGATTGTGTGTGTGAGTGCATGTGTGAGTGAGTGTGAGTGCTAGTGAGTCTTGGAGCATGTGTATGTGTGTTGGGGCTGTTTGTGTATGTCTATGTGTGTTTGTGTGTGTTTGTATGTGTATGAGTGTGAGTGAGTTTTTGTGTGCAGTTGATAAATGACTAAGTTAACCCAAGCATTGGTGGCCCATGCCTTGCTTCTTAGGCATTAGGAATGCTGAGTTTAGCAGCATTGTTTGTGGAGACTAGCCTAGAAATCAAATCTCACCATGAAAAATAAGCTGGATCTGTCCCACACTTTTCAATACAGCAATGGGATGCTGAGATTAGCAGACAAGCAGTTGTAGGCCACCACGTTCAAAAAAATTGCCAACGGAGGAAAAATGAAACTGGGCAAGGTGGTCAAAGACTGTTTTCCCAGCTAATGTAGAAAGCTGAAATTTGGGGGATTGTGGTGTCAGACTGTGTGTGTGTGTGTGTGTGTGTGTGTGTGTGCATGCGTGTGTGTGAGTTTGAGTAAGTGTGTGAGTCAGTGAATGTAAGTGTGTATGTTCAAGTGTGGGTGAGTGTGTGAGTGTGAGTGTGTGTATTTGTGTGTTTATTTGTGTGAGTCTACTTTTGAGTGAGTGTGAATGTGTGAGTGCATTTGTGTGTACATGTGTATTGGAATGTGATTTTGAGTGAGTGTGTGTTCTTCTACGTCAATGTGTTGACATCTGGATATTCACGTGGGAGTGAGAATGTATGTGTGTATGTGTGAGGGTGTTTTTGGGTGGGTGTGTGGATGTGAAAGTAGGGGCATGTGTGTGTGTTTGCTTGTTTGTGTTCACGTTTGTGTTACTGTTTATGTATATCTATATGTGTTTGTGTGTTTGTATGGGTCAATGGGAGTGTGTGTATGTGTGCTTCTGCATGTGTCTGTGTACTTGTGTAAGAGTGTGAATTTGTGAATGTGTGTGAGTGAATGTGTGCATGCAGGTGTGTGTTTCTGTATGACTGATTGTATGAGTGTGCACCTAGGTGAGTGTTTATGTCTGTGAGTGTGATTGTGAATCAGCCTGTGTGAGTTTCTGTGTGTATGTGTTGTGAGAGTTTGTGTTTGGTGGTGTGTTTTTGAGTCAGTGTGTGAGTGTATATGTGGGTACTTGTGAGTGAGTGTGGGAGTGTGTATGACGGTGTGTGGGCGAGAATGTGTGAGAGTATACGAGGCTGAAGGTGTGAGTGAGTGTGTGAATGTGTGTACATGTGTTTGTTGGTAGGTGATTGTTTGTCTGACTGATTTTGTGTGTGTGTTTCTGTGAGTGAGAGGGTGAAAGTTGTAGGTGTGTACATGTGTGTGAGTGTGTGAGTTGTGTGTAAGTGTGTGAGTGTTTCTGTAGGTGAGGGTTTAATTGTAATTGAATGATTCTGTCAGTGTGTGTGTGAATGAGTGTGTTTGCTTGTTTGTGGGTGTGAGCCTGTGTATTTGAATTTGTGTATGATTGTGTATTTTTGTGTCTGTGTGAGACAGTTTGCATGTGTATGGGCATATGTGTGTAAGTATGTTTACCTGTGTGTTGTGTGTGAGTGTGTGTGAGAATGTGCATGTGTGTGTGAGTGAGTGTAAGTGTGTTTGGGTCAGAGTGTGAGTGGGTGTTCGGTGCAGGTGTGTGAGTGTGTGTCTGTTTGTGAGTGTGCTGAGATTATTTTTGTGAGTATAACAGTGAGTCTGTGTCTTCGTTTCTGTTAGTTGAGTGTATTCAGGTGTGTTTGGTATGCCTGTGAGGATGGACATGTTTGTGTGTGTGTGAGGGTGAGAGTGTCAGTGTTTTTTTTTGGGTGTGATCATGTGTGAGTGAGAGCTGGCATCTGTGTATGTGTGTTTTAGTTTGTGGTTGTGTAGGTTTGTGAGTGTGACTCTGTGTGTGTGTTTGTGTGTGAGTCTATTTTTGAGTGTGAGTGTGAAGATGGGAGTGCATTTGTGTGTCCATGTGTATTTGAAAGGGATTTTCTTTTTTGTGTGTGTGAGAGTAGGAGCGAATGTGATTGTGGGTGACTGTGTGTGTTGTTGAGTGCAGGTGTGTGAGTATGTGCAGGTGTGTGTAATTGAGTGTGTTTGGATTGGCGTGTGAATGCGCATTTGGGTGCAGGTGTGGGAATTTGTGTCCAAGAGATTGTGTTAGTGTGTTCAGGTGTGTGATTGATGTAGAGGGGTTATGTGGACGAGGAGGAGACTGAGTGTGTCTTCGTATGTTAGTGTTCTTGCTTGTGTGTATTCACGTGTATGTGAGTACACGAGTGTGTTTGTATGTGTGAGGGTGTTTTTAGGTGTTTGTGAATGTGACTGCAGGTGTATGTGTGTGTGATGGCTTGTTCGTCTGTTCCGGTGTATGGATGTGAGTGTTTGTATATACCTATTTGTGTTTTTGTGTTTGTATGTGTGTATGAGGGTGTATGTATGTATGTGCAAGTGGGTGGCGTATGTGTCTGTGTACATGGGTACGTGTGTGAATTTTTGAATATGTGCAGGAATGAGAGTGTGCATGAGGATGTGTGTTTCTGTAGGTTTCAGTGTGTGAGTGGTTATATATGTGAGGTTTATGGGTGTGAGTTTCTCTTAGTGAGTATATATGTGTTTACATGATGTGAGTGTGTGTGTGTATGATAGTGTGTGGGAGTGTGTAGGTTTGAGTGTATGTGAGGGGGATGGTGTGAGTACGTGTGTGAATGTGTGTACACGTGTATGATTGTTGATGTTTGTGAGTGTGTGTGACTGCATGTGTGTGTGTGAGTGTGTCTACATAGGTGAGTGTTTGAGATTGTGTGTGTGAGTGCATGTGTGGGTGAGTGTGAGTGCGAGTGAGTCTTGGAGCGTGTGTATGTGTGTGGGGGCTGTTTGTGTATGTCTATGTGTGTTTGTGTGTGTTTGTATGTGTATGAGTGTGAGTGAGTTTTTGTGTGCAGTTGATAAATGACTAAGTTAACCCAAGCATTGGTGGCCCATGCCTTGCTTCTTAGGCATTAGGAATGCTGAGTTTAGCAGCATTGTTTGTGGAGACTAGCCTAGAAATCAAATCTCACCATGAAAAATAAGCTGGATCTGTCCCACACCTTTCATTCCAGCAATGGGATGCTGAGATTAGCAGACAAGCAGTTGTAGGCCACCACGTTCAAAAAAATTGCCAACGGAGGAAAAATGAAACTGGGCAAGGTGGTCAAAGACTGTTTTCCCAGCTAATGTAGAAAGCTGAAATTTGGGGGATTGTGGTGTCAGACTGTGTGTGTGTGTGTGTGTGTGTGTGCATGCGTGTGTGTGAGTTTGAGTAAGTGTGTGAGTCAGTGAATGTAAGTGTGTGTGTTCAAGTGTGGGTGAGTGTGTGAGTGTGAGTGTGTGTATTTGTGTGTTTATTTGTGTGAGTCTACTTTTGAGTGAGTGTGAATGTGTGAGTGCATTTGTGTGTACATGTGTATTGGAATTTGAGTTTGAGTGAGTGTGTGTTCTTCTACGTCAATGTGTTGACATCTGGGTATTCACGTGGGAGTGAGAATGTATGTGTGTATGTGTGAGGGTGTTTTTGGGTGGGTGTGTGGATGTGAAAGTAGGGGCATGTGTGTGTGTTTGCTTGTTTGTGTTCACGTTTGTGTTACTGTTTATGTACATCTATATGTGTTTGTGTGTTTGTATGGGTCAATGAGAGTGTGTGTATGTGTGCTTGTGCATGTGTCTGTGTACTTGTGTAAGAGTGTGAATTTGTGAATGTGTGTGAGTGAATGTGTGCATGCAGGTGTGTGTTTCTGTATGACTGATTGTATGAGTGTGCACCTAGGTGAGTGTTTATGTCTGTGAGTGTGATTGTGAATCAGCCTGTGTGAGTTTCTGTGTGTATGTGTTGTGAGAGTTTGTGTTTGGTGGTGTGTTTTTGAGTCAGTGTGTGAGTGTATATGTGGGTACTTGTGAGTGAGTGTGGGAGTGTGTATGACGGTGTGTGGGCGAGAATGTGTGAGAGTATACGAGGCTGAAGGTGTGAGTGAGTGTGTGAATGTGTGTACATGTGTTTGTTGGTAGGTGATTGTTTGTCTGACTGATTTTGTGTGTGTGTTTCTGTGAGTGAGAGGGTGAAAGTTGTAGGTGTGTACATGTGTGTGAGTGTGTGAGTTGTGTGTAAGTGTGTGAGTGTTTCTGTAGGTGAGGGTTTAATTGTAATTGAATGATTCTGTCAGTGTGTGTGTGAATGAGTGTGTTTGCTTGTTTGTGGGTGTGAGCCTGTGTATTTGAATTTGTGTATGATTGTGTATTTTTGTGTCTGTGTGAGACAGTTTGCATGTGTATGGGCATATGTGTGTAAGTATGTTTATCTGTGTGTTGTGTGTGAGTGTGTGTGAGAATGTGCATGTGTGTGTGAGTGAGTGTAAGTGTGTTTGGGTCAGAGTGTGAGTGGGTGTTCGGTGCAGGTGTGTGAGTGTGTGTCTGTTTGTGAGTGTGCTGAGATTATTTTTGTGAGTATAACAGTGAGTCTGTGTCTTCGTTTCTGTTAGTTGAGTGTATTCAGGTGTGTTTGGTATGCCTGTGAGGATGGACATGTTTGTGTGTGTGTGAGGGTGAGAGTGTCAGTGTTTTTTTTTTGGGTGTGATCATGTGTGAGTGAGAGCTGGCATCTGTGTATGTGTGTTTTAGTTTGTGGTTGTGTAGGTTTGTGAGTGTGACTCTGTGTGTGTGTTTGTGTGTGAGTCTATTTTTGAGTGTGAGTGTGAAGATGGGAGTGCATTTGTGTGTCCATGTGTATTTGAAAGGGATTTTCTTTTTTGTGTGTGTGAGAGTAGGAGCGAATGTGATTGTGGGTGACTGTGTGTGTTGTTGAGTGCAGGTGTGTGAGTATGTGCAGGTGTGTGTAATTGAGTGTGTTTGGATTGGCGTGTGAATGCGCATTTGGGTGCAGGTGTGGGAATTTGTGTCCAAGAGATTGTGTTAGTGTGTTCAGGTGTGTGATTGATGTAGAGGGGTTATGTGGACGAGGAGGAGACTGAGTGTGTCTTCGTATGTTAGTGTTCTTGCTTGTGTGTATTCACGTGTATGTGAGTACACGAGTGTGTTTGTATGTGTGAGGGTGTTTTTAGGTGTTTGTGAATGTGACTGCAGGTGAATGTGTGGGTGATGGCTTGTTCGTCTGTTCCGGTGTAAGGATGTGAGTGTTTGTATATACCTATTTGTGTTTTTGTGTTTGTATGTGTGTATGAGGGTGTATGTATGTATGTGCAAGTGGGTGGCGTATGTGTCTGTGTACATGGGTACGTGTGTGAATTTTTGAATATGTGCAGGAGTGAGAGTGTGCATGAGGGTGTGTGTTTCTGTAGGTTTGAGTATGTGAGTGGTTATATATGTGAGGTTTATGGGTGTGAGTTTTTCTTAGTGAGTATATATGTGTTTACATGATGTGAGTGTGTGTAAGTGTGTATGATAGTGTGTGGGAGTGTGTAGGTTTGAGTGTATTTGAGGGGGATGGTGTGAGTACGTGTGTGAATGTGTGTACACGTGTATGATTGTTGATGTTTGTGAGTGTGTGTGACTGCATGTGTGTGTGTGAGTGTGTCTACATAGGTGAGTGTTTGAGATTGTGTGTGTGAGTGCATGTGTGAGTGAGTGTGAGTGCGAGTGAGTCTTGGAGCGTGTGTATGTGTGTTGGGGCTGTTTGTGTATGTCTATGTGTGTTTGTGTGTGTTTGTATGTGTATGAGTGTGAGTGAGTTTTTGTGTGCAGTTGATAAATGACTAAGTTAACCCAAGCATTGGTGGCCCATGCCTTGCTTCTTAGGCATTAGGAATGCTGAGTTTAGCAGCATTGTTTGTGGAGACTAGCCTAGAAATCAAATCTCACCATGAAAAATAAGCTGGATCTGTCCCACAACTTTCATTCCAGCAATGGGATGCTGAGATTAGCAGACAAGCAGTTGTAGGCCACCACGTTCAAAAAAATTGCCAACGGAGGAAAAATGAAACTGGGCAAGGTGGTCAAAGACTGTTTTCCCAGCTAATGTAGAAAGCTGAAATTTGGGGGATTGTGGTGTCAGACTGTGTGTGTGTGTGTGTGTGTGTGTGTGTGTGTGCATGCGTGTGTGTGAGTTTGAGTAAGTGTGTGAGTCAGTGAATGTAAGTGTGTATGTTCAAGTGTGGGTGAGTGTGTGAGTGTGAGTGTGTGTATTTGTGTGTTTATTTGTGTGAGTCTACTTTTGAGTGAGTGTGAATGTGTGAGTGCATTTGTGTGTACATGTGTATTGGAATGTGATTTTGAGTGAGTGTGTGTACTTCTACGTCAATGTGTTGACATCTGGATATTCACGTGGGAGTGAGAATGTATGTGTGTATGTGTGAGGGTGTTTTTGGGTGGGTGTGTGGATGTGAAAGTAGGGGCATGTGTGTGTGTTTGCTTGTTTGTGTTCACGTTTGTGTTACTGTTTATGTATATCTATATGTGTTTGTGTGTTTGTATGGGTCAATGGGAGTGTGTGTATGTGTGCTTCTGCATGTGTCTGTGTACTTGTGTAAGAGTGTGAATTTGTGAATGTGTGTGAGTGAATGTGTGCATGCAGGTGTGTGTTTCTGTATGACTGATTGTATGAGTGTGCACCTAGGTGAGTGTTTATGTCTGTGAGTGTGATTGTGAATCAGCCTGTGTGAGTTTCTGTGTGTATGTGTTGTGAGAGTTTGTGTTTGGTGGTGTGTTTTTGAGTCAGTGTGTGAGTGTATATGTGGGTACTTGTGAGTGAGTGTGGGAGTGTGTATGACGGTGTGTGGGCGAGAATGTGTGAGAGTATACGAGGCTGAAGGTGTGAGTGAGTGTGTGAATGTGTGTACATGTGTTTGTTGGTAGGTGATTGTTTGTCTGACTGATTTTGTGTGTGTGTTTCTGTGAGTGAGAGGGTGAAAGTTGTAGGTGTGTACATGTGTGTGAGTGTGTGAGTTGTGTGTAAGTGTGTGAGTGTTTCTGTAGGTGAGGGTTTAATTGTAATTGAATGATTCTGTCAGTGTGTGTGTGAATGAGTGTGTTTGCTTGTTTGTGGGTGTGAGCCTGTGTATTTGAATTTGTGTATGATTGTGTATTTTTGTGTCTGTGTGAGACAGTTTGCATGTGTATGGGCATATGTGTGTAAGTATGTTTACCTGTGTGTTGTGTGTGAGTGTGTGTGAGAATGTGCATGTGTGTGTGAGTGAGTGTAAGTGTGTTTGGGTCAGAGTGTGAGTGGGTGTTCGGTGCAGGTGTGTGAGTGTGTGTCTGTTTGTGAGTGTGCTGAGATTATTTTTGTGAGTATAACAGTGAGTGTGTGTCTTCGTTTCTGTTAGTTGAGTGTATTCAGGTGTGTTTGGTATGCCTGTGAGGATGGACATGTTTGTGTGTGTGTGAGGGTGAGAGTGTCAGTGTTTTTTTTTGGGTGTGATCATGTGTGAGTGAGAGCTGGCATCTGTGTATGTGTGTTTTAGTTTGTGGTTGTGTAGGTTTGTGAGTGTGACTCTGTGTGTGTGTTTGTGTGTGAGTCTATTTTTGAGTGTAAGTGTGAAGATGGGAGTGCATTTGTGTGTCCATGTGTATTTGAAAGGGATTTTCTTTTTTGTGTGTGTGAGAGTAGGAGCGAATGTGATTGTGGGTGACTGTGTGTGTTGTTGAGTGCAGGTGTGTGAGTATGTGCAGGTGTGTGTAATTGAGTGTGTTTGGATTGGCGTGTGAATGCGCATTTGGGTGCAGGTGTGGGAATTTGTGTCCAAGAGATTGTGTTAGTGTGTTCAGGTGTGTGATTGATGTAGAGGGGTTATGTGGACGAGGAGGAGACTGAGTGTGTCTTCGTATGTTAGTGTTCTTGCTTGTGTGTATTCACGTGTATGTGAGTACACGAGTGTGTTTGTATGTGTGAGGGTGTTTTTAGGTGTTTGTGAATGTGACTGCAGGTGTATGTGTGTGTGATGGCTTGTTCGTCTGTTCCGGTGTATGGATGTGAGTGTTTGTATATACCTATTTGTGTTTTTGTGTTTGTATGTGTGTATGAGGGTGTATGTATGTATGTGCAAGTGGGTGGCGTATGTGTCTGTGTACATGGGTACGTGTGTGAATTTTTGAATATGTGCAGGAATGAGAGTGTGCATGAGGATGTGTGTTTCTGTAGGTTTCAGTGTGTGAGTGGTTATATATGTGAGGTTTATGGGTGTGAGTTTCTCTTAGTGAGTATATATGTGTTTACATGATGTGAGTGTGTGTGTGTATGATAGTGTGTGGGAGTGTGTAGGTTTGAGTGTATGTGAGGGGGATGGTGTGAGTACGTGTGTGAATGTGTGTACACGTGTATGATTGTTGATGTTTGTGAGTGTGTGTGACTGCATGTGTGTGTGTGAGTGTGTCTACATAGGTGAGTGTTTGAGATTGTGTGTGTGAGTGCATGTGTGGGTGAGTGTGAGTGCGAGTGAGTCTTGGAGCGTGTGTATGTGTGTGGGGGCTGTTTGTGTATGTCTATGTGTGTTTGTGTGTGTTTGTATGTGTATGAGTGTGAGTGAGTTTTTGTGTGCAGTTGATAAATGACTAAGTTAACCCAAGCATTGGTGGCCCATGCCTTGCTTCTTAGGCATTAGGAATGCTGAGTTTAGCAGCATTGTTTGTGGAGACTAGCCTAGAAATCAAATCTCACCATGAAAAATAAGCTGGATCTGTCCCACACCTTTCATTCCAGCAATGGGATGCTGAGATTAGCAGACAAGCAGTTGGAGGCCACCACGTTCAAAAAAATTGCCAACGGAGGAAAAATGAAACTGGGCAAGGTGGTCAAAGACTGTTTTCCCAGCTAATGTAGAAAGCTGAAATTTGGGGGATTGTGGTGTCAGACTGTGTGTGTGTGTGTGTGTGTGTGTGCATGCGTGTGTGTGAGTTTGAGTAAGTGTGTGAGTCAGTGAATGTAAGTGTGTGTGTTCAAGTGTGGGTGAGTGTGTGAGTGTGAGTGTGTGTATTTGTGTGTTTATTTGTGTGAGTCTACTTTTGAGTGAGTGTGAATGTGTGAGTGCATTTGTGTGTACATGTGTATTGGAATGTGATTTTGAGTGAGTGTGTGTTCTTCTACGTCAATGTGTTGACATCTGGGTATTCACGTGGGAGTGAGAATGTATGTGTGTATGTGTGAGGGTGTTTTTGGGTGGGTGTGTGGATGTGAAAGTAGGGGCATGTGTGTGTGTTTGCTTGTTTGTGTTCACGTTTGTGTTACTGTTTATGTACATCTATATGTGTTTGTGTGTTTGTATGGGTCAATGAGAGTGTGTGTATGTGTGCTTGTGCATGTGTCTGTGTACTTGTGTAAGAGTGTGAATTTGTGAATGTGTGTGAGTGAATGTGTGCATGCAGGTGTGTGTTTCTGTATGACTGATTGTATGAGTGTGCACCTAGGTGAGTGTTTATGTCTGTGAGTGTGATTGTGAATCAGCCTGTGTGAGTTTCTGTGTGTATGTGTTGTGAGAGTTTGTGTTTGGTGGTGTGTTTTTGAGTCAGTGTGTGAGTGTATATGTGGGTACTTGTGAGTGAGTGTGGGAGTGTGTATGACGGTGTGTGGGCGAGAATGTGTGAGAGTATACGAGGCTGAAGGTGTGAGTGAGTGTGTGAATGTGTGTACATGTGTTTGTTGGTAGGTGATTGTTTGTCTGACTGATTTTGTGTGTGTGTTTCTGTGAGTGAGAGGGTGAAAGTTGTAGGTGTGTACATGTGTGTGAGTGTGTGAGTTGTGTGTAAGTGTGTGAGTGTTTCTGTAGGTGAGTGTTTAATTGTAATTGAATGATTCTGTCAGTGTGTGTGTGAATGAGTGTGTTTGCTTGTTTGTGGGTGTGAGCCTGTGTATTTGAATTTGTGTATGATTGTGTATTTTTGTGTCTGTGTGAGACAGTTTGCATGTGTATGGGCATATGTGTGTAAGTATGTTTATCTGTGTGTTGTGTGTGAGTGTGTGTGAGAATGTGCATGTGTGTGTGAGTGAGTGTAAGTGTGTTTGGGTCAGAGTGTGAGTGGGTGTTCGGTGCAGGTGTGTGAGTGTGTGTCTGTTTGTGAGTGTGCTGAGATTATTTTTGTGAGTATAACAGTGAGTCTGTGTCTTCGTTTCTGTTAGTTGAGTGTATTCAGGTGTGTTTGGTATGCCTGTGAGGATGGACATGTTTGTGTGTGTGTGAGGGTGAGAGTGTCAGTGTTTTTTTTTTGGGTGTGATCATGTGTGAGTGAGAGCTGGCATCTGTGTATGTGTGTTTTAGTTTGTGGTTGTGTAGGTTTGTGAGTGTGACTCTGTGTGTGTGTTTGTGTGTGAGTCTATTTTTGAGTGTGAGTGTGAAGATGGGAGTGCATTTGTGTGTCCATGTGTATTTGAAAGGGATTTTCTTTTTTGTGTGTGTGAGAGTAGGAGCGAATGTGATTGTGGGTGACTGTGTGTGTTGTTGAGTGCAGGTGTGTGAGTATGTGCAGGTGTGTGTAATTGAGTGTGTTTGGATTGGCGTGTGAATGCGCATTTGGGTGCAGGTGTGGGAATTTGTGTCCAAGAGATTGTGTTAGTGTGTTCAGGTGTGTGATTGATGTAGAGGGGTTATGTGGACGAGTAGGAGACTGAGTGTGTCTTCGTATGTTAGTGTTCTTGCTTGTGTGTATTCACGTGTATGTGAGTACACGAGTGTGTTTGTATGTGTGAGGGTGTTTTTAGGTGTTTGTGAATGTGACTGCAGGTGAATGTGTGGGTGATGGCTTGTTCGTCTGTTCCGGTGTAAGGATGTGAGTGTTTGTATATACCTATTTGTGTTTTTGTGTTTGTATGTGTGTATGAGGGTGTATGTATGTATGTGCAAGTGGGTGGCGTATGTGTCTGTGTACATGGGTACGTGTGTGAATTTTTGAATATGTGCAGGAGTGAGAGTGTGCATGAGGGTGTGTGTTTCTGTAGGTTTGAGTATGTGAGTGGTTATATATGTGAGGTTTATGGGTGTGAGTTTTTCTTAGTGAGTATATATGTGTTTACATGATGTGAGTGTGTGTAAGTGTGTATGATAGTGTGTGGGAGTGTGAAGGTTTGAGTGTATTTGAGGGGGATGGTGTGAGTACGTGTGTGAATGTGTGTACACGTGTATGATTGTTGATGTTTGTGAGTGTGTGTGACTGCATGTGTGTGTGTGAGTGTGTCTACATAGGTGAGTGTTTGAGATTGTGTGTGTGAGTGCATGTGTGAGTGAGTGTGAGTGCTAGTGAGTCTTGGAGCATGTGTATGTGTGTTGGGGCTGTTTGTGTATGTCTATGTGTGTTTGTGTGTGTTTGTATGTGTATGAGTGTGAGTGAGTTTTTGTGTGCAGTTGATAAATGACTAAGTTAACCCAAGCATTGGTGGCCCATGCCTTGCTTCTTAGGCATTAGGAATGCTGAGTTTAGCAGCATTGTTTGTGGAGACTAGCCTAGAAATCAAATCTCACCATGAAAAATAAGCTGGATCTGTCCCACACTTTTCAATACAGCAATGGGATGCTGAGATTAGCAGACAAGCAGTTGTAGGCCACCACGTTCAAAAAAATTGCCAACGGAGGAAAAATGAAACTGGGCAAGGTGGTCAAAGACTGTTTTCCCAGCTAATGTAGAAAGCTGAAATTTGGGGGATTGTGGTGTCAGACTGTGTGTGTGTGTGTGTGTGTGTGTGTGTGCATGCGTGTGTGTGAGTTTGAGTAAGTGTGTGAGTCAGTGAATGTAAGTGTGTATGTTCAAGTGTGGGTGAGTGTGTGAGTGTGAGTGTGTGTATTTGTGTGTTTATTTGTGTGAGTCTACTTTTGAGTGAGTGTGAATGTGTGAGTGCATTTGTGTGTACATGTGTATTGGAATGTGATTTTGAGTGAGTGTGTGTTCTTCTACGTCAATGTGTTGACATCTGGATATTCACGTGGGAGTGAGAATGTATGTGTGTATGTGTGAGGGTGTTTTTGGGTGGGTGTGTGGATGTGAAAGTAGGGGCATGTGTGTGTGTTTGCTTGTTTGTGTTCACGTTTGTGTTACTGTTTATGTATATCTATATGTGTTTGTGTGTTTGTATGGGTCAATGGGAGTGTGTGTATGTGTGCTTCTGCATGTGTCTGTGTACTTGTGTAAGAGTGTGAATTTGTGAATGTGTGTGAGTGAATGTGTGCATGCAGGTGTGTGTTTCTGTATGACTGATTGTATGAGTGTGCACCTAGGTGAGTGTTTATGTCTGTGAGTGTGATTGTGAATCAGCCTGTGTGAGTTTCTGTGTGTATGTGTTGTGAGAGTTTGTGTTTGGTGGTGTGTTTTTGAGTCAGTGTGTGAGTGTATATGTGGGTACTTGTGAGTGAGTGTGGGAGTGTGTATGACGGTGTGTGGGCGAGAATGTGTGAGAGTATACGAGGCTGAAGGTGTGAGTGAGTGTGTGAATGTGTGTACATGTGTTTGTTGGTAGGTGATTGTTTGTCTGACTGATTTTGTGTGTGTGTTTCTGTGAGTGAGAGGGTGAAAGTTGTAGGTGTGTACATGTGTGTGAGTGTGTGAGTTGTGTGTAAGTGTGTGAGTGTTTCTGTAGGTGAGGGTTTAATTGTAATTGAATGATTCTGTCAGTGTGTGTGTGAATGAGTGTGTTTGCTTGTTTGTGGGTGTGAGCCTGTGTATTTGAATTTGTGTATGATTGTGTATTTTTGTGTCTGTGTGAGACAGTTTGCATGTGTATGGGCATATGTGTGTAAGTATGTTTACCTGTGTGTTGTGTGTGAGTGTGTGTGAGAATGTGCATGTGTGTGTGAGTGAGTGTAAGTGTGTTTGGGTCAGAGTGTGAGTGGGTGTTCGGTGCAGGTGTGTGAGTGTGTGTCTGTTTGTGAGTGTGCTGAGATTATTTTTGTGAGTATAACAGTGAGTCTGTGTCTTCGTTTCTGTTAGTTGAGTGTATTCAGGTGTGTTTGGTATGCCTGTGAGGATGGACATGTTTGTGTGTGTGTGAGGGTGAGAGTGTCAGTGTTTTTTTTTGGGTGTGATCATGTGTGAGTGAGAGCTGGCATCTGTGTATGTGTGTTTTAGTTTGTGGTTGTGTAGGTTTGTGAGTGTGACTCTGTGTGTGTGTTTGTGTGTGAGTCTATTTTTGAGTGTGAGTGTGAAGATGGGAGTGCATTTGTGTGTCCATGTGTATTTGAAAGGGATTTTCTTTTTTGTGTGTGTGAGAGTAGGAGCGAATGTGATTGTGGGTGACTGTGTGTGTTGTTGAGTGCAGGTGTGTGAGTATGTGCAGGTGTGTGTAATTGAGTGTGTTTGGATTGGCGTGTGAATGCGCATTTGGGTGCAGGTGTGGGAATTTGTGTCCAAGAGATTGTGTTAGTGTGTTCAGGTGTGTGATTGATGTAGAGGGGTTATGTGGACGAGGAGGAGACTGAGTGTGTCTTCGTATGTTAGTGTTCTTGCTTGTGTGTATTCACGTGTATGTGAGTACACGAGTGTGTTTGTATGTGTGAGGGTGTTTTTAGGTGTTTGTGAATGTGACTGCAGGTGTATGTGTGTGTGATGGCTTGTTCGTCTGTTCCGGTGTATGGATGTGAGTGTTTGTATATACCTATTTGTGTTTTTGTGTTTGTATGTGTGTATGAGGGTGTATGTATGTATGTGCAAGTGGGTGGCGTATGTGTCTGTGTACATGGGTACGTGTGTGAATTTTTGAATATGTGCAGGAATGAGAGTGTGCATGAGGATGTGTGTTTCTGTAGGTTTCAGTGTGTGAGTGGTTATATATGTGAGGTTTATGGGTGTGAGTTTCTCTTAGTGAGTATATATGTGTTTACATGATGTGAGTGTGTGTGTGTATGATAGTGTGTGGGAGTGTGTAGGTTTGAGTGTATGTGAGGGGGATGGTGTGAGTACGTGTGTGAATGTGTGTACACGTGTATGATTGTTGATGTTTGTGAGTGTGTGTGACTGCATGTGTGTGTGTGAGTGTGTCTACATAGGTGAGTGTTTGAGATTGTGTGTGTGAGTGCATGTGTGGGTGAGTGTGAGTGCGAGTGAGTCTTGGAGCGTGTGTATGTGTGTGGGGGCTGTTTGTGTATGTCTATGTGTGTTTGTGTGTGTTTGTATGTGTATGAGTGTGAGTGAGTTTTTGTGTGCAGTTGATAAATGACTAAGTTAACCCAAGCATTGGTGGCCCATGCCTTGCTTCTTAGGCATTAGGAATGCTGAGTTTAGCAGCATTGTTTGTGGAGACTAGCCTAGAAATCAAATCTCACCATGAAAAATAAGCTGGATCTGTCCCACACCTTTCATTCCAGCAATGGGATGCTGAGATTAGCAGACAAGCAGTTGTAGGCCACCACGTTCAAAAAAATTGCCAACGGAGGAAAAATGAAACTGGGCAAGGTGGTCAAAGACTGTTTTCCCAGCTAATGTAGAAAGCTGAAATTTGGGGGATTGTGGTGTCAGACTGTGTGTGTGTGTGTGTGTGTGTGTGCATGCGTGTGTGTGAGTTTGAGTAAGTGTGTGAGTCAGTGAATGTAAGTGTGTGTGTTCAAGTGTGGGTGAGTGTGTGAGTGTGAGTGTGTGTATTTGTGTGTTTATTTGTGTGAGTCTACTTTTGAGTGAGTGTGAATGTGTGAGTGCATTTGTGTGTACATGTGTATTGGAATTTGAGTTTGAGTGAGTGTGTGTTCTTCTACGTCAATGTGTTGACATCTGGGTATTCACGTGGGAGTGAGAATGTATGTGTGTATGTGTGAGGGTGTTTTTGGGTGGGTGTGTGGATGTGAAAGTAGGGGCATGTGTGTGTGTTTGCTTGTTTGTGTTCACGTTTGTGTTACTGTTTATGTACATCTATATGTGTTTGTGTGTTTGTATGGGTCAATGAGAGTGTGTGTATGTGTGCTTGTGCATGTGTCTGTGTACTTGTGTAAGAGTGTGAATTTGTGAATGTGTGTGAGTGAATGTGTGCATGCAGGTGTGTGTTTCTGTATGACTGATTGTATGAGTGTGCACCTAGGTGAGTGTTTATGTCTGTGAGTGTGATTGTGAATCAGCCTGTGTGAGTTTCTGTGTGTATGTGTTGTGAGAGTTTGTGTTTGGTGGTGTGTTTTTGAGTCAGTGTGTGAGTGTATATGTGGGTACTTGTGAGTGAGTGTGGGAGTGTGTATGACGGTGTGTGGGCGAGAATGTGTGAGAGTATACGAGGCTGAAGGTGTGAGTGAGTGTGTGAATGTGTGTACATGTGTTTGTTGGTAGGTGATTGTTTGTCTGACTGATTTTGTGTGTGTGTTTCTGTGAGTGAGAGGGTGAAAGTTGTAGGTGTGTACATGTGTGTGAGTGTGTGAGTTGTGTGTAAGTGTGTGAGTGTTTCTGTAGGTGAGGGTTTAATTGTAATTGAATGATTCTGTCAGTGTGTGTGTGAATGAGTGTGTTTGCTTGTTTGTGGGTGTGAGCCTGTGTATTTGAATTTGTGTATGATTGTGTATTTTTGTGTCTGTGTGAGACAGTTTGCATGTGTATGGGCATATGTGTGTAAGTATGTTTATCTGTGTGTTGTGTGTGAGTGTGTGTGAGAATGTGCATGTGTGTGTGAGTGAGTGTAAGTGTGTTTGGGTCAGAGTGTGAGTGGGTGTTCGGTGCAGGTGTGTGAGTGTGTGTCTGTTTGTGAGTGTGCTGAGATTATTTTTGTGAGTATAACAGTGAGTCTGTGTCTTCGTTTCTGTTAGTTGAGTGTATTCAGGTGTGTTTGGTATGCCTGTGAGGATGGACATGTTTGTGTGTGTGTGAGGGTGAGAGTGTCAGTGTTTTTTTTTTGGGTGTGATCATGTGTGAGTGAGAGCTGGCATCTGTGTATGTGTGTTTTAGTTTGTGGTTGTGTAGGTTTGTGAGTGTGACTCTGTGTGTGTGTTTGTGTGTGAGTCTATTTTTGAGTGTGAGTGTGAAGATGGGAGTGCATTTGTGTGTCCATGTGTATTTGAAAGGGATTTTCTTTTTTGTGTGTGTGAGAGTAGGAGCGAATGTGATTGTGGGTGACTGTGTGTGTTGTTGAGTGCAGGTGTGTGAGTATGTGCAGGTGTGTGTAATTGAGTGTGTTTGGATTGGCGTGTGAATGCGCATTTGGGTGCAGGTGTGGGAATTTGTGTCCAAGAGATTGTGTTAGTGTGTTCAGGTGTGTGATTGATGTAGAGGGGTTATGTGGACGAGGAGGAGACTGAGTGTGTCTTCGTATGTTAGTGTTCTTGCTTGTGTGTATTCACGTGTATGTGAGTACACGAGTGTGTTTGTATGTGTGAGGGTGTTTTTAGGTGTTTGTGAATGTGACTGCAGGTGAATGTGTGGGTGATGGCTTGTTCGTCTGTTCCGGTGTAAGGATGTGAGTGTTTGTATATACCTATTTGTGTTTTTGTGTTTGTATGTGTGTATGAGGGTGTATGTATGTATGTGCAAGTGGGTGGCGTATGTGTCTGTGTACATGGGTACGTGTGTGAATTTTTGAATATGTGCAGGAGTGAGAGTGTGCATGAGGGTGTGTGTTTCTGTAGGTTTGAGTATGTGAGTGGTTATATATGTGAGGTTTATGGGTGTGAGTTTTTCTTAGTGAGTATATATGTGTTTACATGATGTGAGTGTGTGTAAGTGTGTATGATAGTGTGTGGGAGTGTGTAGGTTTGAGTGTATTTGAGGGGGATGGTGTGAGTACGTGTGTGAATGTGTGTACACGTGTATGATTGTTGATGTTTGTGAGTGTGTGTGACTGCATGTGTGTGTGTGAGTGTGTCTACATAGGTGAGTGTTTGAGATTGTGTGTGTGAGTGCATGTGTGAGTGAGTGTGAGTGCGAGTGAGTCTTGGAGCGTGTGTATGTGTGTTGGGGCTGTTTGTGTATGTCTATGTGTGTTTGTGTGTGTTTGTATGTGTATGAGTGTGAGTGAGTTTTTGTGTGCAGTTGATAAATGACTAAGTTAACCCAAGCATTGGTGGCCCATGCCTTGCTTCTTAGGCATTAGGAATGCTGAGTTTAGCAGCATTGTTTGTGGAGACTAGCCTAGAAATCAAATCTCACCATGAAAAATAAGCTGGATCTGTCCCACACTTTTCAACACCAATGGGATGCTGAGATTAGCAGACAAGCAGTTGTAGGCCACCACGTTCAAAAAAATTGCCAACGGAGGAAAAATGAAACTGGGCAAGGTGGTCAAAGACGTTTTCCCAGCTAATGTAGAAAGCTGAAATTTGGGGGATTGTGGTGTCAGACTGTGTGTGTGTGTGTGTGTGTGTGTGTGTGTGCATGCGTGTGTGTGAGTTTGAGTAAGTGTGTGAGTCAGTGAATGTAAGTGTGTATGTTCAAGTGTGGGTGAGTGTGTGAGTGTGAGTGTGTGTATTTGTGTGTTTATTTGTGTGAGTCTACTTTTGAGTGAGTGTGAATGTGTGAGTGCATTTGTGTGTACATGTGTATTGGAATGTGATTTTGAGTGAGTGTGTGTTCTTCTACGTCAATGTGTTGACATCTGGATATTCACGTGGGAGTGAGAATGTATGTGTGTATGTGTGAGGGTGTTTTTGGTTGGGTGTGTGGATGTGAAAGTAGGGGCATGTGTGTGTGTTTGCTTGTTTGTGTTCACGTTTGTGTTACTGTTTATGTATATCTATATGTGTTTGTGTGTTTGTATGGGTCAATGGGAGTGTGTGTATGTGTGCTTCTGCATGTGTCTGTGTACTTGTGTAAGAGTGTGAATTTGTGAATGTGTGTGAGTGAATGTGTGCATGCAGGTGTGTGTTTCTGTATGACTGATTGTATGAGTGTGCACCTAGGTGAGTGTTTATGTCTGTGAGTGTGATTGTGAATCAGCCTGTGTGAGTTTCTGTGTGTATGTGTTGTGAGAGTTTGTGTTTGGTGGTGTGTTTTTGAGTCAGTGTGTGAGTGTATATGTGGGTACTTGTGAGTGAGTGTGGGAGTGTGTATGACGGTGTGTGGGCGAGAATGTGTGAGAGTATACGAGGCTGAAGGTGTGAGTGAGTGTGTGAATGTGTGTACATGTGTTTGTTGGTAGGTGATTGTTTGTCTGACTGATTTTGTGTGTGTGTTTCTGTGAGTGAGAGGGTGAAAGTTGTAGGTGTGTACATGTGTGTGAGTGTGTGAGTTGTGTGTAAGTGTGTGAGTGTTTCTGTAGGTGAGGGTTTAATTGTAATTGAATGATTCTGTCAGTGTGTGTGTGAATGAGTGTGTTTGCTTGTTTGTGGGTGTGAGCCTGTGTATTTGAATTTGTGTATGATTGTGTATTTTTGTGTCTGTGTGAGACAGTTTGCATGTGTATGGGCATATGTGTGTAAGTATGTTTACCTGTGTGTTGTGTGTGAGTGTGTGTGAGAATGTGCATGTGTGTGTGAGTGAGTGTAAGTGTGTTTGGGTCAGAGTGTGAGTGGGTGTTCGGTGCAGGTGTGTGAGTGTGTGTCTGTTTGTGAGTGTGCTGAGATTATTTTTGTGAGTATAACAGTGAGTCTGTGTCTTCGTTTCTGTTAGTTGAGTGTATTCAGGTGTGTTTGGTATGCCTGTGAGGATGTACATGTTTGTGTGTGTGTGAGGGTGAGAGTGTCAGTGTTTTTTTTTGGGTGTGATCATGTGTGAGTGAGAGCTGGCATCTGTGTATGTGTGTTTTAGTTTGTGGTTGTGTAGGTTTGTGAGTGTGACTCTGTGTGTGTGTTTGTGTGTGAGTCTATTTTTGAGTGTGAGTGTGAAGATGGGAGTGCATTTGTGTGTCCATGTGTATTTGAAAGGGATTTTCTTTTTTGTGTGTGTGAGAGTAGGAGCGAATGTGATTGTGGGTGACTGTGTGTGTTGTTGAGTGCAGGTGTGTGAGTATGTGCAGGTGTGTGTAATTGAGTGTGTTTGGATTGGCGTGTGAATGCGCATTTGGGTGCAGGTGTGGGAATCTGTGTCCAAGAGATTGTGTTAGTGTGTTCAGGTGTGTGATTGATGTAGAGGGGTTATGTGGACGAGGAGGAGACTGAGTGTGTCTTCGTATGTTAGTGTTCTTGCTTGTGTGTATTCACGTGTATGTGAGTACACGAGTGTGTTTGTATGTGTGAGGGTGTTTTTAGGTGTTTGTGAATGTGACTGCAGGTGTATGTGTGTGTGATGGCTTGTTCGTCTGTTCCGGTGTATGGATGTGAGTGTTTGTATATACCTATTTGTGTTTTTGTGTTTGTATGTGTGTATGAGGGTGTATGTATGTATGTGCAAGTGGGTGGCGTATGTGTCTGTGTACATGGGTACGTGTGTGAATTTTTGAATATGTGCAGGAATGAGAGTGTGCATGAGGATGTGTGTTTCTGTAGGTTTCAGTGTGTGAGTGGTTATATATGTGAGGTTTATGGGTGTGAGTTTCTCTTAGTGAGTATATATGTGTTTACATGATGTGAGTGTGTGTGTGTATGATAGTGTGTGGGAGTGTGTAGGTTTGAGTGTATGTGAGGGGGATGGTGTGAGTACGTGTGTGAATGTGTGTACACGTGTATGATTGTTGATGTTTGTGAGTGTGTGTGACTGCATGTGTGTGTGTGAGTGTGTCTACATAGGTGAGTGTTTGAGATTGTGTGTGTGAGTGCATGTGTGGGTGAGTGTGAGTGCGAGTGAGTCTTGGAGCGTGTGTATGTGTGTGGGGGCTGTTTGTGTATGTCTATGTGTGTTTGTGTGTGTTTGTATGTGTATGAGTGTGAGTGAGTTTTTGTGTGCAGTTGATAAATGACTAAGTTAACCCAAGCATTGGTGGCCCATGCCTTGCTTCTTAGGCATTAGGAATGCTGAGTTTAGCAGCATTGTTTGTGGAGACTAGCCTAGAAATCAAATCTCACCATGAAAAATAAGCTGGATCTGTCCCACACCTTTCATTCCAGCAATGGGATGCTGAGATTAGCAGACAAGCAGTTGTAGGCCACCACGTTCAAAAAAATTGCCAACGGAGGAAAAATGAAACTGGGCAAGGTGGTCAAAGACTGTTTTCCCAGCTAATGTAGAAAGCTGAAATTTGGGGGATTGTGGTGTCAGACTGTGTGTGTGTGTGTGTGTGTGTGTGCATGCGTGTGTGTGAGTTTGAGTAAGTGTGTGAGTCAGTGAATGTAAGTGTGTGTGTTCAAGTGTGGGTGAGTGTGTGAGTGTGAGTGTGTGTATTTGTGTGTTTATTTGTGTGAGTCTACTTTTGAGTGAGTGTGAATGTGTGAGTGCATTTGTGTGTACATGTGTATTGGAATGTGAGTTTGAGTGAGTGTGTGTTCTTCTACGTCAATGTGTTGACATCTGGGTATTCACGTGGGAGTGAGAATGTATGTGTGTATGTGTGAGGGTGTTTTTGGGTGGGTGTGTGGATGTGAAAGTAGGGGCATGTGTGTGTGTTTGCTTGTTTGTGTTCACGTTTGTGTTACTGTTTATGTACATCTATATGTGTTTGTGTGTTTGTATGGGTCAATGAGAGTGTGTGTATGTGTGCTTGTGCATGTGTCTGTGTACTTGTGTAAGAGTGTGAATTTGTGAATGTGTGTGAGTGAATGTGTGCATGCAGGTGTGTGTTTCTGTATGACTGATTGTATGAGTGTGCACCTAGGTGAGTGTTTATGTCTGTGAGTGTGATTGTGAATCAGCCTGTGTGAGTTTCTGTGTGTATGTGTTGTGAGAGTTTGTGTTTGGTGGTGTGTTTTTGAGTCAGTGTGTGAGTGTATATGTGGGTACTTGTGAGTGAGTGTGGGAGTGTGTATGACGGTGTGTGGGCGAGAATGTGTGAGAGTATACGAGGCTGAAGGTGTGAGTGAGTGTGTGAATGTGTGTACATGTGTTTGTTGGTAGGTGATTGTTTGTCTGACTGATTTTGTGTGTGTGTTTCTGTGAGTGAGAGGGTGAAAGTTGTAGGTGTGTACATGTGTGTGAGTGTGTGAGTTGTGTGTAAGTGTGTGAGTGTTTCTGTAGGTGAGGGTTTAATTGTAATTGAATGATTCTGTCAGTGTGTGTGTGAATGAGTGTGTTTGCTTGTTTGTGGGTGTGAGCCTGTGTATTTGAATTTGTGTATGATTGTGTATTTTTGTGTCTGTGTGAGACAGTTTGCATGTGTATGGGCATATGTGTGTAAGTATGTTTACCTGTGTGTTGTGTGTGAGTGTGTGTGAGAATGTGCATGTGTGTGTGAGTGAGTGTAAGTGTGTTTGGGTCAGAGTGTGAGTGGGTGTTCGGTGCAGGTGTGTGAGTGTGTGTCTGTTTGTGAGTGTGCTGAGATTATTTTTGTGAGTATAACAGTGAGTCTGTGTCTTCGTTTCTGTTAGTTGAGTGTATTCAGGTGTGTTTGGTATGCCTGTGAGGATGGACATGTTTGTGTGTGTGTGAGGGTGAGAGTGTCAGTGTTTTTTTTTTGGGTGTGATCATGTGTGAGTGAGAGCTGGCATCTGTGTATGTGTGTTTTAGTTTGTGGTTGTGTAGGTTTGTGAGTGTGACTCTGTGTGTGTGTTTGTGTGTGAGTCTATTTTTGAGTGTGAGTGTGAAGATGGGAGTGCATTTGTGTGTCCATGTGTATTTGAAAGGGATTTTCTTTTTTGTGTGTGTGAGAGTAGGAGCGAATGTGATTGTGGGTGACTGTGTGTGTTGTTGAGTGCAGGTGTGTGAGTATGTGCAGGTGTGTGTAATTGAGTGTGTTTGGATTGGCGTGTGAATGCGCATTTGGGTGCAGGTGTGGGAATTTGTGTCCAAGAGATTGTGTTAGTGTGTTCAGGTGTGTGATTGATGTAGAGGGGTTATGTGGACGAGTAGGAGACTGAGTGTGTCTTCGTATGTTAGTGTTCTTGCTTGTGTGTATTCACGTGTATGTGAGTACACGAGTGTGTTTGTATGTGTGAGGGTGTTTTTAGGTGTTTGTGAATGTGACTGCAGGTGAATGTGTGGGTGATGGCTTGTTCGTCTGTTCCGGTGTAAGGATGTGAGTGTTTGTATATACCTATTTGTGTTTTTGTGTTTGTATGTGTGTATGAGGGTGTATGTATGTATGTGCAAGTGGGTGGCGTATGTGTCTGTGTACATGGGTACGTGTGTGAATTTTTGAATATGTGCAGGAGTGAGAGTGTGCATGAGGGTGTGTGTTTCTGTAGGTTTGAGTATGTGAGTGGTTATATATGTGAGGTTTATGGGTGTGAGTTTTTCTTAGTGAGTATATATGTGTTTACATGATGTGAGTGTGTGTAAGTGTGTATGATAGTGTGTGGGAGTGTGTAGGTTTGAGTGTATTTGAGGGGGATGGTGTGAGTACGTGTGTGAATGTGTGTACACGTGTATGATTGTTGATGTTTGTGAGTGTGTGTGACTGCATGTGTGTGTGTGAGTGTGTCTACATAGGTGAGTGTTTGAGATTGTGTGTGTGAGTGCATGTGTGAGTGAGTGTGAGTGCGAGTGAGTCTTGGAGCGTGTGTATGTGTGTTGGGGCTGTTTGTGTATGTCTATGTGTGTTTGTGTGTGTTTGTATGTGTATGAGTGTGAGTGAGTTTTTGTGTGCAGTTGATAAATGACTAAGTTAACCCAAGCATTGGTGGCCCATGCCTTGCTTCTTAGGCATTAGGAATGCTGAGTTTAGCAGCATTGTTTGTGGAGACTAGCCTAGAAATCAAATCTCACCATGAAAAATAAGCTGGATCTGTCCCACACTTTTCAATACAGCAATGGGATGCTGAGATTAGCAGACAAGCAGTTGTAGGCCACCACGTTCAAAAAAATTGCCAACGGAGGAAAAATGAAACTGGGCAAGGTGGTCAAAGACTGTTTTCCCAGCTAATGTAGAAAGCTGAAATTTGGGGGATTGTGGTGTCAGACTGTGTGTGTGTGTGTGTGTGTGTGTGCATGCGTGTGTGTGGTGTCAGACTGTGTGTGTGTGTGTGTGTGTGCATGCGTGTGTGTGAGTTTGAGTAAGTGTGTGAGTCAGTGAATGTAAGTGTGTGTGTTCAAGTGTGGGTGAGTGTGTGAGTGTGAGTGTGTGTATTTGTGTGTTTATTTGTGTGAGTCTACTTTTGAGTGAGTGTGAATGTGTGAGTGCATTTGTGTGTACATGTGTATTGGAATGTGAGTTTGAGTGAGTGTGTGTTCTTCTACGTCAATGTGTTGACATCTGGGTATTCACGTGGGAGTGAGAATGTATGTGTGTGTATGTGTGAGGGTGTTTTTGGGTGGGTGTGTGGATGTGAAAGTAAGGGCATGTGTGTGTGTTTGCTTGTTTGTGTTCACGTTTGTGTTACTGTTTATGTATATCTATATGTGTTTGTGTGTTTGTATGGGTCAATGAGAGTGTGTGTACGTGTGCTTCTGCATGTGTCTGTGTACTTGTGTAAGAGTGTGAATTTGTGAATGTGTCTGAGTGAATGTGTGCATGCAGGTGTGTGTTTCTGTATGACTGATTGTATGAGTGTGCACCTAGGTGAGTGTTTATGTCTGTGAGTGTGATTGTGAATCAGCCTGTGTGAGTTTCTGTGTGTATGTGTTGTGAGAGTTTGTGTTTGGTGGTGTGTTTTTGAGTCAGTGTGTGAGTGTATATGTGGGTACTTGTGAGTGAGTGTGGGAGTGTGTATGACGGTGTGTGGGCGAGAATGTGTGAGAGTATACGAGGCTGAAGGTGTGAGTGAGTGTGTGAATGTGTGTACATGTGTTTGTTGGTAGGTGATTGTTTGTCTGACTGATTTTGTGTGTGTGTTTCTGTGAGTGAGAGGGTGAAAGTTGTAGGTGTGTACATGTGTGTGACTGTGTGAGTTGTGTGTAAGTGTGTGTTTCTGTAGGTGAGGGTTTAATTGTAATTGAATGATTCTGTCAGTGTGTGTGTGAATGAGTGTGTTTGCTTGTTTGTGGGTGTGAGCCTGTGTATTTGAATTTGTGTATGATTGTGTATTTTTGTGTCTGTGTGAGACAGTTTGCATGTGTATGGGCATATGTGTGTAAGTATGTTTATCTGTGTGTTGTGTGTGAGTGTGTGTGAGAATGTGCATGTGTGTGTGAGTGAGTGTAAGTGTGTTTGGGTCAGAGTGTGAGTGGGTGTTCGGTGCAGGTGTGTGAGTGTGTGTCTGTTTGTGAGTGTGCTGAGATTATTTTTGTGAGTATAACAGTGAGTGTGTGTCTTCGTTTCTGTTAGTTGAGTGTATTCAGGTGTGTTTGGTATGCCTGTGAGGATGTACATGTTTGTGTGTGTGTGAGGGTGAGAGTGTCAGTGTTTTTTTTTGGGTGTGATCATGTGTGAGTGAGAGCTGGCATCTGTGTATGTGTGTTTTAGTTTGTGGTTGTGTAGGTTTGTGAGTGTGACTCTGTGTGTGTGTTTGTGTGTGAGTCTATTTTTGAGTGTGAGTGTGAAGATGGGAGTGCATTTGTGTGTCCATGTGTATTTGAAAGGGATTCTCTTTTTTGTGTGTGTGAGAGTAGGAGCGAATGTGATTGTGGGTGACTGTGTGTGTTGTTGAGTGCAGGTGTGTGAGTATGTGCAGGTGTGTGTAATTGAGTGTGTTTGGATTGGCGTGTGAATGCGCATTTGGGTGCAGGTGTGGGAATTTGTGTCCAAGAGATTGTGTTAGTGTGTTCAGGTGTGTGATTGATGTAGAGGGGTTATGTGGACGAGTAGGAGACTGAGTGTGTCTTGGTATGTTAGTGTTCTTGCTTGTGTGTATTCACGTGTATGTGAGTACACGAGTGTGTTTGTATGTGTGAGGGTGTTTTTAGGTGTTTGTGAATGTGACTGCAGGTGAATGTGTGGGTGATGGCTTGTTCGTCTGTTCCGGTGTATGGATGTGAGTGTTTGTATATACCTATTTGTGTTTTTGTGTTTGTATGTGTGTATGAGGGTGTATGTATGTATGTGCAAGTGGGTGGCGTATGTGTCTGTGTACATGGGTACGTGTGTGAATTTTTGAATATGTGCAGGAGTGAGAGTGTGCATGAGGGTGTGTGTTTCTGTAGGTTTGAGTATGTGAGTGGTTATATATGTGAGGTTTATGGGTGTGAGTTTTTCTTAGTGAGTATATATGTGTTTACATGATGTGAGTGTGTGTAAGTGTGTATGATAGTGTGTGGGAGTGTGTAGGTTTGAGTGTATGTGAGGGGGATGGTGTGAGTACGTGTGTGAATGTGTGTACACGTGTATGATTGTTGATGTTTGTGAGTGTGTGTGACTGCATGTGTGTGTGTGAGTGTGTCTACATAGGTGAGTGTTTGAGATTGTGTGTGTGAGTGCATGTGTGGGTGAGTGTGAGTGCGAGTGAGTCTTGGAGCGTGTGTATGTGTGTGGGGGCTGTTTGTGTATGTCTATGTGTGTTTGTGTGTTTGTATGTGTATGAGTGTGAATGAGTTTTTGTGTGCAGTTGATAAATGACTAAGTTAACCCAAGCATTGGTGGCCCATGCCTTGCTTCTTAGGCATTAGGAATACTGAGTTTAGCAGCATTGTTTGTGGAGACTAGCCTAGAAATCAAATCTCACCATGAAAAATAAGCTGGATCTGTCCCACACCTTTCATTCCAGCAATGGGATGCTGAGATTAGCAGACAAGCAGTTGCAGGCCACCATGTTCAAAAAAATTGCCAATGGAGGAAAAATGAAACTGGGCAAGGTGGTCAAAGACTGTTTTCCCAGCTAATGTAGAAAGCTGAAATTTGGGGGATTGTGGTGTCAGACTGTGTGTGTGTGTGTGTGTGTGTGTGCATGCGTGTGTGTGAGTTTGAGTAAGTGTGTGAGTCAGTGAATGTAAGTGTGTATGTTCAAGTGTGGGTGAGTGTGTGAGTGTGAGTGTGTGTATTTGTGTGTTTATTTGTTTGAGTCTACTTTTGAGTGAGTGTGAATGTGTGAGTGCATTTGTGTGTACATGTGTATTGGAATGTGATTTTGAGTGAGTGTGTGTTCTTCTACGTCAATGTGTTGACGTCTGGGTATTCACGTGGGAGTGAGAATGTATGTGTGTATGTGTGAGGGTGTTTTTGGGTGGGTGTGTGGATGTGAAAGTAGGGGCATGTGTGTGTGTTTGCTTGTTTGTTTTCACGTTTGTGTTACTGTTTATGTATATCTATATGTGTTTGTGTGTTTGTATGGGTCAATGAGAGTGTGTGTATGTGTGCTTCTGCATGTGTCTGTGTACTTGTGTAAGAGTGTGAATTTGTGAATGTGTGTGAGTGAATGTGTGCATGCAGGTGTGTGTTTCTGTATGACTGATTGTATGAGTGTGCACCTAGGTGAGTGTTTATGTCTGTGAGTGTGATTGTGAATCAGCCTGTGTGAGTTTCTGTGTGTATGTGTTGTGAGAGTTTGTGTTTGGTGGTGTGTTTTTGAGTCAGTGTGTGAGTGGATATGTGGGTACTTGTGAGTGAGTGTGGGAGTATGTATGACGGTGTGTGGGCGAGAATGTGTGAGAGTATACGAGGCTGAAGGTGTGAGTGAGTGTGTGAATGTGTGTACATGTGTTTGTTGGTAGGTGATTGTTTGTCTGACTGATTTTGTGTGTGTGTTTCTGTGAGTGAGAGGGTGAAAGTTGTAGGTGTGTACATGTGTGTGAGTGTGTGAGTTGTGTGTAAGTGTGTGAGTGTTTCTGTAGGTGAGGGTTTAATTGTAATTGAATGATTCTGTCAGTGTGTGTGTGAATGAGGGTGTTTGCTTGTTTGTGGGTGTGAGCCTGTGTATTTGAATTTGTGTATGACTGTGTATTTTTGTGTCTGTGTGAGACAGTTTGCATATGTATGGGCATATGTGTGTAAGTATGTTTATCTGTGTGTTGTGTGTGAGTGTGTGTGAGAATGTGCATGTGTGTGTGAGTGAGTGTAAGTGTGTTTGGGTCAGAGTGTGAGTGGGTGTTCGGTGCAGGTGTGTGAGTGTGTGTCTGTTTGTGAGTGTGCTGAGATTATTTTTGTGAGTATAACAGTGAGTCTGTGTCTTCGTTTCTGTTAGTTGAGTGTATTCAGGTGTGTTTGGTATGCCTGTGAGGATGTACATGTTTGTGTGTGTGTGAGGGTGAGAGTGTCAGTGTTTTTTTTGGGTGTGATCATGTGTGAGTGAGAGCTGGCATCTGTGTATGTGTGTTTTAGTTTGTGGTTGTGTAGGTTTGTGAGTGTGACTCTGTGTGTGTGTTTGTGTGTGAGTCTATTTTTGAGTGTGAGTGTGAAGATGGGAGTGCATTTGTGTGTCCATGTGTATTTGAAAGGGATTCTCTTTTTTGTGTGTGTGAGAGTAGGAGCGAATGTGATTGTGGGTGACTGTGTGTGTTGTTGAGTGCAGGTGTGTGAGTATGTGCAGGTGTGTGTAATTGAGTGTGTTTGGATTGGCGTGTGAATTCGCATTTGGGTGCAGGTGTGGGAATTTGTGTCCAAGAGATTGTGTTAGTGTGTTCATGTGTGTGATTGATATAGAGGGGTTATGTGGACGAGTAGGAGACTGAGTGTGTCTTCGTATGTTAGTGTTCTTGCTTGTGTGTATTCACGTGTATGTGAGTACATGAGTGTGTTTGTATGTGTGAGGGTGTTTTTAGGTGTTTGTGAATGTGACTGCAGGTGTATGTGTGGGTGATGGCTTGTTCGTCTGTTCCGGTGTAAGGATGTGAGTGTTTGTATATACCTATTTGTGTTTTTGTGTTTGTATGTGTGTATGAGGGTGTATGTATGTATGTGCAAGTGGGTGGCGTATGTGTCTGTGTACATGGGCACGTGTGTGAATTTTTGAATATGTGCAGGAGTGAGAGTGTGCATGAGGGTGTGTGTTTGTGTAGGTTTGAGTATGTGAGTGGTTATATATGTGAGGTTTATGGGTGTGAGTTTTTCTTAGTGAGTATATATGTGTTTACATGATGTGAGTGTGTGTAAGTGTGTATGATAGTGTGTGGGAGTGTGTAGGTTTGAGTGTATGTGAGGGGGATGGTGTGAGTACGTGTGTGAATGTGTGTACACGTGTATGATTGTTGATGTTTGTGAGTGTGTGTGACTGCATGTGTGTGTGTGAGTTTGTCTACATAGGTGAGTGAGAATGTGTGTGTGAGTGCATGTGTGGGTGAGTGTGAGTGCGAGTGAGTCTTGGAGCGTGTGTATGTGTGTGGGGGCTGTTTGTGTATGTCTATGTGTGTTTGTGTGTGTTTGTATGTGTATGAGTGTGAGTGAGTTTTTGTGTGCAGTTGATAAATGACTAAGTTAACCCAAGCATTGGTGGCCCATGCCTTGCTTCTTAGGCATTAGGAATGCTGAGTTTAGCAGCATTGTTTGTGGAGACTAGCCTAGAAATCAAATCTCACCATGAAAAATAAGCTGGATCTGTCCCACACCTTTCATTCCAGCAATGGGATGCTGAGATTAGCAGACAAGCAGTTGTAGGCCACCACGTTCAAAAAAATTGCCAAAGGAGGAAAAATGAAACTGGGCAAGGTGGTCAAAGACTGTTTTCCCAGCTAATGTAGAAAGCTGAAATTTGGGGGATTGTGGTGTCAGACTGTGTGTGTGTGTGTGTGTGTGTGTGCATGCGTGTGTGTGAGTTTGAGTAAGTGTGTGAGTCAGTGAATGTAAGTGTGTGTGTTCAAGTGTGGGTGAGTGTGTGAGTGTGAGTGTGTGTATTTGTGTGTTTATTTGTGTGAGTCTACTTTTGAGTGAGTGTGAATGTGTGAGTGCATTTGTGTGTACATGTGTATTGGAATGTGAGTTTGAGTGAGTGTGTGTTCTTCTACGTCAATGTGTTGACATCTGGGTATTCACGTGGGAGTGAGAATGTATGTGTGTGTATGTGTGAGGGTGTTTTTGGGTGGGTGTGTGGATGTGAAAGTAGGGGCATGTGTGTGTGTTTGCTTGTTTGTGTTCACGTTTGTGTTACTGTTTATGTATATCTATATGTGTTTGTGTGTTTGTATGGGTCAATGAGAGTGTGTGTATGTGTGCTTCTGCATGTGTCTGTGTACTTGTGTAAGAGTGTGAATTTGTGAATGTGTGTGAGTGAATGTGTGCATGCAGGTGTGTGTTTCTGTATGACTGATTGTATGAGTGTGCACCTAGGTGAGTGTTTATGTCTGTGAGTGTGATTGTGAATCAGCCTGTGTGAGTTTCTGTGTGTATGTGTTGTGAGAGTTTGTGTTTGGTGGTGTGTTTTTGAGTCAGTGTGTGAGTGTATATGTGGGTACTTGTGAGTGAGTGTGGGAGTGTGTATGACGGTGTGTGGGCGAGAATGTGTGAGAGTATACGAGGCTGAAGGTGTGAGTGAGTGTGTGAATGTGTGTACATGTGTTTGTTGGTAGGTGATTGTCTGACTGATTTTGTGTGTGTGTTTCTGTGAGTGAGAGGGTGAAAGTTGTAGGTGTGTACATGTGTGTGAGTGTGTGAGTTGTGTGTAAGTGTGTGAGTGTTTCTGTAGGTGAGGGTTTAATTGTAATTGAATGATTCTGTCAGTGTGTGTGTGAATGAGTGTGTTTGCTTGTTTGTGGGTGTGAGCCTGTGTATTTGAATTTGTGTATGATTCTGTATTTTTGTGTCTGTGTGAGACAGTTTGCATGTGTATGGGCATATGTGTGTAAGTATGTTTATCTGTGTGTTGTGTGTGAGTGTGTGTGAGAATGTGCATGTGTGTGTGAGTGAGTGTAAGTGTGTTTGGGTCAGAGTGTGAGTGGGTGTTCAGTGCAGGTGTGTGAGTGTGTGTCTGTTTGTGAGTGTGCTGAGATTATTTTTGTGAGTATAACAGTGAGTCTGTGTCTTCGTTTCTGTTAGTTGAGTGTATTCAGGTGTGTTTGGTATGCCTGTGAGGATGTACATGTTTGTGTGTGTGTGAGGGTGAGAGTGTCAGTGTTTTTTTTTGGGTGTGATCATGTGTGAGTGAGAGCTGGCATCTGTGTATGTGTGTTTTAGTTTGTGGTTGTGTAGGTTTGTGAGTGTGACTCTGTGTGTGTGTTTGTGTGTGAGTCTATTTTTGAGTGTGAGTGTGAAGATGGGAGTGCATTTGTGTGTCCATGTGTATTTGAAAGGGATTCTCTTTTTTGTGTGTGTGAGAGTAGGAGCGAATGTGATTGTGGGTGACTGTGTGTGTTGTTGAGTGCAGGTGTGTGAGTATGTGCAGGTGTGTGTAATTGAGTGTGTTTGGATTGGCGTGTGAATGCGCATTTGGGTGCAGGTGTGGGAATTTGTGTCCAAGAGATTGTGTTAGTGTGTTCAGGTGTGTGATTGATGTAGAGGGGTTATGTGGACGAGTAGGAGACTGAGTGTGTCTTCGTATGTTAGTGTTCTTGCTTGTGTGTATTCACGTGTATGTGAGTACACGAGTGTGTTTGTATGTGTGAGGGTGCTTTTAGGTGTTTGTGAATGTGACTGCAGGTGTATGTGTGTGTGATGGCTTGTTCGTCTGTTCCGGTGTATGGATGTGAGTGTTTGTATATACCTATTTGTGTTTTTGTGTTTGTATGTGTGTATGAGGGTGTATGTATGTATGTGCAAGTGGGTGGCGTATGTGTCTGTGTACATGGGTACGTGTGTGAATTTTTGAATATGTGCAGGAGTGAGAGTGTGCATGAGGGTGTGTGTTTCTGTAGGTTTGAGTATGTGAGTGGTTATATATGTGAGGTTTATGGGTGTGAGTTTTTCTTAGTGAGTATATATGTGTTTACATGATGTGAGTGTGTGTGTGTATGATAGTGTGTGGGAGTGTGTAGGTTTGAGTGTATGTGAGGGGGATGGTGTGAGTACGTGTGTGAATGTGTGTACACGTGTATGATTGTTGATGTTTGTGAGTGTGTGTGACTGCATGTGTGTGTGTGAGTGTGTCTACATAGGTGACTGTTTGAGATTGTGTGTGTGAGTGCATGTGTGGGTGAGTGTGAGTGCGAGTGAGTCTTGGAGCATGTGTATGTGTGTGGGGGCTGTTTGTGTATGTCTATGTGTGTTTGTGTGTGTTTGTATGTGTATGAGTGTGAGTGAGTTTTTGTGTGCAGTTGATAAATGACTAAGTTAACCCAAGCATTGGTGGCCCATGCCTTGCTTCTTAGGCATTAGGAATGCTGAGTTTAGCAGCATTGTTTGTGGAGACTAGCCTAGAAATCAAATCTCACCATGAAAAATAAGCTGGATCTGTCCCACACCTTTCATTCCAGCAATGGGATGCTGAGATTAGCAGACAAGCAGTTGTAGGCCACCACGTTCAAAAAAATTGCCAAAGGAGGAAAAATGAAACTGGGCAAGGTGGTCAAAGACTGTTTTCCCAGCTAATGTAGAAAGCTGAAATTTGGGTGATTGTGGTGTCAGACTGTGTGTGTGTGTGTGTGTGTGTGTGTGCATGCGTGTGTGTGAGTTTGAGTAAGTGTGTGAGTCAGTGAATGTAAGTGTGTGTGTTCAAGTGTGGGTGAGTGTGTGAGTGTGAGTGTGTGTATTTGTGTGTTTATTTGTGTGAGTCTACTTTTGAGTGAGTGTGAATGTGTGAGTGCATTTGTGTGTACATGTGTATTGGAATGTGAGTTTGAGTGAGTGTGTGTTCTTCTACGTCAATGTGTTGACATCTGGGTATTCACGTGGGAGTGAGAATGTATGTGTGTGTATGTGTGAGGGTGTTTTTGGGTGGGTGTGTGGATGTGAAAGTAGGGGCATGTGTGTGTGTTTGCTTGTTTGTGTTCACGTTTGTGTTACTGTTTATGTATATCTATATGTGTTTGTGTGTTTGTATGGGTCAATGAGAGTGTGTGTATGTGTGCTTCTGCATGTGTCTGTGTACTTGTGTAAGAGTGTGAATTTGTGAATGTGTGTGAGTGAATGTGTGCATGCAGGTGTGTGTTTCTGTATGACTGATTGTATGAGTGTGCACCTAAGTGAGTGTTTATGTCTGTGAGTGTGATTGTGAATCAGCCTGTGTGAGTTTCTGTGTGTATGTGTTGTGAGAGTTTGTGTTTGGTGGTGTGTTTTTGAGTCAGTGTGTGAGTGTATATGTGGGTACTTGTGAGTGAGTGTGGGAGTGTGTATGACGGTGTGTGGGCGAGAATGTGTGAGAGTATACGAGGCTGAAGGTGTGAGTGAGTGTGTGAATGTGTGTACATGTGTTTGTTGGTAGGTGATTGTTTGTCTGACTGATTTTGTGTGTGTGTTTCTGTGAGTGAGAGGGTGAAAGTTGTAGGTGTGTACATGTGTGTGAGTGTGTGAGTTGTGTGTAAGTGTGTGAGTGTTTCTGTAGGTGAGGGTTTAATTGTAATTGAATGATTCTGTCAGTGTGTGTGTGAATGAGTGTGTTTGCTTGTTTGTGGGTGTGAGCCTGTGTATTTGAATTTGTGTATGATTCTGTATTTTTGTGTCTGTGTGAGACAGTTTGCATGTGTATGGGCATATGTGTGTAAGTATGTTTATCTGTGTGTTGTGTGTGAGTGTGTGTGAGAATGTGCATGTGTGTGTGAGTGAGTGTAAGTGTGTTTGGGTCAGAGTGTGAGTGGGTGTTCAGTGCAGGTGTGTGAGTGTGTGTCTGTTTGTGAGTGTGCTGAGATTATTTTTGTGAGTATAACAGTGAGTCTGTGTCTTCGTTTCTGTTAGTTGAGTGTATTCAGGTGTGTTTGGTATGCCTGTGAGGATGTACATGTTTGTGTGTGTGTGAGGGTGAGAGTGTCAGTGTTTTTTTTTCGGTGTGATCATGTGTGAGTGAGAGCTGGCATCTGTGTATGTGTGTTTTAGTTTGTGGTTGTGTAGGTTTGTGAGTGTGACTCTGTGTGTGTGTTTGTGTGTGAGTCTATTTTTGAGTGTGAGTGTGAAGATGGGAGTGCATTTGTGTGTCCATGTGTATTTGAAAGGGATTCTCTTCTTTGTGTGTGTGAGAGTAGGAGCGAATGTGATTGTGGGTGACTGTGTGTGTTGTTGAGTGCAGGTGTGTGAGTATGTGCAGGTGTGTGTAATTGAGTGTGTTTGGATTGGCGTGTGAATGCGCATTTGGGTGCAGGTGTGGGAATTTGTGTCCAAGAGATTGTGTTAGTGTGTTCAGGTGTGTGATTGATGTAGAGGGGTTAAGTGGACGAGTAGGAGACTGAGTGTGTCTTCGTATGTTAGTGTTCTTGCTTGTGTGTATTCACGTGTATGTGAGTACACGAGTGTGTTTGTATGTGTGAGGGTGCTTTTAGGTGTTTGTGAATGTGACTGCAGGTGTATGTGTGGGTGATGGCTTGTTCGTCTGTTCCGGTGTAAGGATGTGAGTGTTTGTATATACCTATTTGTGTTTTTGTGTTTGTATGTGTGTATGAGGGTGTATGTATGTATGTGCAAGTGGGTGGCGTATGTGTCTGTGTACATGGGCACGTGTGTGAATTTTTGAATATGTGCAGGAGTGAGAGTGTGCATGAGGGTGTGTGTTTCTGTAGGTTTGAGTATGTGAGTGGTTATATATGTGAGGTTTATGGGTGTGAGTTTTTCTTAGTGAGTATATATGTGTTTACATGATGTGAGTGTGTGTAAGTGTGTATGATAGTGTGTGGGAGTGTGTAGGTTTGAGTGTATGTGAGGGGGATGGTGTGAGTACGTGTGTGAATGTGTGTACACGTGTATGATTGTTGATGTTTGTGAGTGTGTGTGACTGCATGTGTGTGTGTGAGTGTGTCTACATAGGTGAGTGTTTGAGATTGTGTGTGTGAGTGCATGTGTGGGTGAGTGTGAGTGCGAGTGAGTCTTGGAGCGTGTGTATGTGTGTGGGGGCTGTTTGTGTATGTCTATGTGTGTTTGTGTGTGTTTGTATGTGTATGAGTGTGAGTGAGTTTTTGTGTGCAGTTGATAAATGACTAAGTTAACCCAAGCATTGGTGGCCCATGCCTTGCTTCTTAGGCATTAGGAATGCTGAGTTTAGCAGCATTGTTTGTGGAGACTAGCCTAGAAATCAAATCTCACCATGAAAAATAAGCTGGATCTGTCCCACACCTTTCATTCCAGCAATGGGATGCTGAGATTAGCAGACAAGCAGTTGTAGGCCACCACGTTCAAAAAAATTGCCAAAGGAGGAAAAATGAAACTGGGCAAAGTGGTCAAAGACTGTTTTCCCAGCTAATGTAGAAAGCTGAAATTTGGGGGATTGTGGTGTTAGACTGTGTGTGTGTGTGTGTGTGTGTGTGTGTGCATGCGTGTGTGTGAGTTTGAGTAAGTGTGTGAGTCAGTGAATGTAAGTGTGTGTGTTCAAGTGTGGGTGAGTGTGTGAGTGTGAGTGTGTGTATTTGTGTGTTTATTTGTGTGAGTCTACTTTTGAGTGAGTGTGAATGTGTGAGTGCATTTGTGTGTACATGTGTATTGGAATGTGAGTTTGAGTGAGTGTGTGTTCTTCTACGTCAATGTGTTGACATCCGGGTATTCACGTGGGAGTGAGAATGTATGTGTGTGTATGTGTGAGGGTGTTTTTGGGTGGGTGTGTGGATGTGAAAGTAGGGGCATGTGTGTGTGTTTGCTTGTTTGTGTTCACGTTTGTGTTACTGTTTATGTATATCTATATGTGTTTGTGTGTTTGTATGGGTCAATGAGAGTGTGTGTATGTGTGCTTCTGCATGTGTCTGTGTACTTGTGTAAGAGTGTGAATTTGTGAATGTGTGTGAGTGAATGTGTGCATGCAGGTGTGTGTTTCTGTATGACTGATTGTATGAGTGTGCACCTAGGTGAGTGTTTATGTCTGTGAGTGTGATTGTGAAACAGCCTGTGTGAGTTTCTGTGTGTATGTGTTGTGAGAGTTTGTGTTTGGTGGTGTGTTTTTGAGTCAGTGTGTGAGTGTATATGTGGGTACTTGTGAGTGAGTGTGGGAGTGTGTATGACGGTGTGTGGGCGAGAATGTGTGAGAGTATACGAGGCTGAAGGTGTGAGTGAGTGTGTGAATGTGTGTACATGTGTTTGTTGGTAGGTGATTGTTTGTCTGACTGATTTTGTGTGTGTGTTTCTGTGAGTGAGAGGGTGAAAGTTGTAGGTGTGTACATGTGTGTGAGTGTGTGAGTTGTGTGTAAGTGTGTGAGTGTTTCTGTAGGTGAGGGTTTAATTGTAATTGAATGATTCTGTCAGTGTGTGTGTGAATGAGTGTGTTTGCTTGTTTGTGGGTGTGAGCCTGTGTATTTGAATTTGTGTATGATTCTGTATTTTTGTGTCTGTGTGAGACAGTTTGCATGTGTATGGGCATATGTGTGTAAGTATGTTTATCTGTGTGTTGTGTGTGAGTGTGTGTGAGAATGTGCATGTGTGTGTGAGTGAGTGTAAGTGTGTTTGGGACAGAGTGTGAGTGGGTGTTCGGTGCAGGTGTGTGAGTGTGTGTCTGTTTGTGAGTGTGCTGAGATTATTTTTGTGAGTATAACAGTGAGTCTGTGTCTTCGTTTCTGTTAGTTGAGTGTATTCAGGTGTGTTTGGTATGCCTGTGAGGATGTACATGTTTGTGTGTGTGTGAGGGTGAGAGTGTCAGTGTTTTTTTTTGGGTGTGATCATGTGTGAGTGAGAGCTGGCATCTGTGTATGTGTGTTTTAGTTTGTGGTTGTGTAGGTTTGTGAGTGTGACTCTGTGTGTGTGTTTGTGTGTGAGTCTATTTTTGAGTGTGAGTGTGAAGATGGGAGTGCATTTGTGTGTCCATGTGTATTTGAAAGGGATTTTCTTTTTTGTGTGTGTGAGAGTAGGAGCGAATGTGATTGAGGGTGACTGTGTGTGTTGTTGAGTGCAGGTGTGTGAGTATGTGCAGGTGTGTGTAATTGAGTGTGTTTGAATTGGAGTGTGAATGCGCATTTGGGTGCAGGTGTGGGAATTTGTGTCCAAGAGATTGTGTTAGTGTATTCAGGTGTGTGATTGATGTAGAGGGGTTATGTGGACGAGTAGGAGACTGAGTGTGTCTTCGTATGTTAGTGTTCTTGCTTGTGTGTATTCACGTGTATGTGAGTACACGAGTGTGTTTGTATGTGTGAGGGTGTTTTTAGGTGTTTGTGAATGTGACTGCAGGTGTATGTGTGGGTGATGGCTTGTTCGTCTGTTCCGGTGTAAGGATGTGAGTGTTTGTATATACCTATTTGTGTTTTTGTGTTTGTATGTGTGTATGAGGGTGTATGTATGTATGTGCAAGTGGGTGGCGTATGTGTCTGTGTACATGGGCACGTGTGTGAATTTTTGAATATGTGCAGGAGTGAGAGTGTGCATGAGGGTGTGTGTTTCTGTAGGTTTGAGTATGTGAGTGGTTATATATGTGAGGTTTATGGGTGTGAGTTTTTCTTAGTGAGTATATATGTGTTTACATGATGTGAGTGTGTGTAAGTGTGTATGATAGTGTGTGGGAGTGTGTAGGTTTGAGTGTATGTGAGGGGGATGGTGTGAGTACGTGTGTGAATGTGTGTACACGTGTATGATTGTTGATGTTTGTGAGTGTGTGTGACTGCATGTGTGTGTGTGAGTGTGTCTACATAGGTGAGTGTTTGAGATTGTGTGTGTGAGTGCATTTGTGTGTGAGTGTGAGTGCGAGTGAGTCTTGGAGCGTGTGTATGTGTGTGGGGGCTGTTTGTGTATGTCTATGTGTGTTTGTGTGTGTTTGTATGTGTATGAGTGTGAGTGAGTATTTGTGTGCAGTTGATAAATGACTAAGTTAACCCAAGCATTGGTGGCCCATGCCTTGCTTCTTAGGCATTAGGAATGCTGAGTTTAGCAGCATTGTTTGTGGAGACTAGCCTAGAAATCAAATCTCACCATGAAAAATAAGCTGGATCTGTCCCACACCTTTCATTCCAGCAATGGAATGCTGAGATTAGCAGACAAGCAGTTGTAGGCCACCACGTTCAAAAAAATTGCCAACGGAGGAAAAATGAAACTGGGCAAGGTCGTCAAAGACTGTTTTCCCAGCTAATGTAGAAAGCTGAAATTTGGGGGATTGTGGTGTCAGACTGTGTGTGTGTGTGTGTGTGTGTGTGCATGCGTGTGTGTGAGTTTGAGTAAGTGTGTGAGTCAGTGAATGTAAGTGTGTGTGTTCAAGTGTGGGTGAGTGTGTGAGTGTGAGTGTGTGTATTTGTGTGTTTATTTGTGTGAGTCTACTTTTGAGTGAGTGTGAATGTGTGAGTGCATTTGTGTGTACATGTGTATTGGAATGTGAGTTTGAGTGAGTGTGTGTTCTTCTACGTCAATGTGTTGACATCTGGGTATTCACGTGGGAGTGAGAATGTATGTGTGTGTATGTGTGAGGGTGTTTTTGGGTGGGTGTGTGGATGTGAAAGTAGGGGCATGTGTGTGTGTTTGCTTGTTTGTGTTCACGTTTGTGTTACTGTTTATGTATATCTATATGTGTTTGTGTGTTTGTATGGGTCAATGAGAGTGTGTGTATGTGTGCTTCTGCATGTGTCTGTGTACTTGTGTAAGAGTGTGAATTTGTGAATGTGTGTGAGTGAATGTGTGCATGCAGGTGTGTGTTTCTGTATGACTGATTGTATGAGTGTGCACCTAGGTGAGTGTTTATGTCTGTGAGTGTGATTGTGAATCAGCCTGTGTGAGTTTCTGTGTGTATGTGTTGTGAGAGTTTGTGTTTGGTGGTGTGTTTTTGAGTCAGTGTGTGAGTGTATATGTGGGTACTTGTGAGTGAGTGTGGGAGTGTGTATGACGGTGTGTGGGCGAGAATGTGTGAGAGTATACGAGGCTGAAGGTGTGAGTGAGTGTGTGAATGTGTGTACATGTGTTTGTTGGTAGGTGATTGTTTGTCTGACTGATTTTGTGTGTGTGTTTCTGTGAGTGAGAGGGTGAAAGTTGTAGGTGTGTACATGTGTGTGAGTGTGTGAGTTATGTGTAAGTGTGTGAGTGTTTCTGTAGGTGAGGGTTTAATTGTAATTGAATGATTCTGTCAGTGTGTGTGTGAATGAGTGTGTTTGCTTGTTTGTGGGTGTGAGCCTGTGTATTTGAATTTGTGTATGATTGTGTATTTTTGTGTCTGTGTGAGACAGTTTGCATGTGTATGGGCATATGTGTGTAAGTATGTTTATCTGTGTGTTGTGTGTGAGTGTGTGTGAGAATGTGCATGTGTGTGTGAGTGAGTGTAAGTGTGTTTGGGTCAGAGTGTGAGTGGGTGTTCGGTGCAGGTGTGTGAGTGTGTGTCTGTTTGTGAGTGTGCTGAGATTATTTTTGTGAGTATAACAGTGAGTCTGTGTCTTCGTTTCTGTTAGTTGAGTGTATTCAGGTGTGTTTGGTATGCCTGTGAGGATGTACATGTTTGTGTGTGTGTGAGGGTGAGAGTGTCAGTGGTTTTTTTTGGGTGTGATCATGTGTGAGTGAGAGCTGGCATCTGTGTATGTGTGTTTTAGTTTGTGTTTGTGTAGGTTTGTGAGTGTGACTCTGTGTGTGTGTTTGTGTGTGAGTCTATTTTTGAGTGTGAGTGTGAAGATGGGAGTGCATTTGTGTGTCCATGTGTATTTGAAAGGGATTTTCTTTTTTGTGTGTGTGAGAGTAGGAGCGAATGTGATTGTGGGTGACTGTGTGTGTTGTTGAGTGCAGGTGTGTGAGTATGTGCAGGTGTGTGTAATTGAGTGTGTTTGGATTGGCGTGTGAATGCGCATTTGGGTGCAGGTGGGGAATTGGTGTCCAAGAGATTGTGTTAGTGTGTTCAGGTGTGTGATTGATGTAGAGGGGTTATGTGGACGAGTAGGAGACTGAGTGTGTCTTCGTATGTTAGTGTTCTTGCTTGTGTGTATTCACGTGTATGTGAGTACACGAGTGTGTTTGTATGTGTGAGGGTGTTTTAAGGTGTTTGTGAATGTGACTGCAGGTGTATGTGTGTGTGATGGCTTGTTCGTCTGTTCCGGTGTATGGATGTGAGTGTTTGTATATACCTATTTGTGTTTTTGTGTTTGTATGTGTGTATGAGGGTGTATGTATGTATGTGCAAGTGGGTGGCGTATGTGTCTGTGTACATGGGTACGTGTGTGAATTTTTGAATATGTGCAGGAGTTTTAGTGTGCATGAGGGTGTGTGTTTCTGTAGGTTTGAGTATGTGAGTGGTTATATATGTGAGGTTTATGGGTGTGAGTTTTTCTTAGTGAGTATATATGTGTTTACATGATGTGAGTGTGTGTGTGTATGATAGTGTGTGGGAGTGTGTAGGTTTGAGTGTATGTGAGGGGGATGGTGTGAGTACGTGTGTGAATGTGTGTACACGTGTATGATTGTTGATGTTTGTGAGTGTGTGTGACTGCATGTGTGTGTGTGAGTGTGTCTACATAGGTGAGTGTTTGAGATTGTGTGTGTGAGTGCATGTGTGGGTGAGTGTGAGTGCGAGTGAGTCTTGGAGCGTGTGTATGTGTGTGGGGGCTGTTTGTGTATGTCTATGTGTGTTTGTGTGTGTTTGTATGTGTATGAGTGTGAGTGAGTTTTTGTGTGCAGTTGATAAATGACTAAGTTAACCCAAGCATTGGTGGCCCATGCCTTGCTTCTTAGGCATTAGGAATGCTGAGTTTAGCAGCATTGTTTGTGGAGACTAGCCTAGAAATCAAATCTCACCATGAAAAATAAGCTGGATCTGTCCCACACCTTTCATTCCAGCAATGGGATGCTGAGATTAGCAGACAAGCAGTTGTAGGCCACCACGTTCAAAAAAATTGCCAACGGAGGAAAAATGAAACTGGGCAAGGTGTTCAAAGACTGTTTTCCCAGCTAATGTAGAAAGCTGAAATTTGGGGGATTGTGGTGTCAGACTGTGTGTGTGTGTGTGTGTGTGTGTGTGTGCATGCGTGTGTGTGAGTTTGAGTAAGTGTGTGAGTCAGTGAATGTAAGTGTGTGTGTTCAAGTGTGGGTGAGTGTGTGAGTGTGAGTGTGTGTATTTGTGTGTTTATTTGTGTGAGTCTACTTTTGAGTGAGAGTGAATGTGTGAGTGCATTTGTGTGTACATGTGTATTGGAATGTGAGTTTGAGTGAGTGTGTGTTCTTCTACGTCAATGTGTTGACATCCGGGTATTCACGTGGGAGTGAGAATGTATGTGTGTGTATGTGTGAGGGTGTTTTTGGGTGGGTGTGTGGATGTGAAAGTAGGGGCATGTGTGTGTGTTTGCTTGTTTGTGTTCACGTTTGTGTTACTGTTTATGTATATCTATATGTGTTTGTGTGTTTGTATGGGTCAATGAGAGTGTGTGTATGTGTGCTTCTGCATGTGTCTGTGTACTTGTGTAAGAGTGTGAATTTGTGAATGTGTGTGAGTGAATGTGTGCATGCAGGTGTGTGTTTCTGTATGACTGATTGTATGAGTGTGCACCTAGGTGAGTGTTTATGTCTGTGAGTGTGATTGTGAATCAGCCTGTGTGAGTTTCTGTGTGTATGTGTTGTGAGAGTTTGTGTTTGGTGGTGTGTTTTTGAGTCAGTGTGTGAGTGTATATGTGGGTACTTGTGAGTGAGTGTGGGAGTGTGTATGACGGTGTGTGGGCGAGAATGTGTGAGAGTATACGAGGCTGAAGGTGTGAGTGAGTGTGTGAATGTGTGTACATGTGTTTGTTGGTAGGTGATTGTTTGTCTGACTGATTTTGTGTGTGTGTTTCTGTGAGTGAGAGGGTGAAAGTTGTAGGTGTGTACATGTGTGTGAGTGTGTGAGTTGTGTGTAAGTGTGTGAGTGTTTCTGTAGGTGAGGGTTTAATTGTAATTGAATGATTCTGTCAGTGTGTGTGTGAATGAGTGTGTTTGCTTGTTTGTGGGTGTGAGCCTGTGTATTTGAATTTGTGTATGATTGTGTATTTTTGTGTCTGTGTGAGACAGTTTGCATGTGTATGGGCATATGTGTGTAAGTATGTTTATCTGTGTGTTGTGTGTGAGTGTGTGTGAGAATGTGCATGTGTGTGTGAGTGAGTGTAAGTGTGTTTGGGTCAGAGTGTGAGTGGGTGTTCGGTGCAGGTGTGTGAGTGTGTGTCTGTTTGTGAGTGTGCTGAGATTATTTTTGTGAGTATAACAGTGAGTCTGTGTCTTCGTTTCTGTTAGTTGAGTGTATTCAGGTGTGTTTGGTATGCCTGTGAGGATGTACATGTTTGTGTGTGTGTGAGGGTGAGAGTGTCAGTGGTTTTTTTTGGGTGTGATCATGTGTGAGTGAGAGCTGGCATCTGTGTATGTGTGTTTTAGTTTGTGTTTGTGTAGGTTTGTGAGTGTGACTCTGTGTGTGTGTTTGTGTGTGAGTCTATTTTTGAGTGTGAGTGTGAAGATGGGAGTGCATTTGTGTGTCCATGTGTATTTGAAAGGGATTTTCTTTTTTGTGTGTGTGAGAGTAGGAGCGAATGTGATTGTGGGTGACTGTGTGTGTTGTTGAGTGCAGGTGTGTGAGTATGTGCAGGTGTGTGTAATTGAGTGTGTTTGGATTGGCGTGTGAATGCGCATTTGGGTGCAGGTGGGGAATTGGTGTCCAAGAGATTGTGTTAGTGTGTTCAGGTGTGTGATTGATGTAGAGGGGTTATGTGGACGAGTAGGAGACTGAGTGTGTCTTCGTATGTTAGTGTTCTTGCTTGTGTGTATTCACGTGTATGTGAGTACACGAGTGTGTTTGTATGTGTGAGGGTGTTTTAAGGTGTTTGTGAATGTGACTGCAGGTGTATGTGTGTGTGATGGCTTGTTCGTCTGTTCCGGTGTATGGATGTGAGTGTTTGTATATACCTATTTGTGTTTTTGTGTTTGTATGTGTGTATGAGGGTGTATGTATGTATGTGCAAGTGGGTGGCGTATGTGTCTGTGTACATGGGTACGTGTGTGAATTTTTGAATATGTGCAGGAGTTTTAGTGTGCATGAGGGTGTGTGTTTCTGTAGGTTTGAGTATGTGAGTGGTTATATATGTGAGGTTTATGGGTGTGAGTTTTTCTTAGTGAGTATATATGTGTTTACATGATGTGAGTGTGTGTGTGTATGATAGTGTGTGGGAGTGTGTAGGTTTGAGTGTATGTGAGGGGGATGGTGTGAGTACGTGTGTGAATGTGTGTACACGTGTATGATTGTTGATGTTTGTGAGTGTGTGTGACTGCATGTGTGTGTGTGAGTGTGTCTACATAGGTGAGTGTTTGAGATTGTGTGTGTGAGTGCATGTGTGGGTGAGTGTGAGTGCGAGTGAGTCTTGGAGCGTGTGTATGTGTGTGGGGGCTGTTTGTGTATGTCTATGTGTGTTTGTGTGTGTTTGTATGTGTATGAGTGTGAGTGAGTTTTTGTGTGCAGTTGATAAATGACTAAGTTAACCCAAGCATTGGTGGCCCATGCCTTGCTTCTTAGGCATTAGGAATGCTGAGTTTAGCAGCATTGTTTGTGGAGACTAGCCTAGAAATCAAATCTCACCATGAAAAATAAGCTGGATCTGTCCCACACCTTTCATTCCAGTAATGGGATGCTGAGATTAGCAGACAAGCAGTTGTAGGCCACCACGTTCAAAAAAATTGCCAACGGAGGAAAAATGAAACTGGGCAAGGTGTTCAAAGACTGTTTTCCCAGCTAATGTAGAAAGCTGAAATTTGGGGGATTGTGGTGTCAGACTGTGTGTGTGTGTGTGTGTGTGTGTGCATGCGTGTGTGTGAGTGTGAGTAAGTGTGTGAGTCAGTGAATGTAAGTGTGTGTGTTCAAGTGTGGGTGAGTGTGTGAGTGTGAGTGTGTGTATTTGTGTGTTTATTTGTGTGAGTCTACTTTTGAGTGAGAGTGAATGTGTGAGTGCATTTGTGTGTACATGTGTATTGGAATGTGAGTTTGAGTGAGTGTGTGTTCTTCTACGTCAATGTGTTGACATCCGGGTATTCACGTGGGAGTGAGAATGTATGTGTGTGTATGTGTGAGGGTGTTTTTGGGTGGGTGTGTGGATGTGAAAGTAGGGGCATGTGTGTGTGTTTGCTTGTTTGTGTTCACGTTTGTGTTACTGTTTATGTATATCTATATGTGTTTGTGTGTTTGTATGGGTCAATGAGAGTGTGTGTATGTGTGCTTCTGCATGTGTCTGTGTACTTGTGTAAGAGTGTGAATTTGTGAATGTGTGTGAGTGAATGTGTGCATGCAGGTGTGTGTTTCTGTATGACTGATTGTATGAGTGTGCACCTAGGTGAGTGTTTATGTCTGTGAGTGTGATTGTGAATCAGCCTGTGTGAGTTTCTGTGTGTATGTGTTGTGAGAGTTTCTGTTTGGTGGTGTGTTTTTGAGTCAGTGTGTGAGTGTATATGTGGGTACTTGTGAGTGAGTGTGGGAGTGTGTATGACGGTGTGTGGGCGAGAATGTGTGAGAGTATACGAGGCTGAAGGTGTGAGTGAGTGTGTGAATGTGTGTACATGTGTTTGTTGGTAGGTGATTGTTTGTCTGACTGATTTTGTGTGTGTGTTTCTGTGAGTGAGAGGGTGAAAGTTGTAGGTGTGTACATGTGTGTGAGTGTGTGAGTTGTGTGTAAGTGTGTGAGTGTTTCTGTAGGTGAGGGTTTAATTGTAATTGAATGATTCTGTCAGTGTGTGTGTGAATGAGTGTGTTTGCTTGTTTGTGGGTGTGAGCCTGTGTATTTGAATTTGTGTATGATTCTGTATTTTTGTGTCTGTGTGAGACAGTTTGCATGTGTATGGGCATATGTGTGTAAGTATGTTTATCTGTGTGTTGTGTGTGAGTGTGTGTGAGAATGTGCATGTGTGTGTGAGTGAGTGTAAGTGTGTTTGGGTCAGAGTGTGAGTGGGTGTTCGGTGCAGGTGTGTGAGTGTGTGTCTGTTTGTGAGTGTGCTGAGATTATTTTTGTGAGTATAACAGTGAGTCTGTGTCTTCGTTTCTGTTAGTTGAGTGTATTCAGGTGTGTTTGGTATGCCTGTGAGGATGGACATGTTTGTGTGTGTGTGAGGGTGAGAGTGTCAGTGTTTTTTTTTGGGTGTGATCATGTGTGAGTGAGAGCTGGCATCTGTGTATGTGTGTTTTAGTTTGTGGTTGTGTAGGTTTGTGAGTGTGACTCTGTGTGTGTGTTTGTGTGTGAGTCTATTTTTGAGTGTGAGTGTGAAGATGGGAGTGCATTTGTGTGTCCATGTGTATTTGAAAGGGATTTTCTTTTTTGTGTGTGTGAGAGTAGGAGCGAATGTGATTGAGGGTGACTGTGTGTGTTGTTGAGTGCAGGTGTGTGAGTATGTGCAGGTGTGTGTAATTGAGTGTGTTTGGATTGGCGTGTGAATGCGCATTTGGGTGCAGGTGGGGAATTGGTGTCCAAGAGATTGTGTTAGTGTGTTCAGGTGTGTGATTGATGTAGAGGGGTTATGTGGACGAGTAGGAGACTGAGTGTGTCTTCGTATGTTAGTGTTCTTGCTTGTGTGTATTCACGTGTATGTGAGTACACGAGTGTGTTTGTATGTGTGAGGGTGTTTTTAGGTGTTTGTGAATGTGACTGCAGGTGTATGTGTGTGTGATGGCTTGTTCGTCTGTTCCGGTGTATGGATGTGAGTGTTTGTATATACCTATTTGTGTTTTTGTGTTTGTATGTGTGTATGAGGGTGTATGTATGTATGTGCAAGTGGGTGGCGTATGTGTCTGTGTACATGGGTACGTGTGTGAATTTTTGAATATGTGCAGGAGTGAGAGTGTGCATGAGGGTGTGTGTTTCTGTAGGTTTGAGTATGTGAGTGGTTATATATGTGAGGTTTATGGGTGTGAGTTTTTCTTAGTGAGTATATATGTGTTTAAATGATGTGAGTGTGTGTGTGTATGATAGTGTGTGGGAGTGTGTAGGTTTGAGTGTATGTGAGGGGGATGGTGTGAGTACGTGTGTGAATGTGTGTACACGTGTATGATTGTTGATGTTTGTGAGTGTGTGTGACTGCATGTGTGTGTGTGAGTGTGTCTACATAGGTGAGTGTTTGAGATTGTGTGTGTGAGTGCATGTGTGGGTGAGTGTGAGTGCGAGTGAGTCTTGGAGCGTGTGTATGTGTGTGGGGGCTGTTTGTGTATGTCTATGTGTGTTTGTGTGTGTTTGTATGTGTATGAGTGTGAGTGAGTTTTTGTGTGCAGTTGATAAATGACTAAGTTAACCCAAGCATTGGTGGCCCATGCCTTGCTTCTTAGGCATTAGGAATGCTGAGTTTAGCAGCATTGTTTGTGGAGACTAGCCTAGAAATCAAATCTCACCATGAAAAATAAGCTGGATCTGTCCCACACCTTTCATTCCAGCAATGGGATGCTGAGATTAGCAGACAAGCAGTTGTAGGCCACCACGTTCAAAAAAATTGCCAACGGAGGAAAAATGAAACTGGGCAAGGTGTTCAAAGACTGTTTTCCCAGCTAATGTAGAAAGCTGAAATTTGGGGGATTGTGGTGTCAGACTGTGTGTGTGTGTGTGTGTGTGTGTGTGCATGCGTGTGTGTGAGTTTGAGTAAGTGTGTGAGTCAGTGAATGTAAGTGTGTGTGTTCAAGTGTGGGTGAGTGTGTGAGTGTGAGTGTGTGTATTTGTGTGTTTATTTGTGTGAGTCTACTTTTGAGTGAGAGTGAATGTGTGAGTGCATTTGTGTGTACATGTGTATTGGAATGTGAGTTTGAGTGAGTGTGTGTTCTTCTACGTCAATGTGTTGACATCCGGGTATTCACGTGGGAGTGAGAATGTATGTGTGTGTATGTGTGAGGGTGTTTTTGGGTGGGTGTGTGGATGTGAAAGTAGGGGCATGTGTGTGTGTTTGCTTGTTTGTGTTCACGTTTGTGTTACTGTTTATGTATATCTATATGTGTTTGTGTGTTTGTATGGGTCAATGAGAGTGTGTGTATGTGTGCTTCTGCATGTGTCTGTGTACTTGTGTAAGAGTGTGAATTTGTGAATGTGTGTGAGTGAATGTGTGCATGCAGGTGTGTGTTTCTGTATGACTGATTGTATGAGTGTGCACCTAGGTGAGTGTTTATGTCTGTGAGTGTGATTGTGAATCAGCCTGTGTGAGTTTCTGTGTGTATGTGTTGTGAGAGTTTCTGTTTGGTGGTGTGTTTTTGAGTCAGTGTGTGAGTGTATATGTGGGTACTTGTGAGTGAGTGTGGGAGTGTGTATGACGGTGTGTGGGCGAGAATGTGTGAGAGTATACGAGGCTGAAGGTGTGAGTGAGTGTGTGAATGTGTGTACATGTGTTTGTTGGTAGGTGATTGTTTGTCTGACTGATTTTGTGTGTGTGTTTCTGTGAGTGAGAGGGTGAAAGTTGTAGGTGTGTACATGTGTGTGAGTGTGTGAGTTGTGTGTAAGTGTGTGAGTGTTTCTGTAGGTGAGGGTTTAATTGTAATTGAATGATTCTGTCAGTGTGTGTGTGAATGAGTGTGTTTGCTTGTTTGTGGGTGTGAGCCTGTGTATTTGAATTTGTGTATGATTCTGTATTTTTGTGTCTGTGTGAGACAGTTTGCATGTGTATGGGCATATGTGTGTAAGTATGTTTATCTGTGTGTTGTGTGTGAGTGTGTGTGAGAATGTGCATGTGTGTGTGAGTGAGTGTAAGTGTGTTTGGGTCAGAGTGTGAGTGGGTGTTCGGTGCAGGTGTGTGAGTGTGTGTCTGTTTGTGAGTGTGCTGAGATTATTTTTGTGAGTATAACAGTGAGTCTGTGTCTTCGTTTCTGTTAGTTGAGTGTATTCAGGTGTGTTTGGTATGCCTGTGAGGATGGACATGTTTGTGTGTGTGTGAGGGTGAGAGTGTCAGTGTTTTTTTTTGGGTGTGATCATGTGTGAGTGAGAGCTGGCATCTGTGTATGTGTGTTTTAGTTTGTGGTTGTGTAGGTTTGTGAGTGTGACTCTGTGTGTGTGTTTGTGTGTGAGTCTATTTTTGAGTGTGAGTGTGAAGATGGGAGTGCATTTGTGTGTCCATGTGTATTTGAAAGGGATTTTCTTTTTTGTGTGTGTGAGAGTAGGAGCGAATGTGATTGAGGGTGACTGTGTGTGTTGTTGAGTGCAGGTGTGTGAGTATGTGCAGGTGTGTGTAATTGAGTGTGTTTGGATTGGCGTGTGAATGCGCATTTGGGTGCAGGTGGGGAATTGGTGTCCAAGAGATTGTGTTAGTGTGTTCAGGTGTGTGATTGATGTAGAGGGGTTATGTGGACGAGTAGGAGACTGAGTGTGTCTTCGTATGTTAGTGTTCTTGCTTGTGTGTATTCACGTGTATGTGAGTACACGAGTGTGTTTGTATGTGTGAGGGTGTTTTTAGGTGTTTGTGAATGTGACTGCAGGTGTATGTGTGTGTGATGGCTTGTTCGTCTGTTCCGGTGTATGGATGTGAGTGTTTGTATATACCTATTTGTGTTTTTGTGTTTGTATGTGTGTATGAGGGTGTATGTATGTATGTGCAAGTGGGTGGCGTATGTGTCTGTGTACATGGGTACGTGTGTGAATTTTTGAATATGTGCAGGAATGAGAGTGTGCATGAGGGTGTGTGTTTCTGTAGGTTTGAGTATGTGAGTGGTTATATATGTGAGGTTTATGGGTGTGAGTTTTTCTTAGTGAGTATATATGTGTTTACATGATGTGAGTGTGTGTGTGTATGATAGTGTGTGGGAGTGTGTAGGTTTGAGTGTATGTGAGGGGGATGGTGTGAGTACGTGTGTGAATGTGTGTACACGTGTATGATTGTTGATGTTTGTGAGTGTGTGTGACTGCATGTGTGTGTGTGAGTGTGTCTACATAGGTGAGTGTTTGAGATTGTGTGTGTGAGTGCATGTGTGGGTGAGTGTGAGTGCGAGTGAGTCTTGGAGCGTGTGTATGTGTGTGGGGGCTGTTTGTGTATGTCTATGTGTGTTTGTGTGTGTTTGTATGTGTATGAGTGTGAGTGAGTTTTTGTGTGCAGTTGATAAATGACTAAGTTAACCCAAGCATTGGTGGCCCATGCCTTGCTTCTTAGGCATTAGGAATGCTGAGTTTAGCAGCATTGTTTGTGGAGACTAGCCTAGAAATCAAATCTCACCATGAAAAATAAGCTGGATCTGTCCCACACCTTTCATTCCAGCAATGGGATGCTGAGATTAGCAGACAAGCAGTTGTAGGCCACCACGTTCAAAAAAATTGCCAAAGGAGGAAAAATGAAACTGGGCAAGGTGGTCAAAGACTGTTTTCCCAGCTAATGTAGAAAGCTGAAATTTGGGGGATTGTGGTGTCAGACTGTGTGTGTGTGTGTGTGTGTGTGTGCATGCGTGTGTGTGAGTTTGAGTAAGTGTGTGAGTCAGTGAATGTAAGTGTGTGTGTTCAAGTGTGCGTGAGTGTGTGATTGTGAGTGTGTGTATTTGTGTGTTTATTTGTGTGAGTCTACTTTTGAGTGAGTGTGAATGTGTGAGTGCATTTGTGTGTACATGTGTATTGGAATGTGAGTTTGAGTGAGTGTGTGTTCTTCTACGTCAATGTGTTGACATCTGGGTATTCACGTGGGAGTGAGAATGTATGTGTGTGTATGTGTGAGGGTGTTTTTGGGTGGGTGTGTGGATGTGAAAGTAGGGGCATGTGTGTGTGTTTGCTTGTTTGTGTTCACGTTTGTGTTACTGTTTATGTATATCTATATGTGTTTGTGTGTTTGTATGGGTCAATGAGAGTGTGTGTATGTGTGCTTCTGCATGTGTCTGTGTACTTGTGTAAGAGTGTGAATTTGTGAATGTGTGTGAGTGAATGTGTGCATGCAGGTGTGTGTTTCTGTATGACTGATTGTATGAGTGTGCACCTAGGTGAGTGTTTATGTCTGTGAGTGTGATTGTGAATCAGCCTGTGTGAGTTTCTGTGTGTATGTGTTGTGAGAGTTTGTGTTTGGTGGTGTGTTTTTGAGTCAGTGTGTGAGTGTATATGTGGGTACTTGTGAGTGAGTGTGGGAGTGTGTATGACGGTGTGTGGGCGAGAATGTGTGAGAGTATACGAGGCTGAAGGTGTGAGTGAGTGTGTGAATGTGTGTACATGTGTTTGTTGGTAGGTGATTGTCTGACTGATTTTGTGTGTGTGTTTCTGTGAGTGAGAGGGTGAAAGTTGTAGGTGTGTACATGTGTGTGAGTGTGTGAGTTGTGTGTAAGTGTGTGAGTGTTTCTGTAGGTGAGGGTTTAATTGTAATTGAATGATTCTGTCAGTGTGTGTGTGAATGAGTGTGTTTGCTTGTTTGTGGGTGTGAGCCTGTGTATTTGAATTTGTGTATGATTCTGTATTTTTGTGTCTGTGTGAGACAGTTTGCATGTGTATGGGCATATGTGTGTAAGTATGTTTATCTGTGTGTTGTGTGTGAGTGTGTGTGAGAATGTGCATGTGTGTGTGAGTGAGTGTAAGTGTGTTTGGGTCAGAGTGTGAGTGGGTGTTCAGTGCAGGTGTGTGAGTGTGTGTCTGTTTGTGAGTGTGCTGAGATTATTTTTGTGAGTATAACAGTGAGTCTGTGTCTTCGTTTCTGTTAGTTGAGTGTATTCAGGTGTGTTTGGTATGCCTGTGAGGATGTACATGTTTGTGTGTGTGTGAGGGTGAGAGTGTCAGTGTTTTTTTTTGGGTGTGATCATGTGTGAGTGAGAGCTGGCATCTGTGTATGTGTGTTTTAGTTTGTGGTTGTGTAGGTTTGTGAGTGTGACTCTGTGTGTGTGTTTGTGTGTGAGTCTATTTTTGAGTGTGAGTGTGAAGATGGGAGTGCATTTGTGTGTCCATGTGTATTTGAAAGGGATTCTCTTTTTTGTGTGTGTGAGAGTAGGAGCGAATGTGATTGTGGGTGACTGTGTGTGTTGTTGAGTGCAGGTGTGTGAGTATGTGCAGGTGTGTGTAATTGAGTGTGTTTGGATTGGCGTGTGAATGCGCATTTGGGTGCAGGTGTGGGAATTTGTGTCCAAGAGATTGTGTTAGTGTGTTCAGGTGTGTGATTGATGTAGAGGGGTTATGTGGACGAGTAGGAGACTGAGTGTGTCTTCGTATGTTAGTGTTCTTGCTTGTGTGTATTCACGTGTATGTGAGTACACGAGTGTGTTTGTATGTGTGAGGGTGCTTTTAGGTGTTTGTGAATGTGACTGCAGGTGTATGTGTGTGTGATGGCTTGTTCGTCTGTTCCGGTGTATGGATGTGAGTGTTTGTATATACCTATTTGTGTTTTTGTGTTTGTATGTGTGTATGAGGGTGTATGTATGTATGTGCAAGTGGGTGGCGTATGTGTCTGTGTACATGGGTACGTGTGTGAATTTTTGAATATGTGCAGGAGTGAGAGTGTGCATGAGGGTGTGTGTTTCTGTAGGTTTGAGTATGTGAGTGGTTATATATGTGAGGTTTATGGGTGTGAGTTTTTCTTAGTGAGTATATATGTGTTTACATGATGTGAGTGTGTGTGTGTATGATAGTGTGTGGGAGTGTGTAGGTTTGAGTGTATGTGAGGGGGATGGTGTGAGTACGTGTGTGAATGTGTGTACACGTGTATGATTGTTGATGTTTGTGAGTGTGTGTGACTGCATGTGTGTGTGTGAGTGTGTCTACATAGGTGACTGTTTGAGATTGTGTGTGTGAGTGCATGTGTGGGTGAGTGTGAGTGCGAGTGAGTCTTGGAGCGTGTGTATGTGTGTGGGGGCTGTTTGTGTATGTCTATGTGTGTTTGTGTGTGTTTGTATGTGTATGAGTGTGAGTGAGTTTTTGTGTGCAGTTGATAAATGACTAAGTTAACCCAAGCATTGGTGGCCCATGCCTTGCTTCTTAGGCATTAGGAATGCTGAGTTTAGCAGCATTGTTTGTGGAGACTAGCCTAGAAATCAAATCTCACCATGAAAAATAAGCTGGATCTGTCCCACACCTTTCATTCCAGCAATGGGATGCTGAGATTAGCAGACAAGCAGTTGTAGGCCACCACGTTCAAAAAAATTGCCAAAGGAGGAAAAATGAAACTGGGCAAGGTGGTCAAAGACTGTTTTCCCAGCTAATGTAGAAAGCTGAAATTTGGGGGATTGTGGTGTCAGACTGTGTGTGTGTGTGTGTGTGTGTGTGCATGCGTGTGTGTGAGTTTGAGTAAGTGTGTGAGTCAGTGAATGTAAGTGTGTGTGTTCAAGTGTGGGTGAGTGTGTGAGTGTGAGTGTGTGTATTTGTGTGTTTATTTGTGTGAGTCTACTTTTGAGTGAGTGTGAATGTGTGAGTGCATTTGTGTGTACATGTGTATTGGAATGTGAGTTTGAGTGAGTGTGTGTTCTTCTACGTCAATGTGTTGACATCTGGGTATTCACGTGGGAGTGAGAATGTATGTGTGTGTATGTGTGAGGGTGTTTTTGGGTGGGTGTGTGGATGTGAAAGTAGGGGCATGTGTGTGTGTTTGCTTGTTTGTGTTCACGTTTGTGTTACTGTTTATGTATATCTATATGTGTTTGTGTGTTTGTATGGGTCAATGAGAGTGTGTGTATGTGTGCTTCTGCATGTGTCTGTGTACTTGTGTAAGAGTGTGAATTTGTGAATGTGTGTGAGTGAATGTGTGCATGCAGGTGTGTGTTTCTGTATGACTGATTGTATGAGTGTGCACCTAAGTGAGTGTTTATGTCTGTGAGTGTGATTGTGAATCAGCCTGTGTGAGTTTCTGTGTGTATGTGTTGTGAGAGTTTGTGTTTGGTGGTGTGTTTTTGAGTCAGTGTGTGAGTGTATATGTGGGTACTTGTGAGTGAGTGTGGGAGTGTGTATGACGGTGTGTGGGCGAGAATGTGTGAGAGTATACGAGGCTGAAGGTGTGAGTGAGTGTGTGAATGTGTGTACATGTGTTTGTTGGTAGGTGATTGTTTGTCTGACTGATTTTGTGTGTGTGTTTCTGTGAGTGAGAGGGTGAAAGTTGTAGGTGTGTACATGTGTGTGAGTGTGTGAGTTGTGTGTAAGTGTGTGAGTGTTTCTGTAGGTGAGGGTTTAATTGTAATTGAATGATTCTGTCAGTGTGTGTGTGAATGAGTGTGTTTGCTTGTTTGTGGGTGTGAGCCTGTGTATTTGAATTTGTGTATGATTCTGTATTTTTGTGTCTGTGTGAGACAGTTTGCATGTGTATGGGCATATGTGTGTAAGTATGTTTATCTGTGTGTTGTGTGTGAGTGTGTGTGAGAATGTGCATGTGTGTGTGAGTGAGTGTAAGTGTGTTTGGGTCAGAGTGTGAGTGGGTGTTCAGTGCAGGTGTGTGAGTGTGTGTCTGTTTGTGAGTGTGCTGAGATTATTTTTGTGAGTATAACAGTGAGTCTGTGTCTTCGTTTCTGTTAGTTGAGTGTATTCAGGTGTGTTTGGTATGCCTGTGAGGATGTACATGTTTGTGTGTGTGTGAGGGTGAGAGTGTCAGTGTTTTTTTTTGGGTGTGATCATGTGTGAGTGAGAGCTGGCATCTGTGTATGTGTGTTTTAGTTTGTGGTTGTGTAGGTTTGTGAGTGTGACTCTGTGTGTGTGTTTGTGTGTGAGTCTATTTTTGAGTGTGAGTGTGAAGATGGGAGTGCATTTGTGTGTCCATGTGTATTTGAAAGGGATTCTCTTTTTTGTGTGTGTGAGAGTAGGAGCGAATGTGATTGTGGGTGACTGTGTGTGTTGTTGAGTGCAGGTGTGTGAGTATGTGCAGGTGTGTGTAATTGAGTGTGTTTGGATTGGCGTGTGAATGCGCATTTGGGTGCAGGTGTGGGAATTTGTGTCCAAGAGATTGTGTTAGTGTGTTCAGGTGTGTGATTGATGTAGAGGGGTTATGTGGACGAGTAGGAGACTGAGTGTGTCTTCGTATGTTAGTGTTCTTGCTTGTGTGTATTCACGTGTATGTGAGTACACGAGTGTGTTTGTATGTGTGAGGGTGCTTTTAGGTGTTTGTGAATGTGACTGCAGGTGTATGTGTGGGTGATGGCTTGTTCGTCTGTTCCGGTGTAAGGATGTGAGTGTTTGTATATACCTATTTGTGTTTTTGTGTTTGTATGTGTGTATGAGGGTGTATGTATGTATGTGCAAGTGGGTGGCGTATGTGTCTGTGTACATGGGCACGTGTGTGAATTTTTGAATATGTGCAGGAGTGAGAGTGTGCATGAGGGTGTGTGTTTCTGTAGGTTTGAGTATGTGAGTGGTTATATATGTGAGGTTTATGGGTGTGAGTTTTTCTTAGTGAGTATATATGTGTTTACATGATGTGAGTGTGTGTAAGTGTGTATGATAGTGTGTGGGAGTGTGTAGGTTTGAGTGTATGTGAGGGGGATGGTGTGAGTACGTGTGTGAATGTGTGTACACGTGTATGATTGTTGATATTTGTGAGTGTGTGTGACTGCATGTGTGTGTGTGAGTGTGTCTACACAGGTGAGTGTTTGAGATTGTGTGTGTGAGTGCATGTGTGGGTGAGTGTGAGTGCGAGTGAGTCTTGGAGCGTGTGTATGTGTGTGGGGGCTGTTTGTGTATGTCTATGTGTGTTTGTGTGTGTTTGTATGTGTATGAGTGTGAGTGAGTTTTTGTGTGCAGTTGATAAATGACTAAGTTAACCCAAGCATTGGTGGCCCATGCCTTGCTTCTTAGGCATTAGGAATGCTGAGTTTAGCAGCATTGTTTGTGGAGACTAGCCTAGAAATCAAATCTCACCATGAAAAATAAGCTGGATCTGTCCCACACCTTTCATTCCAGCAATGGGATGCTGAGATTAGCAGACAAGCAGTTGTAGGCCACCACGTTCAAAAAAATTGCCAAAGGAGGAAAAATGAAACTGGGCAAGGTGGTCAAAGACTGTTTTCCCAGCTAATGTAGAAAGCTGAAATTTGGGGGATTGTGGTGTCAGACTGTGTGTGTGTGTGTGTGTGTGTGTGCATGCGTGTGTGTGAGTTTGAGTAAGTGTGTGAGTCAGTGAATGTAAGTGTGTGTGTTCAAGTGTGCGTGAGTGTGTGATTGTGAGTGTGTGTATTTGTGTGTTTATTTGTGTGAGTCTACTTTTGAGTGAGTGTGAATGTGTGAGTGCATTTGTGTGTACATGTGTATTGGAATGTGAGTTTGAGTGAGTGTGTGTTCTTCTACGTCAATGTGTTGACATCTGGGTATTCACGTGGGAGTGAGAATGTATGTGTGTGTATGTGTGAGGGTGTTTTTGGGTGGGTGTGTGGATGTGAAAGTAGGGGCATGTGTGTGTGTTTGCTTGTTTGTGTTCACGTTTGTGTTACTGTTTATGTATATCTATATGTGTTTGTGTGTTTGTATGGGTCAATGAGAGTGTGTGTATGTGTGCTTCTGCATGTGTCTGTGTACTTGTGTAAGAGTGTGAATTTGTGAATGTGTGTGAGTGAATGTGTGCATGCAGGTGTGTGTTTCTGTATGACTGATTGTATGAGTGTGCACCTAGGTGAGTGTTTATGTCTGTGAGTGTGATTGTGAATCAGCCTGTGTGAGTTTCTGTGTGTATGTGTTGTGAGAGTTTGTGTTTGGTGGTGTGTTTTTGAGTCAGTGTGTGAGTGTATATGTGGGTACTTGTGAGTGAGTGTGGGAGTGTGTATGACGGTGTGTGGGCGAGAATGTGTGAGAGTATACGAGGCTGAAGGTGTGAGTGAGTGTGTGAATGTGTGTACATGTGTTTGTTGGTAGGTGATTGTTTGTCTGACTGATTTTGTGTGTGTGTTTCTGTGAGTGAGAGGGTGAAAGTTGTAGGTGTGTACATGTGTGTGAGTGTGTGAGTTGTGTGTAAGTGTGTGAGTGTTTCTGTAGGTGAGGGTTTAATTGTAATTGAATGATTCTGTCAGTGTGTGTGTGAATGAGTGTGTTTGCTTGTTTGTGGGTGTGAGCCTGTGTATTTGAATTTGTGTATGATTCTGTATTTTTGTGTCTGTGTGAGACAGTTTGCATGTGTATGGGCATATGTGTGTAAGTATGTTTATCTGTGTGTTGTGTGTGAGTGTGTGTGAGAATGTGCATGTGTGTGTGAGTGAGTGTAAGTGTGTTTGGGTCAGAGTGTGAGTGGGTGTTCGGTGCAGGTGTGTGAGTGTGTGTCTGTTTGTGAGTGTGCTGAGATTATTTTTGTGAGTATAACAGTGAGTCTGTGTCTTCGTTTCTGTTAGTTGAGTGTATTCAGGTGTGTTTGGTATGCCTGTGAGGATGTACATGTTTGTGTGTGTGTGAGGGTGAGAGTGTCAGTGGTTTTTTTTGGGTGTGATCATGTGTGAGTGAGAGCTGGCATCTGTGTATGTGTGTTTTAGTTTGTGTTTGTGTAGGTTTGTGAGTGTGACTCTGTGTGTGTGTTTGTGTGTGAGTCTATTTTTGAGTGTGAGTGTGAAGATGGGAGTGCATTTGTGTGTCCATGTGTATTTGAAAGGGATTTTCTTTTTTGTGTGTGTGAGAGTAGGAGCGAATGTGATTGTGGGTGACTGTGTGTGTTGTTGAGTGCAGGTGTGTGAGTATGTGCAGGTGTGTGTAATTGAGTGTGTTTGGATTGGCGTGTGAATGCGCATTTGGGTGCAGGTGGGGAATTGGTGTCCAAGAGATTGTGTTAGTGTGTTCAGGTGTGTGATTGATGTAGAGGGGTTATGTGGACGAGTAGGAGACTGAGTGTGTCTTCGTATGTTAGTGTTCTTGCTTGTGTGTATTCACGTGTATGTGAGTACACGAGTGTGTTTGTATGTGTGAGGGTGTTTTAAGGTGTTTGTGAATGTGACTGCAGGTGTATGTGTGTGTGATGGCTTGTTCGTCTGTTCCGGTGTATGGATGTGAGTGTTTGTATATACCTATTTGTGTTTTTGTGTTTGTATGTGTGTATGAGGGTGTATGTATGTATGTGCAAGTGGGTGGCGTATGTGTCTGTGTACATGGGTACGTGTGTGAATTTTTGAATATGTGCAGGAGTTTTAGTGTGCATGAGGGTGTGTGTTTCTGTAGGTTTGAGTATGTGAGTGGTTATATATGTGAGGTTTATGGGTGTGAGTTTTTCTTAGTGAGTATATATGTGTTTACATGATGTGAGTGTGTGTGTGTATGATAGTGTGTGGGAGTGTGTAGGTTTGAGTGTATGTGAGGGGGATGGTGTGAGTACGTGTGTGAATGTGTGTACACGTGTATGATTGTTGATGTTTGTGAGTGTGTGTGACTGCATGTGTGTGTGTGAGTGTGTCTACATAGGTGAGTGTTTGAGATTGTGTGTGTGAGTGCATGTGTGGGTGAGTGTGAGTGCGAGTGAGTCTTGGAGCGTGTGTATGTGTGTGGGGGCTGTTTGTGTATGTCTATGTGTGTTTGTGTGTGTTTGTATGTGTATGAGTGTGAGTGAGTTTTTGTGTGCAGTTGATAAATGACTAAGTTAACCCAAGCATTGGTGGCCCATGCCTTGCTTCTTAGGCATTAGGAATGCTGAGTTTAGCAGCATTGTTTGTGGAGACTAGCCTAGAAATCAAATCTCACCATGAAAAATAAGCTGGATCTGTCCCACACCTTTCATTCCAGTAATGGGATGCTGAGATTAGCAGACAAGCAGTTGTAGGCCACCACGTTCAAAAAAATTGCCAACGGAGGAAAAATGAAACTGGGCAAGGTGTTCAAAGACTGTTTTCCCAGCTAATGTAGAAAGCTGAAATTTGGGGGATTGTGGTGTCAGACTGTGTGTGTGTGTGTGTGTGTGTGTGTGTGCATGCGTGTGTGTGAGTGTGAGTAAGTGTGTGAGTCAGTGAATGTAAGTGTGTGTGTTCAAGTGTGGGTGAGTGTGTGAGTGTGAGTGTGTGTATTTGTGTGTTTATTTGTGTGAGTCTACTTTTGAGTGAGAGTGAATGTGTGAGTGCATTTGTGTGTACATGTGTATTGGAATGTGAGTTTGAGTGAGTGTGTGTTCTTCTACGTCAATGTGTTGACATCCGGGTATTCACGTGGGAGTGAGAATGTATGTGTGTGTATGTGTGAGGGTGTTTTTGGGTGGGTGTGTGGATGTGAAAGTAGGGGCATGTGTGTGTGTTTGCTTGTTTGTGTTCACGTTTGTGTTACTGTTTATGTATATCTATATGTGTTTGTGTGTTTGTATGGGTCAATGAGAGTGTGTGTATGTGTGCTTCTGCATGTGTCTGTGTACTTGTGTAAGAGTGTGAATTTGTGAATGTGTGTGAGTGAATGTGTGCATGCAGGTGTGTGTTTCTGTATGACTGATTGTATGAGTGTGCACCTAGGTGAGTGTTTATGTCTGTGAGTGTGATTGTGAATCAGCCTGTGTGAGTTTCTGTGTGTATGTGTTGTGAGAGTTTCTGTTTGGTGGTGTGTTTTTGAGTCAGTGTGTGAGTGTATATGTGGGTACTTGTGAGTGAGTGTGGGAGTGTGTATGACGGTGTGTGGGCGAGAATGTGTGAGAGTATACGAGGCTGAAGGTGTGAGTGAGTGTGTGAATGTGTGTACATGTGTTTGTTGGTAGGTGATTGTTTGTCTGACTGATTTTGTGTGTGTGTTTCTGTGAGTGAGAGGGTGAAAGTTGTAGGTGTGTACATGTGTGTGAGTGTGTGAGTTGTGTGTAAGTGTGTGAGTGTTTCTGTAGGTGAGGGTTTAATTGTAATTGAATGATTCTGTCAGTGTGTGTGTGAATGAGTGTGTTTGCTTGTTTGTGGGTGTGAGCCTGTGTATTTGAATTTGTGTATGATTGTGTATTTTTGTGTCTGTGTGAGACAGTTTGCATGTGTATGGGCATATGTGTGTAAGTATGTTTATCTGTGTGTTGTGTGTGAGTGTGTGTGAGAATGTGCATGTGTGTTTGAGTGAGTGTAAGTGTGTTTGGGTCAGAGTGTGAGTGGGTGTTCGGTGCAGGTGTGTGAGTGTGTGTCTGTTTGTGAGTGTGCTGAGATTATTTTTGTGAGTATAACAGTGAGTCTGTGTCTTCGTTTCTGTTAGTTGAGTGTATTCAGGTGTGTTTGGTATGCCTGTGAGGATGGACATGTTTGTGTGTGTGTGAGGGTGAGAGTGTCAGTGTTTTTTTTTGGGTGTGATCATGTGTGAGTGAGAGCTGGCATCTGTGTATGTGTGTTTTAGTTTGTGGTTGTGTAGGTTTGTGAGTGTGACTCTGTGTGTGTGTTTGTGTGTGAGTCTATTTTTGAGTGTGAGTGTGAAGATGGGAGTGCATTTGTGTGTCCATGTGTATTTGAAAGGGATTTTCTTTTTTGTGTGTGTGAGAGTAGGAGCGAATGTGATTGAGGGTGACTGTGTGTGTTGTTGAGTGCAGGTGTGTGAGTATGTGCAGGTGTGTGTAATTGAGTGTGTTTGGATTGGCGTGTGAATGCGCATTTGGGTGCAGGTGGGGAATTGGTGTCCAAGAGATTGTGTTAGTGTGTTCAGGTGTGTGATTGATGTAGAGGGGTTATGTGGACGAGTAGGAGACTGAGTGTGTCTTCGTATGTTAGTGTTCTTGCTTGTGTGTATTCACGTGTATGTGAGTACACGAGTGTGTTTGTATGTGTGAGGGTGTTTTTAGGTGTTTGTGAATGTGACTGCAGGTGTATGTGTGTGTGATGGCTTGTTCGTCTGTTCCAGTGTATGGATGTGAGTGTTTGTATATACCTATTTGTGTTTTTGTGTTTGTATGTGTGTATGAGGGTGTATGTATGTATGTGCAAGTGGGTGGCGTATGTGTCTGTGTACATGGGTACGTGTGTGAATTTTTGAATATGTGCAGGAGTGAGAGTGTGCATGAGGGTGTGTGTTTCTGTAGGTTTGAGTATGTGAGTGGTTATATATGTGAGGTTTATGGGTGTGAGTTTTTCTTAGTGAGTATATATGTGTTTACATGATGTGAGTGTGTGTGTGTATGATAGTGTGTGGGAGTGTGTAGGTTTGAGTGTATGTGAGGGGGATGGTGTGAGTACGTGTGTGAATGTGTGTACACGTGTATGATTGTTGATGTTTGTGAGTGTGTGTGACTGCATGTGTGTGTGTGAGTGTGTCTACATAGGTGAGTGTTTGAGATTGTGTGTGTGAGTGCATGTGTGGGTGAGTGTGAGTGCGAGTGAGTCTTGGAGCGTGTGTATGTGTGTGGGGGCTGTTTGTGTATGTCTATGTGTGTTTGTGTGTGTTTGTATGTGTATGAGTGTGAGTGAGTTTTTGTGTGCAGTTGATAAATGACTAAGTTAACCCAAGCATTGGTGGCCCATGCCTTGCTTCTTAGGCATTAGGAATGCTGAGTTTAGCAGCATTGTTTGTGGAGACTAGCCTAGAAATCAAATCTCACCATGAAAAATAAGCTGGATCTGTCCCACACCTTTCATTCCAGCAATGGGATGCTGAGATTAGCAGACAAGCAGTTGTAGGCCACCACGTTCAAAAAAATTGCCAACGGAGGAAAAATGAAACTGGGCAAGGTGTTCAAAGACTGTTTTCCCAGCTAATGTAGAAAGCTGAAATTTGGGGGATTGTGGTGTCAGACTGTGTGTGTGTGTGTGTGTGTGTGTGTGCATGCGTGTGTGTGAGTTTGAGTAAGTGTGTGAGTCAGTGAATGTAAGTGTGTGTGTTCAAGTGTGGGTGAGTGTGTGAGTGTGAGTGTGTGTATTTGTGTGTTTATTTGTGTGAGTCTACTTTTGAGTGAGAGTGAATGTGTGAGTGCATTTGTGTGTACATGTGTATTGGAATGTGAGTTTGAGTGAGTGTGTGTTCTTCTACGTCAATGTGTTGACATCCGGGTATTCACGTGGGAGTGAGAATGTATGTGTGTGTATGTGTGAGGGTGTTTTTGGGTGGGTGTGTGGATGTGAAAGTAGGGGCATGTGTGTGTGTTTGCTTGTTTGTGTTCACGTTTGTGTTACTGTTTATGTATATCTATATGTGTTTGTGTGTTTGTATGGGTCAATGAGAGTGTGTGTATGTGTGCTTCTGCATGTGTCTGTGTACTTGTGTAAGAGTGTGAATTTGTGAATGTGTGTGAGTGAATGTGTGCATGCAGGTGTGTGTTTCTGTATGACTGATTGTATGAGTGTGCACCTAGGTGAGTGTTTATGTCTGTGAGTGTGATTGTGAATCAGCCTGTGTGAGTTTCTGTGTGTATGTGTTGTGAGAGTTTCTGTTTGGTGGTGTGTTTTTGAGTCAGTGTGTGAGTGTATATGTGGGTACTTGTGAGTGAGTGTGGGAGTGTGTATGACGGTGTGTGGGCGAGAATGTGTGAGAGTATACGAGGCTGAAGGTGTGAGTGAGTGTGTGAATGTGTGTACATGTGTTTGTTGGTAGGTGATTGTTTGTCTGACTGATTTTGTGTGTGTGTTTCTGTGAGTGAGAGGGTGAAAGTTGTAGGTGTGTACATGTGTGTGAGTGTGTGAGTTGTGTGTAAGTGTGTGAGTGTTTCTGTAGGTGAGGGTTTAATTGTAATTGAATGATTCTGTCAGTGTGTGTGTGAATGAGTGTGTTTGCTTGTTTGTGGGTGTGAGCCTGTGTATTTGAATTTGTGTATGATTCTGTATTTTTGTGTCTGTGTGAGACAGTTTGCATGTGTATGGGCATATGTGTGTAAGTATGTTTATCTGTGTGTTGTGTGTGAGTGTGTGTGAGAATGTGCATGTGTGTGTGAGTGAGTGTAAGTGTGTTTGGGTCAGAGTGTGAGTGGGTGTTCGGTGCAGGTGTGTGAGTGTGTGTCTGTTTGTGAGTGTGCTGAGATTATTTTTGTGAGTATAACAGTGAGTCTGTGTCTTCGTTTCTGTTAGTTGAGTGTATTCAGGTGTGTTTGGTATGCCTGTGAGGATGGACATGTTTGTGTGTGTGTGAGGGTGAGAGTGTCAGTGTTTTTTTTTGGGTGTGATCATGTGTGAGTGAGAGCTGGCATCTGTGTATGTGTGTTTTAGTTTGTGGTTGTGTAGGTTTGTGAGTGTGACTCTGTGTGTGTGTTTGTGTGTGAGTCTATTTTTGAGTGTGAGTGTGAAGATGGGAGTGCATTTGTGTGTCCATGTGTATTTGAAAGGGATTCTCTTTTTTGTGTGTGTGAGAGTAGGAGCGAATGTGATTGTGGGTGACTGTGTGTGTTGTTGAGTGCAGGTGTGTGAGTATGTGCAGGTGTGTGTAATTGAGTGTGTTTGGATTGGCGTGTGAATGCGCATTTGGGTGCAGGTGTGGGAATTTGTGTCCAAGAGATTGTGTTAGTGTGTTCAGGTGTGTGATTGATGTAGAGGGGTTATGTGGACGAGTAGGAGACTGAGTGTGTCTTCGTATGTTAGTGTTCTTGCTTGTGTGTATTCACGTGTATGTGAGTACACGAGTGTGTTTGTATGTGTGAGGGTGCTTTTAGGTGTTTGTGAATGTGACTGCAGGTGTATGTGTGTGTGATGGCTTGTTCGTCTGTTCCGGTGTATGGATGTGAGTGTTTGTATATACCTATTTGTGTTTTTGTGTTTGTATGTGTGTATGAGGGTGTATGTATGTATGTGCAAGTGGGTGGCGTATGTGTCTGTGTACATGGGTACGTGTGTGAATTTTTGAATATGTGCAGGAGTGAGAGTGTGCATGAGGGTGTGTGTTTCTGTAGGTTTGAGTATGTGAGTGGTTATATATGTGAGGTTTATGGGTGTGAGTTTTTCTTAGTGAGTATATATGTGTTTACATGATGTGAGTGTGTGTGTGTATGATAGTGTGTGGGAGTGTGTAGGTTTGAGTGTATGTGAGGGGGATGGTGTGAGTACGTGTGTGAATGTGTGTACACGTGTATGATTGTTGATGTTTGTGAGTGTGTGTGACTGCATGTGTGTGTGTGAGTGTGTCTACATAGGTGAGTGTTTGAGATTGTGTGTGTGAGTGCATGTGTGGGTGAGTGTGAGTGCGAGTGAGTCTTGGAGCGTGTGTATGTGTGTGGGGGCTGTTTGTGTATGTCTATGTGTGTTTGTGTGTGTTTGTATGTGTATGAGTGTGAGTGAGTTTTTGTGTGCAGTTGATAAATGACTAAGTTAACCCAAGCATTGGTGGCCCATGCCTTGCTTCTTAGGCATTAGGAATGCTGAGTTTAGCAGCATTGTTTGTGGAGACTAGCCTAGAAATCAAATCTCACCATGAAAAATAAGCTGGATCTGTCCCACACCTTTCATTCCAGCAATGGGATGCTGAGATTAGCAGACAAGCAGTTGTAGGCCACCACGTTCAAAAAAATTGCCAAAGGAGGAAAAATGAAACTGGGCAAGGTGGTCAAAGACTGTTTTCCCAGCTAATGTAGAAAGCTGAAATTTGGGGGATTGTGGTGTCAGACTGTGTGTGTGTGTGTGTGTGTGTGTGCATGCGTGTGTGTGAGTTTGAGTAAGTGTGTGAGTCAGTGAATGTAAGTGTGTGTGTTCAAGTGTGGGTGAGTGTGTGAGTGTGAGTGTGTGTATTTGTGTGTTTATTTGTGTGAGTCTACTTTTGAGTGAGTGTGAATGTGTGAGTGCATTTGTGTGTACATGTGTATTGGAATGTGAGTTTGAGTGAGTGTGTGTTCTTCTACGTCAATGTGTTGACATCTGGGTATTCACGTGGGAGTGAGAATGTATGTGTGTGTATGTGTGAGGGTGTTTTTGGGTGGGTGTGTGGATGTGAAAGTAGGGGCATGTGTGTGTGTTTGCTTGTTTGTGTTCACGTTTGTGTTACTGTTTATGTATATCTATATGTGTTTGTGTGTTTGTATGGGTCAATGAGAGTGTGTGTATGTGTGCTTCTGCATGTGTCTGTGTACTTGTGTAAGAGTGTGAATTTGTGAATGTGTGTGAGTGAATGTGTGCATGCAGGTGTGTGTTTCTGTATGACTGATTGTATGAGTGTGCACCTAAGTGAGTGTTTATGTCTGTGAGTGTGATTGTGAATCAGCCTGTGTGAGTTTCTGTGTGTATGTGTTGTGAGAGTTTGTGTTTGGTGGTGTGTTTTTGAGTCAGTGTGTGAGTGTATATGTGGGTACTTGTGAGTGAGTGTGGGAGTGTGTATGACGGTGTGTGGGCGAGAATGTGTGAGAGTATACGAGGCTGAAGGTGTGAGTGAGTGTGTGAATGTGTGTACATGTGTTTGTTGGTAGGTGATTGTTTGTCTGACTGATTTTGTGTGTGTGTTTCTGTGAGTGAGAGGGTGAAAGTTGTAGGTGTGTACATGTGTGTGAGTGTGTGAGTTGTGTGTAAGTGTGTGAGTGTTTCTGTAGGTGAGGGTTTAATTGTAATTGAATGATTCTGTCAGTGTGTGTGTGAATGAGTGTGTTTGCTTGTTTGTGGGTGTGAGCCTGTGTATTTGAATTTGTGTATGATTCTGTATTTTTGTGTCTGTGTGAGACAGTTTGCATGTGTATGGGCATATGTGTGTAAGTATGTTTATCTGTGTGTTGTGTGTGAGTGTGTGTGAGAATGTGCATGTGTGTGTGAGTGAGTGTAAGTGTGTTTGGGTCAGAGTGTGAGTGGGTGTTCAGTGCAGGTGTGTGAGTGTGTGTCTGTTTGTGAGTGTGCTGAGATTATTTTTGTGAGTATAACAGTGAGTCTGTGTCTTCGTTTCTGTTAGTTGAGTGTATTCAGGTGTGTTTGGTATGCCTGTGAGGATGTACATGTTTGTGTGTGTGTGAGGGTGAGAGTGTCAGTGTTTTTTTTTGGGTGTGATCATGTGTGAGTGAGAGCTGGCATCTGTGTATGTGTGTTTTAGTTTGTGGTTGTGTAGGTTTGTGAGTGTGACTCTGTGTGTGTGTTTGTGTGTGAGTCTATTTTTGAGTGTGAGTGTGAAGATGGGAGTGCATTTGTGTGTCCATGTGTATTTGAAAGGGATTCTCTTTTTTGTGTGTGTGAGAGTAGGAGCGAATGTGATTGTGGGTGACTGTGTGTGTTGTTGAGTGCAGGTGTGTGAGTATGTGCAGGTGTGTGTAATTGAGTGTGTTTGGATTGGCGTGTGAATGCGCATTTGGGTGCAGGTGTGGGAATTTGTGTCCAAGAGATTGTGTTAGTGTGTTCAGGTGTGTGATTGATGTAGAGGGGTTATGTGGACGAGTAGGAGACTGAGTGTGTCTTCGTATGTTAGTGTTCTTGCTTGTGTGTATTCACGTGTATGTGAGTACACGAGTGTGTTTGTATGTGTGAGGGTGCTTTTAGGTGTTTGTGAATGTGACTGCAGGTGTATGTGTGGGTGATGGCTTGTTCGTCTGTTCCGGTGTAAGGATGTGAGTGTTTGTATATACCTATTTGTGTTTTTGTGTTTGTATGTGTGTATGAGGGTGTATGTATGTATGTGCAAGTGGGTGGCGTATGTGTCTGTGTACATGGGCACGTGTGTGAATTTTTGAATATGTGCAGGAGTGAGAGTGTGCATGAGAGTGTGTGTTTCTGTAGGTTTGAGTATGTGAGTGGTTATATATGTGAGGTTTATGGGTGTGAGTTTTTCTTAGTGAGTATATATGTGTTTACATGATGTGAGTGTGTGTAAGTGTGTATGATAGTGTGTGGGAGTGTGTAGGTTTGAGTGTATGTGAGGGGGATGGTGTGAGTACGTGTGTGAATGTGTGTACACGTGTATGATTGTTGATATTTGTGAGTGTGTGTGACTGCATGTGTGTGTGTGAGTGTGTCTACACAGGTGAGTGTTTGAGATTGTGTGTGTGAGTGCATGTGTGGGTGAGTGTGAGTGCGAGTGAGTCTTGGAGCGTGTGTATGTGTGTGGGGGCTGTTTGTGTATGTCTATGTGTGTTTGTGTGTGTTTGTATGTGTATGAGTGTGAGTGAGTTTTTGTGTGCAGTTGATAAATGACTAAGTTAACCCAAGCATTGGTGGCCCATGCCTTGCTTCTTAGGCATTAGGAATGCTGAGTTTAGCAGCATTGTTTGTGGAGACTAGCCTAGAAATCAAATCTCACCATGAAAAATAAGCTGGATCTGTCCCACACCTTTCATTCCAGCAATGGGATGCTGAGATTAGCAGACAAGCAGTTGTAGGCCACCACGTTCAAAAAAATTGCCAACGGAGGAAAAATGAAACTGGGCAAGGTGGTCAAAGACTGTTTTCCCAGCTAATGTAGAAAGCTGAAATTTGGGGGATTGTGGTGTCAGACTGTGTGTGTGTGTGTGTGTGTGTGCATGCGTGTGTGTGAGTTTGAGTAAGTGTGTGAGTCAGTGAATGTAAGTGTGTATGTTCAAGTGTGGGTGAGTGTGTGAGTGTGAGTGTGTGTATTTGTGTGTTTATTTGTGTGAGTCTAATTTTGAGTGAGTGTGAATGTGTGAGTGCATTTGTGTGTACATGTGTATTGCAATGTGAGTTTGAGTGAGTGTGTGTTCTTCTACGTCAATGTGTTGACATCTGGGTATTCACGTGGGAGTGAGAATGTATGTGTGTATGTGTGAGGGTGTTTTTGGGTGGGTGTGTGGATGTGAAAGTAGGGGCATGTGTGTGTGTTTGCTTGTTTGTGTTCACGTTTGTGTTACTGTTTATGTACATCTATATGTGTTTGTGTGTTTGTATGGGTCAATGAGAGTGTGTGTATGTGTGCTTGTGAATGTGTCTGTGTACTTGTGTAAGAGTGTGAATTTGTGAATGTGTGTGAGTGAATGTGTGCATGCAGGTGTGTGTTTCTGTATGACTGATTGTATGAGTGTGCACCTAGGTGAGTGTTTATGTCTGTGAGTGTGATTGTGAATCAGCCTGTGTGAGTTTCTGTGTGTATGTGTTGTGAGAGTTTGTGTTTGGTGGTGTGTTTTTGAGTCAGTGTGTGAGTGTATATGTGGGTACTTGTGAGTGAGTGTGGGAGTGTGTATGACGGTGTGTGGGCGAGAATGTGTGAGAGTATACGAGGCTGAAGGTGTGAGTGAGTGTGTGAATGTGTGTACATGTGTTTGTTTGTAGGTGATTGTTTGTCCGACTGATTTTGTGTGTGTGTTTCTGTGAGTGAGAGGGTGAAAGTTGTAGGTGTGTACATGTGTGTGAGTGTGTGAGTTGTGTGTAAGTGTGTGAGTGTTTCTGTAGGTGAGGGTTTAATTGTAATTGAATGATTCTGTCAGTGTGTGTGTGAATGAGTGTGTTTGCTTGTTTGTGGGTGTGAGCCTGTGTATTTGAATTTGTGTATGATTGTGTATTTTTGTGTCTGTGTGAGACAGTTTGCATGTGTATGGGCATATGTGTGTAAGTATGTTTATCTGTGTGTTGTGTGTGAGTGTGTGTGAGAATGTGCATGTGTGTGTGAGTGAGTGTAAGTGTGTTTGGGTCAGAGTGTGAGTGGGTGTTCGGTGCAGGTGTGTGAGTGTGTGTCTGTTTGTGAGTGTGCTGAGATTATTTTTGTGAGTATAACAGTGAGTCTGTGTCTTCGTTTCTGTTAGTTGAGTGTATTCAGGTGTGTTTGGTATGCCTGTGAGGATGGACATGTTTGTGTGTGTGTGAGGGTGAGAGTGTCAGTGTTTTTTTTTTGGGTGTGATCATGTGTGAGTGAGAGCTGGCATCTGTGTATGTGTGTTTTAGTTTGTGGTTGTGTAGGTTTGTGAGTGTGACTCTGTGTGTGTGTTTGTGTGTGAGTCTATTTTTGAGTGTGAGTGTGAAGATGGGAGTGCATTTGTGTGTCCATGTGTATTTGAAAGGGATTTTTTTTTTGTGTGTGTGAGAGTAGGAGCGAATGTGATTGTGGGTGACTGTGTGTGTTGTTGAGTGCAGGTGTGTGAGTATGTGCAGGTGTGTGTAATTGAGTGTGTTTGGATTGGCGTGTGAATGCGCATTTGGGTGCAGGTGTGGGAATTTGTGTCCAAGAGATTGTGTTAGTGTGTTCAGGTGTGTGATTGATGTAGAGGGGTTATGTGGACGAGGAGGAGACTGAGTGTGTCTTCGTATGTTAGTGTTCTTGCTTGTGTGTATTCACGTGTATGTGAGTACACGAGTGTGTTTGTATGTGTGAGGGTGTTTTTAGGTGTTTGTGAATGTGACTGCAGGTGAATGTGTGGGTGATGGCTTGTTCGTCTGTTCCGGTGTAAGGATGTGAGTGTTTGTATATACCTATTTGTGTTTTTGTGTTTGTATGTGTGTATGAGGGTGTATGTATGTATGTGCAAGTGGGTGGCGTATGTGTCTGTGTACATGGGTACGTGTGTGAATTTTTGAATATGTGCAGGAGTGAGAGTGTGCATGAGGGTGTGTGTTTCTGTAGGTTTGAGTATGTGAGTGGTTATATATGTGAGGTTTATGGGTGTGAGTTTTTCTTAGTGAGTATATATGTGTTTACATGATGTGAGTGTTTCTAAGTGTGTATGATAGTGTGTGGGAGTGTGTAGGTTTGAGTGTATTTGAGGGGGATGGTGTGAGTACGTGTGTGAATGTGTGTACACGTGTATGATTGTTGATGTTTGTGAGTGTGTGTGACTGCATGTGTGTGTGTGAGTGTGTCTACATAGGTGAGTGTTTGAGATTGTGTGTGTGAGTTCATGTGTGAGTGAGTGTGAGTGCGAGTGAGTCTTGGAGCGTGTGTATGTGTGTTGGGGCTGTTTGTGTATGTCTATGTGTGTTTGTGTGTGTTTGTATGTGTATGAGTGTGAGTGAGTTTTTGTGTGCAGTTGATAAATGACTAAGTTAACCCAAGCATTGGTGGCCCATGCCTTGCTTCTTAGGCATTAGGAATGCTGAGTTTAGCAGCATTGTTTGTGGAGACTAGCCTAGAAATCAAATCTCACCATGAAAAATAAGCTGGATCTGTCCCACACTTTTCAATACAGCAATGGGATGCTGAGATTAGCAGACAAGCAGTTGTAGGCCACCACGTTCAAAAAAATTGCCAACGGAGGAAAAATGAAACTGGGCAAGGTGGTCAAAGACTGTTTTCCCAGCTAATGTAGAAAGCTGAAATTTGGGGGATTGTGGTGTCAGACTGTGTGTGTGTGTGTGTGTGTGTGTGCATGCGTGTGTGTGAGTTTGAGTAAGTGTGTGAGTCAGTGAATGTAAGTGTGTATGTTCAAGTGTGGGTGAGTGTGTGAGTGTGAGTGTGTGTATTTGTGTGTTTATTTATGTGAGTCTACTTTTGAGTGAGTGTGAATGTGTGAGTGCATTTGTGTGTACATGTGTATTGGAATGTGATTTTGAGTGAGTGTGTGTTCTTCTACGTCAATGTGTTGACATCTGGATATTCACGTGGGAGTGAGAATGTATGTGTGTATGTGTGAGGGTGTTTTTGGGTGGGTGTGTGGATGTGAAAGTAGGGGCATGTGTGTGTGTTTGCTTGTTTGTGTTCACGTTTGTGTTACTGTTTATGTATATCTATATGTGTTTGTGTGTTTGTATGGGTCAATGGGAGTGTGTGTATGTGTGCTTCTGCATGTGTCTGTGTACTTGTGTAAGAGTGTGAATTTGTGAATGTGTGTGAGTGAATGTGTGCATGCAGGTGTGTGTTTCTGTATGACTGATTGTATGAGTGTGCACCTAGGTGAGTGTTTATGTCTGTGAGTGTGATTGTGAATCAGCCTGTGTGAGTTTCTGTGTGTATGTGTTGTGAGAGTTTGTGTTTGGTGGTGTGTTTTTGAGTCAGTGTGTGAGTGTATATGTGGGTACTTGTGAGTGAGTGTGGGAGTGTGTATGACGGTGTGTGGGCGAGAATGTGTGAGAGTATACGAGGCTGAAGGTGTGAGTGAGTGTGTGAATGTGTGTACATGTGTTTGTTGGTAGGTGATTGTTTGTCTGACTGATTTTGTGTGTGTGTTTCTGTGAGTGAGAGGGTGAAAGTTGTAGGTGTGTACATGTGTGTGAGTGTGTGAGTTGTGTGTAAGTGTGTGAGTGTTTCTGTAGGTGAGGGTTTAATTGTAATTGAATGATTCTGTCAGTGTGTGTGTGAATGAGTGTGTTTGCTTGTTTGTGGGTGTGAGCCTGTGTATTTGAATTTGTGTATGATTGTGTATTTTTGTGTCTGTGTGAGACAGTTTGCATGTGTATGGGCATATGTGTGTAAGTATGTTTACCTGTGTGTTGTGTGTGAGTGTGTGTGAGAATGTGCATGTGTGTGTGAGTGAGTGTAAGTGTGTTTGGGTCAGAGTGTGAGTGGGTGTTCGGTGCAGGTGTGTGAGTGTGTGTCTGTTTGTGAGTGTGCTGAGATTATTTTTGTGAGTATAACAGTGAGTCTGTGTCTTCGTTTCTGTTAGTTGAGTGTATTCAGGTGTGTTTGGTATGCCTGTGAGGATGGACATGTTTGTGTGTGTGTGAGGGTGAGAGTGTCAGTGTTTTTTTTTGGGTGTGATCATGTGTGAGTGAGAGCTGGCATCTGTGTATGTGTGTTTTAGTTTGTGGTTGTGTAGGTTTGTGAGTGTGACTCTGTGTGTGTGTTTGTGTGTGAGTCTATTTTTGAGTGTGAGTGTGAAGATGGGAGTGCATTTGTGTGTCCATGTGTATTTGAAAGGGATTTTCTTTTTTGTGTGTGTGAGAGTAGGAGCGAATGTGATTGTGGGTGACTGTGTGTGTTGTTGAGTGCAGGTGTGTGAGTATGTGCAGGTGTGTGTAATTGAGTGTGTTTGGATTGGCGTGTGAATGCGCATTTGGGTGCAGGTGTGGGAATTTGTGTCCAAGAGATTGTGTTAGTGTGTTCAGGTGTGTGATTGATGTAGAGGGGTTATGTGGACGAGGAGGAGACTGAGTGTGTCTTCGTATGTTAGTGTTCTTGCTTGTGTGTATTCACGTGTATGTGAGTACACGAGTGTGTTTGTATGTGTGAGGGTGTTTTTAGGTGTTTGTGAATGTGACTGCAGGTGTATGTGTGTGTGATGGCTTGTTCGTCTGTTCCGGTGTATGGATGTGAGTGTTTGTATATACCTATTTGTGTTTTTGTGTTTGTATGTGTGTATGAGGGTGTATGTATGTATGTGCAAGTGGGTGGCGTATGTGTCTGTGTACATGGGTACGTGTGTGAATTTTTGAATATGTGCAGGAATGAGAGTGTGCATGAGGATGTGTGTTTCTGTAGGTTTCAGTGTGTGAGTGGTTATATATGTGAGGTTTATGGGTGTGAGTTTCTCTTAGTGAGTATATATGTGTTTACATGATGTGAGTGTGTGTGTGTATGATAGTGTGTGGGAGTGTGTAGGTTTGAGTGTATGTGAGGGGGATGGTGTGAGGACGTGTGTGAATGTGTGTACACGTGTATGATTGTTGATGTTTGTGAGTGTGTGTGACTGCATGTGTGTGTGTGAGTGTGTCTACATAGGTGAGTGTTTGAGATTGTGTGTGTGAGTGCATGTGTGGGTGAGTGTGAGTGCGAGTGAGTCTTGGAGCGTGTGTATGTGTGTGGGGGCTGTTTGTGTATGTCTATGTGTGTTTGTGTGTGTTTGTATGTGTATGAGTGTGAGTGAGTTTTTGTGTGCAGTTGATAAATGACTAAGTTAACCCAAGCATTGGTGGCCCATGCCTTGCTTCTTAGGCATTAGGAATGCTGAGTTTAGCAGCATTGTTTGTGGAGACTAGCCTAGAAATCAAATCTCACCATGAAAAATAAGCTGGATCTGTCCCACACCTTTCATTCCAGCAATGGGATGCTGAGATTAGCAGACAAGCAGTTGTAGGCCACCACGTTCAAAAAAATTGCCAACGGAGGAAAAATGAAACTGGGCAAGGTGGTCAAAGACTGTTTTCCCAGCTAATGTAGAAAGCTGAAATTTGGGGGATTGTGGTGTCAGACTGTGTGTGTGTGTGTGTGTGTGTGTGCATGCGTGTGTGTGAGTTTGAGTAAGTGTGTGAGTCAGTGAATGTAAGTGTGTGTGTTCAAGTGTGGGTGAGTGTGTGAGTGTGAGTGTGTGTATTTGTGTGTTTATTTGTGTGAGTCTACTTTTGAGTGAGTGTGAATGTGTGAGTGCATTTGTGTGTACATGTGTATTGGAATGTGAGTTTGAGTGAGTGTGTGTTCTTCTACGTCAATGTGTTGACATCTGGGTATTCACGTGGGAGTGAGAATGTATGTGTGTATGTGTGAGGGTGTTTTTGGGTGGGTGTGTGGATGTGAAAGTAGGGGCATGTGTGTGTGTTTGCTTGTTTGTGTTCACGTTTGTGTTACTGTTTATGTACATCTATATGTGTTTGTGTGTTTGTATGGGTCAATGAGAGTGTGTGTATGTGTGCTTGTGCATGTGTCTGTGTACATGTGTAAGAGTGTGAATTTGTGAATGTGTGTGAGTGAATGTGTGCATGCAGGTGTGTGTTTCTGTATGACTGATTGTATGAGTGTGCACCTAGGTGAGTGTTTATGTCTGTGAGTGTGATTGTGAATCAGCCTGTGTGAGTTTCTGTGTGTATGTGTTGTGAGAGTTTGTGTTTGGTGGTGTGTTTTTGAGTCAGTGTGTGAGTGTATATGTGGGTACTTGTGAGTCAGTGTGGGAGTGTGTATGACGGTGTGTGGGCGAGAATGTGTGAGAGTATACGAGGCTGAAGGTGTGAGTGAGTGTGTGAATGTGTGTACATGTGTTTGTTGGTAGGTGATTGTTTGTCTGACTGATTTTGTGTGTGTGTTTCTGTGAGTGAGAGGGTGAAAGTTGTAGGTGTGTACATGTGTGTGAGTGTGTGAGTTGTGTGTAAGTGTGTGAGTGTTTCTGTAGGTGAGGGTTTAATTGTAATTGAATGATTCTGTCAGTGTGTGTGTGAATGAGTGTGTTTGCTTGTTTGTGGGTGTGAGCCTGTGTATTTGAATTTGTGTATGATTGTGTATTTTTGTGTCTGTGTGAGACAGTTTGCATGTGTATGGGCATATGTGTGTAAGTATGTTTATCTGTGTGTTGTGTGTGAGTGTGTGTGAGAATGTGCATGTGTGTGTGAGTGAGTGTAAGTGTGTTTGGGTCAGAGTGTGAGTGGGTGTTCGGTGCAGGTGTGTGAGTGTGTGTCTGTTTGTGAGTGTGCTGAGATTATTTTTGTGAGTATAACAGTGAGTCTGTGTCTTCGTTTCTGTTAGTTGAGTGTATTCAGGTGTGTTTGGTATGCCTGTGAGGATGGACATGTTTGTGTGTGTGTGAGGGTGAGAGTGTCAGTGTTTTTTTTTTGGGTGTGATCATGTGTGAGTGAGAGCTGGCATCTGTGTATGTGTGTTTTAGTTTGTGGTTGTGTAGGTTTGTGAGTGTGACTCTGTGTGTGTGTTTGTGTGTGAGTCTATTTTTGAGTGTGAGTGTGAAGATGGGAGTGCATTTGTGTGTCCATGTGTATTTGAAAGGGATTTTCTTTTTTGTGTGTGTGAGAGTAGGAGCGAATGTGATTGTGGGTGACTGTGTGTGTTGTTGAGTGCAGGTGTGTGAGTATGTGCAGGTGTGTGTAATTGAGTGTGTTTGGATTGGCGTGTGAATGCGCATTTGGGTGCAGGTGTGGGAATTTGTGTCCAAGAGATTGTGTTAGTGTGTTCAGGTGTGTGATTGATGTAGAGGGGTTATGTGGACGAGTAGGAGACTGAGTGTGTCTTCGTATGTTAGTGTTCTTGCTTGTGTGTATTCACGTGTATGTGAGTACACGAGTGTGTTTGTATGTGTGAGGGTGTTTTTAGGTGTTTGTGAATGTGACTGCAGGTGAATGTGTGGGTGATGGCTTGTTCGTCTGTTCCGGTGTAAGGATGTGAGTGTTTGTATATACCTATTTGTGTTTTTGTGTTTGTATGTGTGTATGAGGGTGTATGTATGTATGTGCAAGTGGGTGGCGTATGTGTCTGTGTACATGGGTACGTGTGTGAATTTTTGAATATGTGCAGGAGTGAGAGTGTGCATGAGGGTGTGTGTTTCTGTAGGTTTGAGTATGTGAGTGGTTATATATGTGAGGTTTATGGGTGTGAGTTTTTCTTAGTGAGTATATATGTGTTTACATGATGTGAGTGTGTGTAAGTGTGTATGATAGTGTGTGGGAGTGTGTAGGTTTGAGTGTATTTGAGGGGGATGGTGTGAGTACGTGTGTGAATGTGTGTACACGTGTATGATTGTTGATGTTTGTGAGTGTGTGTGACTGCATGTGTGTGTGTGAGTGTGTCTACATAGGTGAGTGTTTGAGATTGTGTGTGTGAGTGCATGTGTGGGTGAGTGTGAGTGCGAGTGAGTCTTGGAGCGTGTGTATGTGTGTTGGGGCTGTTTGTGTATGTCTATGTGTGTTTGTGTGTGTTTGTATGTGTATGAGTGTGAGTGAGTTTTTGTGTGCAGTTGATAAATGACTAAGTTAACCCAAGCATTGGTGGCCCATGCCTTGCTTCTTAGGCATTAGGAATGCTGAGTTTAGCAGCATTGTTTGTGGAGACTAGCCTAGAAATCAAATCTCACCATGAAAAATAAGCTGGATCTGTCCCACACTTTTCAATACAGCAATGGGATGCTGAGATTAGCAGACAAGCAGTTGTAGGCCACCACGTTCAAAAAAATTGCCAACGGAGGAAAAATGAAACTGGGCAAGGTGGTCAAAGACTGTTTTCCCAGCTAATGTAGAAAGCTGAAATTTGGGGGATTGTGGTGTCAGACTGTGTGTGTGTGTGTGTGTGTGTGTGTGTGTGCATGCGTGTGTGTGAGTTTGAGTAAGTGTGTGAGTCAGTGAATGTAAGTGTGTATGTTCAAGTGTGGGTGAGTGTGTGAGTGTGAGTGTGTGTATTTGTGTGTTTATTTGTGTGAGTCTACTTTTGAGTGAGTGTGAATGTGTGAGTGCATTTGTGTGTACATGTGTATTGGAATGTGATTTTGAGTGAGTGTGTGTTCTTCTACGTCAATGTGTTGACATCTGGATATTCACGTGGGAGTGAGAATGTATGTGTGTATGTGTGAGGGTGTTTTTGGGTGGGTGTGTGGATGTGAAAGTAGGGGCATGTGTGTGTGTTTGCTTGTTTGTGTTCACGTTTGTGTTACTGTTTATGTATATCTATATGTGTTTGTGTGTTTGTATGGGTCAATGGGAGTGTGTGTATGTGTGCTTCTGCATGTGTCTGTGTACTTGTGTAAGAGTGTGAATTTGTGAATGTGTGTGAGTGAATGTGTGCATGCAGGTGTGTGTTTCTGTATGACTGATTGTATGAGTGTGCACCTAGGTGAGTGTTTATGTCTGTGAGTGTGATTGTGAATCAGCCTGTGTGAGTTTCTGTGTGTATGTGTTGTGAGAGTTTGTGTTTGGTGGTGTGTTTTTGAGTCAGTGTGTGAGTGTATATGTGGGTACTTGTGAGTGAGTGTGGGAGTGTGTATGACGGTGTGTGGGCGAGAATGTGTGAGAGTATACGAGGCTGAAGGTGTGAGTGAGTGTGTGAATGTGTGTACATGTGTTTGTTGGTAGGTGATTGTTTGTCTGACTGATTTTGTGTGTGTGTTTCTGTGAGTGAGAGGGTGAAAGTTGTAGGTGTGTACATGTGTGTGAGTGTTTCTGTAGGTGAGGGTTTAATTGTAATTGAATGATTCTGTCAGTGTGTGTGTGAATGAGTGTGTTTGCTTGTTTGTGGGTGTGAGCCTGTGTATTTGAATTTGTGTATGATTGTGTATTTTTGTGTCTGTGTGAGAAAGTTTGCATGTGTATGGGCATATGTGTGTAAGTATGTTTATCTGTGTGTTGTGTGTGAGTGTGTGTGAGAATGTGCATGTGTGTGTGAGTGAGTGTAAGTGTGTTTGGGTCAGAGTGTGAGTGGGTGTTCGGTGCAGGTGTGTGAGTGTGTGTCTGTTTGTGAGTGTGCTGAGATTATTTTTGTGAGTATAACAGTGAGTCTGTGTCTTCATTTCTGTTAGTTGAGTGTATTCAGGTGTGTTTGGTATGCCTGTGAGGATGTACATGTTTGTGTGTGTGTGAGGGTGAGAGTGTCAGTGTTTTTTTTTGGGTGTGATCATGTGTGAGTGAGAGCTGGCATCTGTGTATGTGTGTTTTAGTTTGTGGTTGTGTAGGTTTGTGAGTGTGACTCTGTGTGTGTGTTTGTGTGTGAGTCTATTTTTGAGTGTGAGTGTGAAGATGGGAGTGCATTTGTGTGTCCATGTGTATTTGAAAGGGATTCTCTTTTTTGTGTGTGTGAGAGTAGGAGCGAATGTGATTGTGGGTGACTGTGTGTGTTGTTGAGTGCAGGTGTGTGAGTATGTGCAGGTGTGTGTAATTGAGTGTGTTTGGATTGGCGTGTGAATGCGCATTTGGGTGCAGGTGTGGGAATTTGTGTCCAAGAGATTGTGTTAGTGTGTTCAGGTGTGTGATTGATGTAGAGGGGTTATGTGGACGAGTAGGAGACTGAGTGTGTCTTCGTATGTTAGTGTTCTTGCTTGTGTGTATTCACGTGTATGTGAGTACATGAGTGTGTTTGTATGTGTGAGGGTGTTTTTAGGTGTTTGTGAATGTGACTGCAGGTGAATGTGTGTTTGATGGCTTGTTCGTCTGTTCCGGTGTAAGGATGTGAGTGTTTGTATATACTTATTTGTGTTTTTGTGTTTGTATGTGTGTATGAGGGTGTATGTATGTATGTGCAAGTGGGTGGCGTATGTGTCTGTGTACATGGGTACGTGTGTGAATTTTTGAATATGTGCAGGAGTGAGAGTGTGCATGAGGGTTTGTGTTTCTGTAGGTTTGAGTATGTGAGTGGTTATATATGTGAGGTTTATGGGTGTGAGTTTTTCTTAGTGAGTATATATGTGTTTACATGATGTGAGTGTGTGTAAGTGTGTATGATAGTGTGTGGGAGTGTGTAGGTTTGAGTGTATGTGAGGGGGATGGTGTGAGTACGTGTGTGAATGTGTGTACACGTGTATGATTGTTGATGTTTGTGAGTGTGTGTGACTGCATGTGTGTGTGTGAGTGTGTCTACATAGGTGAGTGTTTGAGATTGTGTGTGTGAGTGCATGTGTGGGTGAGTGTGAGTGCGAGTGAGTCTTGGAGTGTGTGTATGTGTATGGGGGCTGTTTGTGTATGTCTATGTGTGTTTGTGTGTGTTTGTATGTGTATGAGTGTGAGTGAGTTTTTGTGTGCAGTTGATAAATGACTAAGTTAACCCAAGCATTGGTGGCCCATGCCTTGCTTCTTAGGCATTAGGAATGCTGAGTTTAGCAGCATTGTTTGTGGAGACTAGCCTAGAAATCAAATCTCACCATGAAAAATAAGCTGGATCTGTCCCACACCTTTCATTCCAGCAATGGAATGCTGAGATTAGCAGACAAGCAGTTGTAGGCCACCACGTTCAAAAAAATTGCCAACGGAGGAGAAATGAAACTGGGCAAGGTGGTCAAAGGCTGTTTTCCCAGCTAATGTAGAAAGCTGAAATTTGGGGGATTGTGGTGTCAGACTGTGTGTGTGTGTGTGTGTGCATGCGTGTGTGTGAGTTTGAGTAAGTGTGTGAGTCAGTGAATGTAAGTGTGTGTGTTCAAGTGTGGGTGAGTGTGTGAGTGTGAGTGTGTGTATTTGTGTGTTTATTTGTGTGAGTCTACTTTTGAGTGAGTGTGAATGTGTGAGTGCATTTGTGTGTACATGTGTATTGGAATGTGATTTTGAGTGAGTGTGTGTTCTTCTACGTCAATGTGTTGACATCTGGGTATTCACGTGGGAGTGAGAATGTATGTGTGTGTATGTGTGAGGGTGTTTTTGGGTGGGTGTGTGGATGTGAAAGTAGGGGCATGTGTGTGTGTTTGCTTGTTTGTGTTCACGTTTGTGTTACTGTTTATGTATATCTATATGTGTTTGTGTGTTTGTATGGGTCAATGAGAGTGTGTGTATGTGTGCTTCTGCATGTGTCTGTGTACTTGTGTAAGAGTGTGAATTTGTGAATGTGTGTGAGTGAATGTGTGCATGCAGGTGTGTGTTTCTGTATGACTGATTGTATGAGTGTGCACCTAGGTGAGTGTTTATGTCTGTGAGTGTGATTGTGAATCAGCCTGTGTGAGTTTCTGTGTGTATGTGTTGTGAGAGTTTGTGTTTGGTGGTGTGTTTTTGAGTCAGTGTGTGAGTGTATATGTGGGTACTTGTGAGTGAGTGTGGGAGTGTGTATGACGGTGTGTGGGCGAGAATGTGTGAGAGTATACGAGGCTGAAGGTGTGAGTGAGTGTGTGAATGTGTGTACATGTGTTTGTTGGTAGGTGATTGTTTGTCTGACTGATTTTGTGTGTGTGTTTCTGTGAGTGAGAGGGTGAAAGTTGTAGGTGTGTACATGTGTGTGAGTGTGTGAGTTGTGTGTAAGTGTGTGAGTGTTTCTGTAGGTGAGGGTTTAATTGTAATTGAATGATTCTGTCAGTGTGTGTGTGAATTAGTGTGTTTGCTTGTTTGTGGGTGTGAGCCTGTGTATTTGAATTTGTGTATGATTGTGTATTTTTGTGTCTGTGTGAGACAGTTTGCATGTGTATGGGCATATGTGTGTAAGTATGTTTATCTGTGTGTTGTGTGTGAGTGTGTGTGAGAATGTGCATGTGTGTGTGGGTGAGTGTAAGTGTGTTTGCTCAGAGTGTGAGTGGGTGTTCGGTGCAGGTGTGTGAGTGTGTGTCTGTTTGTGAGTGTGCTGAGATTATTTTTTTGAGTATAACAGTGAGTCTGTGTCTTCGTTTCTGTTAGTTGAGTGTATTCAGGTGTGTTTGGTATGCCTGTGAGGATGGACATGTTTGTGTGTGTGTGAGGGTGAGAGTGTCAGTGTTTTTTTTTGGGTGTGATCATGTGTGAGTGAGAGCTGGCATCTGTGTATGTGTGTTTTAGTTTGTGGTTGTGTAGGTTTGTGAGTGTGACTCTGTGTGTGTGTTTGTGTGTGAGTCTATTTTTGAGTGTGAGTGTGAAGATGGGAGTGCATTTGTGTGTCCATGTGTATTTGAAAGGGATTTTCTTTTTTGTGTGTGTGAGAGTAGGAGCGAATGTGATTGTGGGTGACTGTGTGTGTTGTTGAGTGCAGGTGTGTGAGTATGTGCAGGTGTGTGTAATTGAGTGTGTTTGGATTGGCGTGTGAATGCGCATTTGGGTGCAGGTGTGGGAATTTGTGTCCAAGAGATTGTGTTAGTGTGTTCAGGTGTGTGATTGATGTAGAGGGGTTATGTGGACGAGGAGGAGACTGAGTGTGTCTTCGTATGTTAGTGTTCTTGCTTGTGTGTATTCACGTGTATGTGAGTACATGAGTGTGTTTGTATGTGTGAGGGTGTTTTTAGGTGTTTGTGAATGTGACTGCAGGTGTATGTGTGGGTGATGGCTTGTTCGTCTGTTCCGGTGTAAGGATGTGAGTGTTTGTATATACCTATTTGTGTTTTTGTGTTTGTATGTGTGTATGAGGGTGTATGTATGTATGTGCAAGTGGGTGGCGTATGTGTCTGTGTACATGGGTACGTGTGTGAATTTTTGAATATGTGCAGGAGTGAGAGTGTGCATGAGGGTGTGTGTTTCTGTAGGTTTGAGTATGTGAGTGGTTATATATGTGAGGTTTATGGGTGTGAGTTTTTCTTAGTGAGTATATATGTGTTTACATGATGTGAGTGTGATTAAGTGTGTATGATAGTGTGTGGGAGTGTGTAGGTTTGAGTGTATGTGAGGGGGATGGTGTGAGTACGTGTGTGAATGTGTGTACACGTGTATGATTGTTGATGTTTGTGAGTGTGTGTGACTTCATGTGTGTGTGTGAGTGTGTCTACATAGGTGAGTGTTTGAGATTGTGTGTGTGAGTGCATGTGTGCGTGAGTGTGAGTGCGAGTGAGTCTTGGAGTGTGTGTATGTGTGTGGGGGCTGTTTGTGTATGTCTATGTGTGTTTGTGTGTGTTTGTATGTGTATGAGTGTGAGTGAGTTTTTGTGTGCAGTTGATAAATGACTAAGTTAACCCAAGCATTGGTGGCCCATGCCTTGCTTCTTAGGCATTAGGAATGCTGAGTTTAGCAGCATTGTTTGTGGAGACTAGCCTAGAAATCAAATCTAACCATGAAAAATAAGCTGGATCTGTCCCACACTTTTCAATACAGCAATGGGATGCTGAGATTAGCAGACAAGCAGTTGTAGGCCACCACGTTCAAAAAAATTGCCAACGGAGGAAAAATGAAACTGGGCAAGGTGGTCAAAGACTGTTTTCCCAGCTAATGTAGAAAGCTGAAATTTGGGGGATTGTGGTGTCAGACTGTGTGTGTGTGTGTGTGTGTGTGCATGCGTGTGTGTGAGTTTGAGTAAGTGTGTGAGTCAGTGAATGTAAGTGTGTATGTTCAAGTGTGGGTGAGTGTGTGAGTGTGTGTATTTGTGTGTTTATTTGTGTGAGTCTACTTTTGAGTGAGTGTGAATGTGTGAGTGCATTTGTGTGTACATGTGTATTGGAATGTGAGTTTGAGTGAGTGTGTGTTCTTCTACGTCAATGTGTTGACATCTGGGTATTCACGTGGGAGTGAGAATGTATGTGTGTATGTGTGAGGGTGTTTTTGGGTGGGTGTGTGGATGTGAAAGTAGGGGCATGTGTGTGTGTTTGCTTGTTTGTGTTCACGTTTGTGTTACTGTTTATGTACATCTATATGTGTTTGTGTGTTTGTATGGGTCAATGAGAGTGTGTGTATGTGTGCTTGTGCATGTGTCTGTGTACTTGTGTAAGAGTGTGAATTTGTGAATGTGTGTGAGTGAATGTGTGCATGCAGGTTTGTGTTTCTGTATGACTGATTGTATGAGTGTGCACCTAGGTGAGTGTTTATGTCTGTGAGTGTGATTGTGAATCAGCCTGTGTGAGTTTCTGTGTGTATGTGTTGTGAGAGTTTGTGTTTGGTGGTGTGTTTTTGAGTCAGTGTGTGAGTGTATATGTGGGTACTTGTGAGTGAGTGTGGGAGTGTGTATGACGGTGTGTGGGCGAGAATGTGTGAGAGTATACGAGGCTGAAGGTGTGAGTGAGTGTGTGAATGTGTGTACATGTGTTTGTTGGTAGGTGATTGTTTGTCTGACTGATTTTGTGTGTGTGTTTCTGTGAGTGAGAGGGTGAAAGTTGTAGGTGTGTACATGTGTGTGAGTGTTTCTGTAGGTGAGGGTTTAATTGTAATTGAATGATTCTGTCAGTGTGTGTGTGAATGAGTGTGTTTGCTTGTTTGTGGGTGTGAGCCTGTGTATTTGAATTTGTGTATGATTCTGTATTTTTGTGTCTGTGTGAGACAGTTTGCATGTGTATGGGCATATGTGTGTAAGTATGTTTATCTGTGTGTTGTGTGTGAGTGTGTGTGAGAATGTGCATGTGTGTGTGAGTGAGTGTAAGTGTGTTTGGATCAGAGTGTGAGTGGGTGTTCGGTGCAGGTGTGTGAGTGTGTGTCTGTTTGTGAGTGTGCTGAGATTATTTTTGTGAGTATAACAGTGAGTCTGTGTCTTCGTTTCTGTTAGTTGAGTGTATTCAGGTGTGTTTGGTATGCCTGTGAGGATGTACATGTTTGTGTGTGTGTGAGGGTGAGAGTGTCAGTGTTTTTTTTTGGGTGTGATCATGTGTGAGTGAGAGCTGGCATCTGTGTATGTGTGTTTTAGTTTGTGGTTGTGTAGGTTTGTGAGTGTGACTCTGTGTGTGTGTTTGTGTGTGAGTCTATTTTTGAGTGTGAGTGTGAAGATGGGAGTGCATTTGTGTGTCCATGTGTATTTGAAAGGGATTCTCTTTTTTGTGTGTGTGAGAGTAGGAGCGAATGTGATTGTGGGTGACTGTGTGTGTTGTTGAGTGCAGGTGTGTGAGTATGTGCAGGTGTGTGTAATTGAGTGTGTTTGGATTGGCGTGTGAATGCGCATTTGGGTGCAGGTGTGGGAATTTGTGTCCAAGAGATTGTGTTAGTGTGTTCAGGTGTGTGATTGATGTAGAGGGGTTATGTGGACGAGTAGGAGAATGAGTGTGTCTTCGTATGTTAGTGTTCTTGCTTGTGTGTATTCACGTGTATGTGAGTACATCAGTGTGTTTGTATGTGTGAGGGTGTTTTTAGGTGTTTGTGAATGTGACTGCAGGTGTATGTGTGGGTGATGGCTTGTTCGTCTGTTCCGGTGTAAGGATGTGAGTGTTTGTATATACCTATTTGTGTTTTTGTGTTTGTATGTGTGTATGAGGGTGTATGTATGTATGTGCAAGTGGGTGGCGTATGTGTCTGTGTACATGGGTATGTGTGTGAATTTTTGAATATGTGCAGGAGTGAGAGTGTGCATGAGGGTGTGTGTTTCTGTAGGTTTGAGTATGTGAGTGGTTATATATGTGAGGTCTATGGGTGTGAGTTTTTCTTAGTGAGTATATATGTGTTTACATGATGTGAGTGTGTGTAAGTGTGTATGATAGTGTGTGGGAGTGTGTAGGTTTGAGTGTATGTGAGGGGGATGGTGTGAGTACGTGTGTGAATGTGTGTACACGTGTATGATTGTTGATGTTTGTGAGTGTGTGTGACTGCATGTGTGTGTGTGAGTGTGTCTACATAGGTGAGTGTTTGAGATTGTGTGTGTGAGTGCATGTGTGGGTGAGTGTGAGTGCGAGTGAGTCTTGGAGCATGTGTATGTGTGTGGGGGCTGTTTGTGTATGTCTATGTGTGTTTGTGTGTGTTTGTATGTGTATGAGTGTGAGTGAGTTTTTGTGTGCAGCTGATAAATGAGTAAGTTAACCCAAGCATTGGTGGCCCATGCCTTGCTTCTTAGGCATTAGGAATGCTGAGTTTAGCAGCATTGTTTGTGGAGACTAGCCTAGAAATCAAATCTCACCATGAAAAATAAGCTGGATCTGTCCCACACCTTTCATTCCAGCAATGGGATGCTGAGATTAGCAGACAAGCAGTTGTAGGCCACCACGTTCAAAAAAATTGCCAACTGAGGAAAAATGAAACTGGGCAAGGTGGTCAAAGACTGTTTTCCCAGCTAATGTAGAAAGCTGAAATTTGGGGGATTGTGGTGTCAGACTGTGTGTGTGTGTGTGTGTGTGTGCATGCGTGTGTGTTAGTTTGAGTAAGTGTGTGAGTCAGTGAATGTAAGTGTGTATGTTCAAGTGTGGGTGAGTGTGTGAGTGTGTGTATTTGTGTGTTTATTTGTGTGAGTCTACTTTTGAGTGAGTGTGAATGTGTGAGTGCATTTGTGTGTACATGTGTATTGGAATGTGAGTTTGAGTGAGTGTGTGTTCTTCTACGTCAATGTGTTGACATCTGGGTATTCACGTGGGAGTGAGAATGTATGTGTGTATGTGTGAGGGTGTTTTTGGGTGGGTGTGTGGATGTGAAAGTAGGGGCATGTGTGTGTGTTTGCTTGTTTGTGTTCACGTTTGTGTTACTGTTTATGTACATCTATATGTGTTTGTGTGTTTGTATGGGTCAATGAGAGTGTGTGTATGTGTGCTTGTGCATGTGTCTGTGTACTTGTGTAAGAGTGTGAATTTGTGAATGTGTGTGAGTGAATGTGTGCATGCAGGTTTGTGTTTCTGTATGACTGATTGTATGAGTGTGCACCTAGGTGAGTGTTTATGTCTGTGAGTGTGATTGTGAATCAGCCTGTGTGAGTTTCTGTGTGTATGTGTTGTGAGAGTTTGTGTTTGGTGGTGTGTTTTTGAGTCAGTGTGTGAGTGTATATGTGGGTACTTGTGAGTGAGTGTGGGAGTATGTATGACGGTGTGTGGGCGAGAATGTGTGAGAGTATACGAGGCTGAAGGTGTGAGTGAGTGTGTGAATGTGTGTACATGTGTTTGTTGGTAGGTGATTGTTTGTCTGACTGATTTTGTGTGTGTGTTTCTGTGAGTGAGAGGGTGAAAGTTGTAGGTGTGTACATGTGTGTGAGTGTTTCTGTAGGTGAGGGTTTAATTGTAATTGAATGATTCTGTCAGTGTGTGTGTGAATGAGTGTGTTTGCTTGTTTGTGGGTGTGAGCCTGTGTATTTGAATTTGTGTATGATTGTGTATTTTTGTGTCTGTGTGAGACAGTTTGCATGTGTATGGGCATATGTGTGTAAGTATGTTTATCTGTGTGTTGTGTGTGAGTGTGTGTGAGAATGTGCATGTGTGTGTGAGTGAGTGTAAGTGTGTTTGGGTCAGAGTGTGGGTGGGTGTTCGGTGCAGGTGTGTGAGTGTGTGTCTGTTTGTGAGTGTGCTGAGATTATTTTTGTGAGTATAACAGTGAGTCTGTGTCTTCGTTTCTGTTAGTTGAGTGTATTCAGGTGTGTTTGGTATGCCTGTGAGGATGTACATGTTTGTGTGTGTGTGAGGGTGAGAGTGTCAGTGTTTTTTTTTGGGTGTGATCATGTGTGAGTGAGAGCTGGCATCTGTGTATGTGTGTTTTAGTTTGTGGTTGTGTAGGTTTGTGAGTGTGACTCTGTGTGTGTGTTTGTGTGTGAGTCTATTTTTGAGTGTGAGTGTGAAGATGGGAGTGCATTTGTGTGTCCATGTGTATTTGAAAGGGATTCTCTTTTTTGTGTGTGTGAGAGTAGGAGCGAATGTGATTGTGGGTGACTGTGTGTGTTGTTGAGTGCAGGTGTGTGAGTATGTGCAGGTGTGTGTAATTGAGTGTGTTTGGATTGGCGTGTGAATGCGCATTTGGGTGCAGGTGTGGGAATTTGTGTCCAAGAGATTGTGTTAGTGTGTTCAGGTGTGTGATTGATGTAGAGGGGTTATGTGGACGAGTAGGAGACTGAGTGTGTCTTCGTATGTTAGTGTTCTTGCTTGTGTGTATTCACGTGTATGTGAGTACACGAGTGTGTTTGTATGTGTGAGGGTGTTTTTAGGTGTTTGTGAATGTGACTGCAGGTGAATGTGTGGGTGATGGCTTGTTCGTCTGTTCCGGTGTAAGGATGTGAGTGTTTGTATATACCTATTTGTGTTTTTGTGTTTGTATGTGTGTATGAGGGTGTATGTATGTATGTGCAAGTGGGTGGCGTATGTGTCTGTGTACATGGGTACGTGTGTGAATTTTTGAATATGTGCAGGAGTGAGAGTGTGCATGAGGGTGTGTGTTTCTGTAGGTTTGAGTATGTGAGTGGTTATATATGTGAGGTTTATGGGTGTGAGTTTTTCTTAGTGAGTATATATGTGTTTACATGATGTGAGTGTGTGTAAGTGTGTATGATAGTGTGTGGGAGTGTGTAGGTTTGAGTGTATGTGAGGGGGATGGTGTGAGTACGTGTGTGAATGTGTGTACACGTGTATGATTGTTGATGTTTGTGAGTGTGTGTGACTGCATGTGTGTGTGTGAGTGTGTCTACATAGGTGAGTGTTTGAGATTGTGTGTGTGAGTGCATGTGTGGGTGAGTGTGAGTTCGAGTGAGTCTTGGAGCATGTGTATGTGTGTGGGGGCTGTTTGTGTATGTCTATGTGTGTTTGTGTGTGTTTGTATGTGTATGAGTGTGAGTGAGTTTTTGTGTGCAGCTGATAAATGAGTAAGTTAACCCAAGCATTGGTGGCCCATGCCTTGCTTCTTAGGCATTAGGAATGCTGAGTTTAGCAGCATTGTTTGTGGAGACTAGCCTAGAAATCAAATCTCACCATGAAAAATAAGCTGGATCTGTCCCACACCTTTCATTCCAGCAATGGGATGCTGAGATTAGCAGACAAGCAGTTGTAGGCCACCACGTTCAAAAAAATTGCCAACTGAGGAAAAATGAAACTGGGCAAGGTGGTCAAAGACTGTTTTCCCAGCTAATGTAGAAAGCTGAAATTTGGGGGATTGTGGTGTCAGACTGTGTGTGTGTGTGTGTGTGTGTGCATGCGTGTGTGTGAGTTTGAGTAAGTGTGTGAGTCAGTGAATGTAAGTGTGTATGTTCAAGTGTGGGTGAGTGTGTGAGTGTGAGTGTGTGTATTTGTGTGTTTATTTGTGTGAGTCTACTTTTGAGTGAGTGTGAATGTGTGAGTGCATTTGTGTGTACATGTGTATTGGAATGTGAGTTTGAGTGAGTGTGTGTTCTTCTACGTCAATGTGTTGACATCTGGGTATTCACGTGGGAGTGAGAATGTATGTGTGTATGTGTGAGGGTGTTTTTGGGTGGGTGTGTGGATGTGAAAGTAGGGGCATGTGTGTGTGTTTGCTTGTTTGTGTTCACGTTTGTGTTACTGTTTATGTACATCTATATGTGTTTGTGTGTTTGTATGGGTCAATGAGAGTGTGTGTATGTGTGCTTGTGCATGTGTCTGTGTACTTGTGTAAGAGTGTGAATTTGTGAATGTGTGTGAGTGAATGTGTGCATGCAGGTGTGTTTTTCTGTATGACTGATTGTATGAGTGTGCACCTAGGTGAGTGTTTATGTCTGTGAGTGTGATTGTGAATCAGCCTGTGTGAGTTTCTGTGTGTATGTGTTGTGAGAGTTTGTGTTTGGTGGTGTGTTTTTGAGTCAGTGTGTGAGTGTATATGTGGGTACTTGTGAGTGAGTGTGGGAGTGTGTATGACGGTGTGTGTGCGAGAATGTGTGAGAGTATACGAGGCTGAAGGTGTGAGTGAGTGTGTGAATGTGTGTACATGTGTTTGTTGGTAGGTGATTGTTTGTCTGACTGATTTTGTGTGTGTGTTTCTGTGAGTGAGAGGGTGAAAGTTGTAGGTGTGTACATGTGTGTGAGTGTTTCTGTAGGTGAGGGTTTAATTGTAATTGAATGATTCTGTCAGTGTGTGTGTGAATGAGTGTGTTTGCTTGTTTGTGGGTGTGAGCCTGTGTATTTGAATTTGTGTATGATTGTGTATTTTTGTGTCTGTGTGAGACAGTTTGCATGTGTATGGGCATATGTGTGTAAGTATGTTTATCTGTGTGTTGTGTGTGAGTGTGTGTGAGAATGTGCATGTGTGTGTGAGTGAGTGTAAGTGTGTTTGGGTCAGAGTGTGAGTGGGTGTTCGGTGCAGGTGTGTGAGTGTGTGTCTGTTTGTGAGTGTGCTGAGATTATTTTTGTGAGCATAACAGTGAGTCTGTGTCTTCGTTTCTGTTAGTTGAGTGTATTCAGGTGTGTTTGGTATGCCTGTGAGGATGTACATGTTTGTGTGTGTGTGAGGGTGAGAGTGTCAGTGTTTTTTTTTGGGTGTGATCATGTGTGAGTGAGAGCTGGCATCTGTGTATGTGTGTTTTAGTTTGTGGTTGTGTAGGTTTGTGAGTGTGACTCTGTGTGTGTGTTTGTGTGTGAGTCTATTTTTGAGTGTGAGTGTGAAGATGGGAGTGCATTTGTGTGTCCATGTGTATTTGAAAGGGATTCTCTTTTTTGTGTGTGTGAGAGTAGGAGCGAATGTGATTGTGGGTGACTGTGTGTGTTGTTGAGTGCAGGTGTGTGAGTATGTGCAGGTGTGTGTAATTGAGTGTGTTTGGATTGGCGTGTGAATGCGCATTTGGGTGCAGGTGTGGGAATTTGTGTCCAAGAGATTGTGTTAGTGTGTTCAGGTGTGTGATTGATGTAGAGGGGTTATGTGGACGAGGAGGAGACTGAGTGTGTCTTCGTATGTTAGTGTTCTTGCTTGTGTGTATTCACGTGTATGTGAGTACACGAGTGTGTTTGTATGTGTGAGGGTGTTTTTAGGTGTTTGTGAATGTGACTGCAGGTGAATGTGTGGGTGATGGCTTGTTCGTCTGTTCCGGTGTAAGGATGTGAGTGTTTGTATATACCTATTTGTGTTTTTGTGTTTGTATGTGTGTATGAGGGTGTATGTATGTATGTGCAAGTGGGTGGCGTATGTGTCTGTGTACATGGGTACGTGTGTGAATTTTTGAATATGTGCAGGAATGAGAGTGTGCATGAGGGTGTGTGTTTCTGTAGGTTTGAGTATGTGAGTGGTTATATATGTGAGGTTTATGGGTGTGAGTTTTTCTTAGTGAGTATATATGTGTTTACATGATGTGAGTGTGTGTGTGTATGATAGTGTGTGGGAGTGTGTAGGTTTGAGTGTATGTGAGGGGGATGGTGTGAGTACGTGTGTGAATGTGTGTACACGTGTATGATTGTTGATGTTTGTGAGTGTGTGTGACTGCATGTGTGTGTGTGAGTGTGTCTACATAGGTGAGTGTTTGAGATTGTGTGTGTGAGTGCATGTGTGGGTGAGTGTGAGTGCGAGTGAGTCTTGGAGCGTGTGTATGTGTGTGGGGGCTGTTTGTGTATGTCTATGTGTGTTTGTGTGTGTTTGTATGTGTATGAGTGTGAGTGAGTTTTTGTGTGCAGTTGATAAATGACTAAGTTAACCCAAGCATTGGTGGCCCATGCCTTGCTTCTTAGGCATTAGGAATGCTGAGTTTAGCAGCATTGTTTGTGGAGACTAGCCTAGAAATCAAATCTCACCATGAAAAATAAGCTGGATCTGTCCCACACCTTTCATTCCAGCAATGGGATGCTGAGATTAGCAGACAAGCAGTTGTAGGCCACCACGTTCAAAAAAATTGCCAAAGGAGGAAAAATGAAACTGGGCAAGGTGGTCAAAGACTGTTTTCCCAGCTAATGTAGAAAGCTGAAATTTGGGGGATTGTGGTGTCAGACTGTGTGTGTGTGTGTGTGTGTGTGTGCATGCGTGTGTGTGAGTTTGAGTAAGTGTGTGAGTCAGTGAATGTAAGTGTGTGTGTTCAAGTGTGCGTGAGTGTGTGATTGTGAGTGTGTGTATTTGTGTGTTTATTTGTGTGAGTCTACTTTTGAGTGAGTGTGAATGTGTGAGTGCATTTGTGTGTACATGTGTATTGGAATGTGAGTTTGAGTGAGTGTGTGTTCTTCTACGTCAATGTGTTGACATCTGGGTATTCACGTGGGAGTGAGAATGTATGTGTGTGTATGTGTGAGGGTGTTTTTGGGTGGGTGTGTGGATGTGAAAGTAGGGGCATGTGTGTGTGTTTGCTTGTTTGTGTTCACGTTTGTGTTACTGTTTATGTATATCTATATGTGTTTGTGTGTTTGTATGGGTCAATGAGAGTGTGTGTATGTGTGCTTCTGCATGTGTCTGTGTACTTGTGTAAGAGTGTGAATTTGTGAATGTGTGTGAGTGAATGTGTGCATGCAGGTGTGTGTTTCTGTATGACTGATTGTATGAGTGTGCACCTAGGTGAGTGTTTATGTCTGTGAGTGTGATTGTGAATCAGCCTGTGTGAGTTTCTGTGTGTATGTGTTGTGAGAGTTTGTGTTTGGTGGTGTGTTTTTGAGTCAGTGTGTGAGTGTATATGTGGGTACTTGTGAGTGAGTGTGGGAGTGTGTATGACGGTGTGTGGGCGAGAATGTGTGAGAGTATACGAGGCTGAAGGTGTGAGTGAGTGTGTGAATGTGTGTACATGTGTTTGTTGGTAGGTGATTGTCTGACTGATTTTGTGTGTGTGTTTCTGTGAGTGAGAGGGTGAAAGTTGTAGGTGTGTACATGTGTGTGAGTGTGTGAGTTGTGTGTAAGTGTGTGAGTGTTTCTGTAGGTGAGGGTTTAATTGTAATTGAATGATTCTGTCAGTGTGTGTGTGAATGAGTGTGTTTGCTTGTTTGTGGGTGTGAGCCTGTGTATTTGAATTTGTGTATGATTCTGTATTTTTGTGTCTGTGTGAGACAGTTTGCATGTGTATGGGCATATGTGTGTAAGTATGTTTATCTGTGTGTTGTGTGTGAGTGTGTGTGAGAATGTGCATGTGTGTGTGAGTGAGTGTAAGTGTGTTTGGGTCAGAGTGTGAGTGGGTGTTCAGTGCAGGTGTGTGAGTGTGTGTCTGTTTGTGAGTGTGCTGAGATTATTTTTGTGAGTATAACAGTGAGTCTGTGTCTTCGTTTCTGTTAGTTGAGTGTATTCAGGTGTGTTTGGTATGCCTGTGAGGATGTACATGTTTGTGTGTGTGTGAGGGTGAGAGTGTCAGTGTTTTTTTTTGGGTGTGATCATGTGTGAGTGAGAGCTGGCATCTGTGTATGTGTGTTTTAGTTTGTGGTTGTGTAGGTTTGTGAGTGTGACTCTGTGTGTGTGTTTGTGTGTGAGTCTATTTTTGAGTGTGAGTGTGAAGATGGGAGTGCATTTGTGTGTCCATGTGTATTTGAAAGGGATTCTCTTTTTTGTGTGTGTGAGAGTAGGAGCGAATGTGATTGTGGGTGACTGTGTGTGTTGTTGAGTGCAGGTGTGTGAGTATGTGCAGGTGTGTGTAATTGAGTGTGTTTGGATTGGCGTGTGAATGCGCATTTGGGTGCAGGTGTGGGAATTTGTGTCCAAGAGATTGTGTTAGTGTGTTCAGGTGTGTGATTGATGTAGAGGGGTTATGTGGACGAGTAGGAGACTGAGTGTGTCTTCGTATGTTAGTGTTCTTGCTTGTGTGTATTCACGTGTATGTGAGTACACGAGTGTGTTTGTATGTGTGAGGGTGCTTTTAGGTGTTTGTGAATGTGACTGCAGGTGTATGTGTGTGTGATGGCTTGTTCGTCTGTTCCGGTGTATGGATGTGAGTGTTTGTATATACCTATTTGTGTTTTTGTGTTTGTATGTGTGTATGAGGGTGTATGTATGTATGTGCAAGTGGGTGGCGTATGTGTCTGTGTACATGGGTACGTGTGTGAATTTTTGAATATGTGCAGGAGTGAGAGTGTGCATGAGGGTGTGTGTTTCTGTAGGTTTGAGTATGTGAGTGGTTATATATGTGAGGTTTATGGGTGTGAGTTTTTCTTAGTGAGTATATATGTGTTTACATGATGTGAGTGTGTGTGTGTATGATAGTGTGTGGGAGTGTGTAGGTTTGAGTGTATGTGAGGGGGATGGTGTGAGTACGTGTGTGAATGTGTGTACACGTGTATGATTGTTGATGTTTGTGAGTGTGTGTGACTGCATGTGTGTGTGTGAGTGTGTCTACATAGGTGACTGTTTGAGATTGTGTGTGTGAGTGCATGTGTGGGTGAGTGTGAGTGCGAGTGAGTCTTGGAGCGTGTGTATGTGTGTGGGGGCTGTTTGTGTATGTCTATGTGTGTTTGTGTGTGTTTGTATGTGTATGAGTGTGAGTGAGTTTTTGTGTGCAGTTGATAAATGACTAAGTTAACCCAAGCATTGGTGGCCCATGCCTTGCTTCTTAGGCATTAGGAATGCTGAGTTTAGCAGCATTGTTTGTGGAGACTAGCCTAGAAATCAAATCTCACCATGAAAAATAAGCTGGATCTGTCCCACACCTTTCATTCCAGCAATGGGATGCTGAGATTAGCAGACAAGCAGTTGTAGGCCACCACGTTCAAAAAAATTGCCAAAGGAGGAAAAATGAAACTGGGCAAGGTGGTCAAAGACTGTTTTCCCAGCTAATGTAGAAAGCTGAAATTTGGGGGATTGTGGTGTCAGACTGTGTGTGTGTGTGTGTGTGTGTGTGCATGCGTGTGTGTGAGTTTGAGTAAGTGTGTGAGTCAGTGAATGTAAGTGTGTGTGTTCAAGTGTGGGTGAGTGTGTGAGTGTGAGTGTGTGTATTTGTGTGTTTATTTGTGTGAGTCTACTTTTGAGTGAGTGTGAATGTGTGAGTGCATTTGTGTGTACATGTGTATTGGAATGTGAGTTTGAGTGAGTGTGTGTTCTTCTACGTCAATGTGTTGACATCTGGGTATTCACGTGGGAGTGAGAATGTATGTGTGTGTATGTGTGAGGGTGTTTTTGGGTGGGTGTGTGGATGTGAAAGTAGGGGCATGTGTGTGTGTTTGCTTGTTTGTGTTCACGTTTGTGTTACTGTTTATGTATATCTATATGTGTTTGTGTGTTTGTATGGGTCAATGAGAGTGTGTGTATGTGTGCTTCTGCATGTGTCTGTGTACTTGTGTAAGAGTGTGAATTTGTGAATGTGTGTGAGTGAATGTGTGCATGCAGGTGTGTGTTTCTGTATGACTGATTGTATGAGTGTGCACCTAAGTGAGTGTTTATGTCTGTGAGTGTGATTGTGAATCAGCCTGTGTGAGTTTCTGTGTGTATGTGTTGTGAGAGTTTGTGTTTGGTGGTGTGTTTTTGAGTCAGTGTGTGAGTGTATATGTGGGTACTTGTGAGTGAGTGTGGGAGTGTGTATGACGGTGTGTGGGCGAGAATGTGTGAGAGTATACGAGGCTGAAGGTGTGAGTGAGTGTGTGAATGTGTGTACATGTGTTTGTTGGTAGGTGATTGTTTGTCTGACTGATTTTGTGTGTGTGTTTCTGTGAGTGAGAGGGTGAAAGTTGTAGGTGTGTACATGTGTGTGAGTGTGTGAGTTGTGTGTAAGTGTGTGAGTGTTTCTGTAGGTGAGGGTTTAATTGTAATTGAATGATTCTGTCAGTGTGTGTGTGAATGAGTGTGTTTGCTTGTTTGTGGGTGTGAGCCTGTGTATTTGAATTTGTGTATGATTCTGTATTTTTGTGTCTGTGTGAGACAGTTTGCATGTGTATGGGCATATGTGTGTAAGTATGTTTATCTGTGTGTTGTGTGTGAGTGTGTGTGAGAATGTGCATGTGTGTGTGAGTGAGTGTAAGTGTGTTTGGGTCAGAGTGTGAGTGGGTGTTCAGTGCAGGTGTGTGAGTGTGTGTCTGTTTGTGAGTGTGCTGAGATTATTTTTGTGAGTATAACAGTGAGTCTGTGTCTTCGTTTCTGTTAGTTGAGTGTATTCAGGTGTGTTTGGTATGCCTGTGAGGATGTACATGTTTGTGTGTGTGTGAGGGTGAGAGTGTCAGTGTTTTTTTTTGGGTGTGATCATGTGTGAGTGAGAGCTGGCATCTGTGTATGTGTGTTTTAGTTTGTGGTTGTGTAGGTTTGTGAGTGTGACTCTGTGTGTGTGTTTGTGTGTGAGTCTATTTTTGAGTGTGAGTGTGAAGATGGGAGTGCATTTGTGTGTCCATGTGTATTTGAAAGGGATTCTCTTTTTTGTGTGTGTGAGAGTAGGAGCGAATGTGATTGTGGGTGACTGTGTGTGTTGTTGAGTGCAGGTGTGTGAGTATGTGCAGGTGTGTGTAATTGAGTGTGTTTGGATTGGCGTGTGAATGCGCATTTGGGTGCAGGTGTGGGAATTTGTGTCCAAGAGATTGTGTTAGTGTGTTCAGGTGTGTGATTGATGTAGAGGGGTTATGTGGACGAGTAGGAGACTGAGTGTGTCTTCGTATGTTAGTGTTCTTGCTTGTGTGTATTCACGTGTATGTGAGTACACGAGTGTGTTTGTATGTGTGAGGGTGCTTTTAGGTGTTTGTGAATGTGACTGCAGGTGTATGTGTGGGTGATGGCTTGTTCGTCTGTTCCGGTGTAAGGATGTGAGTGTTTGTATATACCTATTTGTGTTTTTGTGTTTGTATGTGTGTATGAGGGTGTATGTATGTATGTGCAAGTGGGTGGCGTATGTGTCTGTGTACATGGGCACGTGTGTGAATTTTTGAATATGTGCAGGAGTGAGAGTGTGCATGAGGGTGTGTGTTTCTGTAGGTTTGAGTATGTGAGTGGTTATATATGTGAGGTTTATGGGTGTGAGTTTTTCTTAGTGAGTATATATGTGTTTACATGATGTGAGTGTGTGTAAGTGTGTATGATAGTGTGTGGGAGTGTGTAGGTTTGAGTGTATGTGAGGGGGATGGTGTGAGTACGTGTGTGAATGTGTGTACACGTGTATGATTGTTGATATTTGTGAGTGTGTGTGACTGCATGTGTGTGTGTGAGTGTGTCTACACAGGTGAGTGTTTGAGATTGTGTGTGTGAGTGCATGTGTGGGTGAGTGTGAGTGCGAGTGAGTCTTGGAGCGTGTGTATGTGTGTGGGGGCTGTTTGTGTATGTCTATGTGTGTTTGTGTGTGTTTGTATGTGTATGAGTGTGAGTGAGTTTTTGTGTGCAGTTGATAAATGACTAAGTTAACCCAAGCATTGGTGGCCCATGCCTTGCTTCTTAGGCATTAGGAATGCTGAGTTTAGCAGCATTGTTTGTGGAGACTAGCCTAGAAATCAAATCTCACCATGAAAAATAAGCTGGATCTGTCCCACACCTTTCATTCCAGCAATGGGATGCTGAGATTAGCAGACAAGCAGTTGTAGGCCACCACGTTCAAAAAAATTGCCAAAGGAGGAAAAATGAAACTGGGCAAGGTGGTCAAAGACTGTTTTCCCAGCTAATGTAGAAAGCTGAAATTTGGGGGATTGTGGTGTCAGACTGTGTGTGTGTGTGTGTGTGTGTGTGCATGCGTGTGTGTGAGTTTGAGTAAGTGTGTGAGTCAGTGAATGTAAGTGTGTGTGTTCAAGTGTGCGTGAGTGTGTGATTGTGAGTGTGTGTATTTGTGTGTTTATTTGTGTGAGTCTACTTTTGAGTGAGTGTGAATGTGTGAGTGCATTTGTGTGTACATGTGTATTGGAATGTGAGTTTGAGTGAGTGTGTGTTCTTCTACGTCAATGTGTTGACATCTGGGTATTCACGTGGGAGTGAGAATGTATGTGTGTGTATGTGTGAGGGTGTTTTTGGGTGGGTGTGTGGATGTGAAAGTAGGGGCATGTGTGTGTGTTTGCTTGTTTGTGTTCACGTTTGTGTTACTGTTTATGTATATCTATATGTGTTTGTGTGTTTGTATGGGTCAATGAGAGTGTGTGTATGTGTGCTTCTGCATGTGTCTGTGTACTTGTGTAAGAGTGTGAATTTGTGAATGTGTGTGAGTGAATGTGTGCATGCAGGTGTGTGTTTCTGTATGACTGATTGTATGAGTGTGCACCTAGGTGAGTGTTTATGTCTGTGAGTGTGATTGTGAATCAGCCTGTGTGAGTTTCTGTGTGTATGTGTTGTGAGAGTTTGTGTTTGGTGGTGTGTTTTTGAGTCAGTGTGTGAGTGTATATGTGGGTACTTGTGAGTGAGTGTGGGAGTGTGTATGACGGTGTGTGGGCGAGAATGTGTGAGAGTATACGAGGCTGAAGGTGTGAGTGAGTGTGTGAATGTGTGTACATGTGTTTGTTGGTAGGTGATTGTTTGTCTGACTGATTTTGTGTGTGTGTTTCTGTGAGTGAGAGGGTGAAAGTTGTAGGTGTGTACATGTGTGTGAGTGTGTGAGTTGTGTGTAAGTGTGTGAGTGTTTCTGTAGGTGAGGGTTTAATTGTAATTGAATGATTCTGTCAGTGTGTGTGTGAATGAGTGTGTTTGCTTGTTTGTGGGTGTGAGCCTGTGTATTTGAATTTGTGTATGATTCTGTATTTTTGTGTCTGTGTGAGACAGTTTGCATGTGTATGGGCATATGTGTGTAAGTATGTTTATCTGTGTGTTGTGTGTGAGTGTGTGTGAGAATGTGCATGTGTGTGTGAGTGAGTGTAAGTGTGTTTGGGTCAGAGTGTGAGTGGGTGTTCGGTGCAGGTGTGTGAGTGTGTGTCTGTTTGTGAGTGTGCTGAGATTATTTTTGTGAGTATAACAGTGAGTCTGTGTCTTCGTTTCTGTTAGTTGAGTGTATTCAGGTGTGTTTGGTATGCCTGTGAGGATGTACATGTTTGTGTGTGTGTGAGGGTGAGAGTGTCAGTGGTTTTTTTTGGGTGTGATCATGTGTGAGTGAGAGCTGGCATCTGTGTATGTGTGTTTTAGTTTGTGTTTGTGTAGGTTTGTGAGTGTGACTCTGTGTGTGTGTTTGTGTGTGAGTCTATTTTTGAGTGTGAGTGTGAAGATGGGAGTGCATTTGTGTGTCCATGTGTATTTGAAAGGGATTTTCTTTTTTGTGTGTGTGAGAGTAGGAGCGAATGTGATTGTGGGTGACTGTGTGTGTTGTTGAGTGCAGGTGTGTGAGTATGTGCAGGTGTGTGTAATTGAGTGTGTTTGGATTGGCGTGTGAATGCGCATTTGGGTGCAGGTGGGGAATTGGTGTCCAAGAGATTGTGTTAGTGTGTTCAGGTGTGTGATTGATGTAGAGGGGTTATGTGGACGAGTAGGAGACTGAGTGTGTCTTCGTATGTTAGTGTTCTTGCTTGTGTGTATTCACGTGTATGTGAGTACACGAGTGTGTTTGTATGTGTGAGGGTGTTTTAAGGTGTTTGTGAATGTGACTGCAGGTGTATGTGTGTGTGATGGCTTGTTCGTCTGTTCCGGTGTATGGATGTGAGTGTTTGTATATACCTATTTGTGTTTTTGTGTTTGTATGTGTGTATGAGGGTGTATGTATGTATGTGCAAGTGGGTGGCGTATGTGTCTGTGTACATGGGTACGTGTGTGAATTTTTGAATATGTGCAGGAGTTTTAGTGTGCATGAGGGTGTGTGTTTCTGTAGGTTTGAGTATGTGAGTGGTTATATATGTGAGGTTTATGGGTGTGAGTTTTTCTTAGTGAGTATATATGTGTTTACATGATGTGAGTGTGTGTGTGTATGATAGTGTGTGGGAGTGTGTAGGTTTGAGTGTATGTGAGGGGGATGGTGTGAGTACGTGTGTGAATGTGTGTACACGTGTATGATTGTTGATGTTTGTGAGTGTGTGTGACTGCATGTGTGTGTGTGAGTGTGTCTACATAGGTGAGTGTTTGAGATTGTGTGTGTGAGTGCATGTGTGGGTGAGTGTGAGTGCGAGTGAGTCTTGGAGCGTGTGTATGTGTGTGGGGGCTGTTTGTGTATGTCTATGTGTGTTTGTGTGTGTTTGTATGTGTATGAGTGTGAGTGAGTTTTTGTGTGCAGTTGATAAATGACTAAGTTAACCCAAGCATTGGTGGCCCATGCCTTGCTTCTTAGGCATTAGGAATGCTGAGTTTAGCAGCATTGTTTGTGGAGACTAGCCTAGAAATCAAATCTCACCATGAAAAATAAGCTGGATCTGTCCCACACCTTTCATTCCAGTAATGGGATGCTGAGATTAGCAGACAAGCAGTTGTAGGCCACCACGTTCAAAAAAATTGCCAACGGAGGAAAAATGAAACTGGGCAAGGTGTTCAAAGACTGTTTTCCCAGCTAATGTAGAAAGCTGAAATTTGGGGGATTGTGGTGTCAGACTGTGTGTGTGTGTGTGTGTGTGTGTGTGTGCATGCGTGTGTGTGAGTGTGAGTAAGTGTGTGAGTCAGTGAATGTAAGTGTGTGTGTTCAAGTGTGGGTGAGTGTGTGAGTGTGAGTGTGTGTATTTGTGTGTTTATTTGTGTGAGTCTACTTTTGAGTGAGAGTGAATGTGTGAGTGCATTTGTGTGTACATGTGTATTGGAATGTGAGTTTGAGTGAGTGTGTGTTCTTCTACGTCAATGTGTTGACATCCGGGTATTCACGTGGGAGTGAGAATGTATGTGTGTGTATGTGTGAGGGTGTTTTTGGGTGGGTGTGTGGATGTGAAAGTAGGGGCATGTGTGTGTGTTTGCTTGTTTGTGTTCACGTTTGTGTTACTGTTTATGTATATCTATATGTGTTTGTGTGTTTGTATGGGTCAATGAGAGTGTGTGTATGTGTGCTTCTGCATGTGTCTGTGTACTTGTGTAAGAGTGTGAATTTGTGAATGTGTGTGAGTGAATGTGTGCATGCAGGTGTGTGTTTCTGTATGACTGATTGTATGAGTGTGCACCTAGGTGAGTGTTTATGTCTGTGAGTGTGATTGTGAATCAGCCTGTGTGAGTTTCTGTGTGTATGTGTTGTGAGAGTTTCTGTTTGGTGGTGTGTTTTTGAGTCAGTGTGTGAGTGTATATGTGGGTACTTGTGAGTGAGTGTGGGAGTGTGTATGACGGTGTGTGGGCGAGAATGTGTGAGAGTATACGAGGCTGAAGGTGTGAGTGAGTGTGTGAATGTGTGTACATGTGTTTGTTGGTAGGTGATTGTTTGTCTGACTGATTTTGTGTGTGTGTTTCTGTGAGTGAGAGGGTGAAAGTTGTAGGTGTGTACATGTGTGTGAGTGTGTGAGTTGTGTGTAAGTGTGTGAGTGTTTCTGTAGGTGAGGGTTTAATTGTAATTGAATGATTCTGTCAGTGTGTGTGTGAATGAGTGTGTTTGCTTGTTTGTGGGTGTGAGCCTGTGTATTTGAATTTGTGTATGATTGTGTATTTTTGTGTCTGTGTGAGACAGTTTGCATGTGTATGGGCATATGTGTGTAAGTATGTTTATCTGTGTGTTGTGTGTGAGTGTGTGTGAGAATGTGCATGTGTGTTTGAGTGAGTGTAAGTGTGTTTGGGTCAGAGTGTGAGTGGGTGTTCGGTGCAGGTGTGTGAGTGTGTGTCTGTTTGTGAGTGTGCTGAGATTATTTTTGTGAGTATAACAGTGAGTCTGTGTCTTCGTTTCTGTTAGTTGAGTGTATTCAGGTGTGTTTGGTATGCCTGTGAGGATGGACATGTTTGTGTGTGTGTGAGGGTGAGAGTGTCAGTGTTTTTTTTTGGGTGTGATCATGTGTGAGTGAGAGCTGGCATCTGTGTATGTGTGTTTTAGTTTGTGGTTGTGTAGGTTTGTGAGTGTGACTCTGTGTGTGTGTTTGTGTGTGAGTCTATTTTTGAGTGTGAGTGTGAAGATGGGAGTGCATTTGTGTGTCCATGTGTATTTGAAAGGGATTTTCTTTTTTGTGTGTGTGAGAGTAGGAGCGAATGTGATTGAGGGTGACTGTGTGTGTTGTTGAGTGCAGGTGTGTGAGTATGTGCAGGTGTGTGTAATTGAGTGTGTTTGGATTGGCGTGTGAATGCGCATTTGGGTGCAGGTGGGGAATTGGTGTCCAAGAGATTGTGTTAGTGTGTTCAGGTGTGTGATTGATGTAGAGGGGTTATGTGGACGAGTAGGAGACTGAGTGTGTCTTCGTATGTTAGTGTTCTTGCTTGTGTGTATTCACGTGTATGTGAGTACACGAGTGTGTTTGTATGTGTGAGGGTGTTTTTAGGTGTTTGTGAATGTGACTGCAGGTGTATGTGTGTGTGATGGCTTGTTCGTCTGTTCCAGTGTATGGATGTGAGTGTTTGTATATACCTATTTGTGTTTTTGTGTTTGTATGTGTGTATGAGGGTGTATGTATGTATGTGCAAGTGGGTGGCGTATGTGTCTGTGTACATGGGTACGTGTGTGAATTTTTGAATATGTGCAGGAGTGAGAGTGTGCATGAGGGTGTGTGTTTCTGTAGGTTTGAGTATGTGAGTGGTTATATATGTGAGGTTTATGGGTGTGAGTTTTTCTTAGTGAGTATATATGTGTTTACATGATGTGAGTGTGTGTGTGTATGATAGTGTGTGGGAGTGTGTAGGTTTGAGTGTATGTGAGGGGGATGGTGTGAGTACGTGTGTGAATGTGTGTACACGTGTATGATTGTTGATGTTTGTGAGTGTGTGTGACTGCATGTGTGTGTGTGAGTGTGTCTACATAGGTGAGTGTTTGAGATTGTGTGTGTGAGTGCATGTGTGGGTGAGTGTGAGTGCGAGTGAGTCTTGGAGCGTGTGTATGTGTGTGGGGGCTGTTTGTGTATGTCTATGTGTGTTTGTGTGTGTTTGTATGTGTATGAGTGTGAGTGAGTTTTTGTGTGCAGTTGATAAATGACTAAGTTAACCCAAGCATTGGTGGCCCATGCCTTGCTTCTTAGGCATTAGGAATGCTGAGTTTAGCAGCATTGTTTGTGGAGACTAGCCTAGAAATCAAATCTCACCATGAAAAATAAGCTGGATCTGTCCCACACCTTTCATTCCAGCAATGGGATGCTGAGATTAGCAGACAAGCAGTTGTAGGCCACCACGTTCAAAAAAATTGCCAACGGAGGAAAAATGAAACTGGGCAAGGTGTTCAAAGACTGTTTTCCCAGCTAATGTAGAAAGCTGAAATTTGGGGGATTGTGGTGTCAGACTGTGTGTGTGTGTGTGTGTGTGTGTGTGCATGCGTGTGTGTGAGTTTGAGTAAGTGTGTGAGTCAGTGAATGTAAGTGTGTGTGTTCAAGTGTGGGTGAGTGTGTGAGTGTGAGTGTGTGTATTTGTGTGTTTATTTGTGTGAGTCTACTTTTGAGTGAGAGTGAATGTGTGAGTGCATTTGTGTGTACATGTGTATTGGAATGTGAGTTTGAGTGAGTGTGTGTTCTTCTACGTCAATGTGTTGACATCCGGGTATTCACGTGGGAGTGAGAATGTATGTGTGTGTATGTGTGAGGGTGTTTTTGGGTGGGTGTGTGGATGTGAAAGTAGGGGCATGTGTGTGTGTTTGCTTGTTTGTGTTCACGTTTGTGTTACTGTTTATGTATATCTATATGTGTTTGTGTGTTTGTATGGGTCAATGAGAGTGTGTGTATGTGTGCTTCTGCATGTGTCTGTGTACTTGTGTAAGAGTGTGAATTTGTGAATGTGTGTGAGTGAATGTGTGCATGCAGGTGTGTGTTTCTGTATGACTGATTGTATGAGTGTGCACCTAGGTGAGTGTTTATGTCTGTGAGTGTGATTGTGAATCAGCCTGTGTGAGTTTCTGTGTGTATGTGTTGTGAGAGTTTCTGTTTGGTGGTGTGTTTTTGAGTCAGTGTGTGAGTGTATATGTGGGTACTTGTGAGTGAGTGTGGGAGTGTGTATGACGGTGTGTGGGCGAGAATGTGTGAGAGTATACGAGGCTGAAGGTGTGAGTGAGTGTGTGAATGTGTGTACATGTGTTTGTTGGTAGGTGATTGTTTGTCTGACTGATTTTGTGTGTGTGTTTCTGTGAGTGAGAGGGTGAAAGTTGTAGGTGTGTACATGTGTGTGAGTGTGTGAGTTGTGTGTAAGTGTGTGAGTGTTTCTGTAGGTGAGGGTTTAATTGTAATTGAATGATTCTGTCAGTGTGTGTGTGAATGAGTGTGTTTGCTTGTTTGTGGGTGTGAGCCTGTGTATTTGAATTTGTGTATGATTCTGTATTTTTGTGTCTGTGTGAGACAGTTTGCATGTGTATGGGCATATGTGTGTAAGTATGTTTATCTGTGTGTTGTGTGTGAGTGTGTGTGAGAATGTGCATGTGTGTGTGAGTGAGTGTAAGTGTGTTTGGGTCAGAGTGTGAGTGGGTGTTCGGTGCAGGTGTGTGAGTGTGTGTCTGTTTGTGAGTGTGCTGAGATTATTTTTGTGAGTATAACAGTGAGTCTGTGTCTTCGTTTCTGTTAGTTGAGTGTATTCAGGTGTGTTTGGTATGCCTGTGAGGATGGACATGTTTGTGTGTGTGTGAGGGTGAGAGTGTCAGTGTTTTTTTTTGGGTGTGATCATGTGTGAGTGAGAGCTGGCATCTGTGTATGTGTGTTTTAGTTTGTGGTTGTGTAGGTTTGTGAGTGTGACTCTGTGTGTGTGTTTGTGTGTGAGTCTATTTTTGAGTGTGAGTGTGAAGATGGGAGTGCATTTGTGTGTCCATGTGTATTTGAAAGGGATTCTCTTTTTTGTGTGTGTGAGAGTAGGAGCGAATGTGATTGTGGGTGACTGTGTGTGTTGTTGAGTGCAGGTGTGTGAGTATGTGCAGGTGTGTGTAATTGAGTGTGTTTGGATTGGCGTGTGAATGCGCATTTGGGTGCAGGTGTGGGAATTTGTGTCCAAGAGATTGTGTTAGTGTGTTCAGGTGTGTGATTGATGTAGAGGGGTTATGTGGACGAGTAGGAGACTGAGTGTGTCTTCGTATGTTAGTGTTCTTGCTTGTGTGTATTCACGTGTATGTGAGTACACGAGTGTGTTTGTATGTGTGAGGGTGCTTTTAGGTGTTTGTGAATGTGACTGCAGGTGTATGTGTGTGTGATGGCTTGTTCGTCTGTTCCGGTGTATGGATGTGAGTGTTTGTATATACCTATTTGTGTTTTTGTGTTTGTATGTGTGTATGAGGGTGTATGTATGTATGTGCAAGTGGGTGGCGTATGTGTCTGTGTACATGGGTACGTGTGTGAATTTTTGAATATGTGCAGGAGTGAGAGTGTGCATGAGGGTGTGTGTTTCTGTAGGTTTGAGTATGTGAGTGGTTATATATGTGAGGTTTATGGGTGTGAGTTTTTCTTAGTGAGTATATATGTGTTTACATGATGTGAGTGTGTGTGTGTATGATAGTGTGTGGGAGTGTGTAGGTTTGAGTGTATGTGAGGGGGATGGTGTGAGTACGTGTGTGAATGTGTGTACACGTGTATGATTGTTGATGTTTGTGAGTGTGTGTGACTGCATGTGTGTGTGTGAGTGTGTCTACATAGGTGAGTGTTTGAGATTGTGTGTGTGAGTGCATGTGTGGGTGAGTGTGAGTGCGAGTGAGTCTTGGAGCGTGTGTATGTGTGTGGGGGCTGTTTGTGTATGTCTATGTGTGTTTGTGTGTGTTTGTATGTGTATGAGTGTGAGTGAGTTTTTGTGTGCAGTTGATAAATGACTAAGTTAACCCAAGCATTGGTGGCCCATGCCTTGCTTCTTAGGCATTAGGAATGCTGAGTTTAGCAGCATTGTTTGTGGAGACTAGCCTAGAAATCAAATCTCACCATGAAAAATAAGCTGGATCTGTCCCACACCTTTCATTCCAGCAATGGGATGCTGAGATTAGCAGACAAGCAGTTGTAGGCCACCACGTTCAAAAAAATTGCCAAAGGAGGAAAAATGAAACTGGGCAAGGTGGTCAAAGACTGTTTTCCCAGCTAATGTAGAAAGCTGAAATTTGGGGGATTGTGGTGTCAGACTGTGTGTGTGTGTGTGTGTGTGTGTGCATGCGTGTGTGTGAGTTTGAGTAAGTGTGTGAGTCAGTGAATGTAAGTGTGTGTGTTCAAGTGTGGGTGAGTGTGTGAGTGTGAGTGTGTGTATTTGTGTGTTTATTTGTGTGAGTCTACTTTTGAGTGAGTGTGAATGTGTGAGTGCATTTGTGTGTACATGTGTATTGGAATGTGAGTTTGAGTGAGTGTGTGTTCTTCTACGTCAATGTGTTGACATCTGGGTATTCACGTGGGAGTGAGAATGTATGTGTGTGTATGTGTGAGGGTGTTTTTGGGTGGGTGTGTGGATGTGAAAGTAGGGGCATGTGTGTGTGTTTGCTTGTTTGTGTTCACGTTTGTGTTACTGTTTATGTATATCTATATGTGTTTGTGTGTTTGTATGGGTCAATGAGAGTGTGTGTATGTGTGCTTCTGCATGTGTCTGTGTACTTGTGTAAGAGTGTGAATTTGTGAATGTGTGTGAGTGAATGTGTGCATGCAGGTGTGTGTTTCTGTATGACTGATTGTATGAGTGTGCACCTAAGTGAGTGTTTATGTCTGTGAGTGTGATTGTGAATCAGCCTGTGTGAGTTTCTGTGTGTATGTGTTGTGAGAGTTTGTGTTTGGTGGTGTGTTTTTGAGTCAGTGTGTGAGTGTATATGTGGGTACTTGTGAGTGAGTGTGGGAGTGTGTATGACGGTGTGTGGGCGAGAATGTGTGAGAGTATACGAGGCTGAAGGTGTGAGTGAGTGTGTGAATGTGTGTACATGTGTTTGTTGGTAGGTGATTGTTTGTCTGACTGATTTTGTGTGTGTGTTTCTGTGAGTGAGAGGGTGAAAGTTGTAGGTGTGTACATGTGTGTGAGTGTGTGAGTTGTGTGTAAGTGTGTGAGTGTTTCTGTAGGTGAGGGTTTAATTGTAATTGAATGATTCTGTCAGTGTGTGTGTGAATGAGTGTGTTTGCTTGTTTGTGGGTGTGAGCCTGTGTATTTGAATTTGTGTATGATTCTGTATTTTTGTGTCTGTGTGAGACAGTTTGCATGTGTATGGGCATATGTGTGTAAGTATGTTTATCTGTGTGTTGTGTGTGAGTGTGTGTGAGAATGTGCATGTGTGTGTGAGTGAGTGTAAGTGTGTTTGGGTCAGAGTGTGAGTGGGTGTTCAGTGCAGGTGTGTGAGTGTGTGTCTGTTTGTGAGTGTGCTGAGATTATTTTTGTGAGTATAACAGTGAGTCTGTGTCTTCGTTTCTGTTAGTTGAGTGTATTCAGGTGTGTTTGGTATGCCTGTGAGGATGTACATGTTTGTGTGTGTGTGAGGGTGAGAGTGTCAGTGTTTTTTTTTGGGTGTGATCATGTGTGAGTGAGAGCTGGCATCTGTGTATGTGTGTTTTAGTTTGTGGTTGTGTAGGTTTGTGAGTGTGACTCTGTGTGTGTGTTTGTGTGTGAGTCTATTTTTGAGTGTGAGTGTGAAGATGGGAGTGCATTTGTGTGTCCATGTGTATTTGAAAGGGATTCTCTTTTTTGTGTGTGTGAGAGTAGGAGCGAATGTGATTGTGGGTGACTGTGTGTGTTGTTGAGTGCAGGTGTGTGAGTATGTGCAGGTGTGTGTAATTGAGTGTGTTTGGATTGGCGTGTGAATGCGCATTTGGGTGCAGGTGTGGGAATTTGTGTCCAAGAGATTGTGTTAGTGTGTTCAGGTGTGTGATTGATGTAGAGGGGTTATGTGGACGAGTAGGAGACTGAGTGTGTCTTCGTATGTTAGTGTTCTTGCTTGTGTGTATTCACGTGTATGTGAGTACACGAGTGTGTTTGTATGTGTGAGGGTGCTTTTAGGTGTTTGTGAATGTGACTGCAGGTGTATGTGTGGGTGATGGCTTGTTCGTCTGTTCCGGTGTAAGGATGTGAGTGTTTGTATATACCTATTTGTGTTTTTGTGTTTGTATGTGTGTATGAGGGTGTATGTATGTATGTGCAAGTGGGTGGCGTATGTGTCTGTGTACATGGGCACGTGTGTGAATTTTTGAATATGTGCAGGAGTGAGAGTGTGCATGAGAGTGTGTGTTTCTGTAGGTTTGAGTATGTGAGTGGTTATATATGTGAGGTTTATGGGTGTGAGTTTTTCTTAGTGAGTATATATGTGTTTACATGATGTGAGTGTGTGTAAGTGTGTATGATAGTGTGTGGGAGTGTGTAGGTTTGAGTGTATGTGAGGGGGATGGTGTGAGTACGTGTGTGAATGTGTGTACACGTGTATGATTGTTGATATTTGTGAGTGTGTGTGACTGCATGTGTGTGTGTGAGTGTGTCTACACAGGTGAGTGTTTGAGATTGTGTGTGTGAGTGCATGTGTGGGTGAGTGTGAGTGCGAGTGAGTCTTGGAGCGTGTGTATGTGTGTGGGGGCTGTTTGTGTATGTCTATGTGTGTTTGTGTGTGTTTGTATGTGTATGAGTGTGAGTGAGTTTTTGTGTGCAGTTGATAAATGACTAAGTTAACCCAAGCATTGGTGGCCCATGCCTTGCTTCTTAGGCATTAGGAATGCTGAGTTTAGCAGCATTGTTTGTGGAGACTAGCCTAGAAATCAAATCTCACCATGAAAAATAAGCTGGATCTGTCCCACACCTTTCATTCCAGCAATGGGATGCTGAGATTAGCAGACAAGCAGTTGTAGGCCACCACGTTCAAAAAAATTGCCAACGGAGGAAAAATGAAACTGGGCAAGGTGGTCAAAGACTGTTTTCCCAGCTAATGTAGAAAGCTGAAATTTGGGGGATTGTGGTGTCAGACTGTGTGTGTGTGTGTGTGTGTGTGCATGCGTGTGTGTGAGTTTGAGTAAGTGTGTGAGTCAGTGAATGTAAGTGTGTATGTTCAAGTGTGGGTGAGTGTGTGAGTGTGAGTGTGTGTATTTGTGTGTTTATTTGTGTGAGTCTAATTTTGAGTGAGTGTGAATGTGTGAGTGCATTTGTGTGTACATGTGTATTGCAATGTGAGTTTGAGTGAGTGTGTGTTCTTCTACGTCAATGTGTTGACATCTGGGTATTCACGTGGGAGTGAGAATGTATGTGTGTATGTGTGAGGGTGTTTTTGGGTGGGTGTGTGGATGTGAAAGTAGGGGCATGTGTGTGTGTTTGCTTGTTTGTGTTCACGTTTGTGTTACTGTTTATGTACATCTATATGTGTTTGTGTGTTTGTATGGGTCAATGAGAGTGTGTGTATGTGTGCTTGTGAATGTGTCTGTGTACTTGTGTAAGAGTGTGAATTTGTGAATGTGTGTGAGTGAATGTGTGCATGCAGGTGTGTGTTTCTGTATGACTGATTGTATGAGTGTGCACCTAGGTGAGTGTTTATGTCTGTGAGTGTGATTGTGAATCAGCCTGTGTGAGTTTCTGTGTGTATGTGTTGTGAGAGTTTGTGTTTGGTGGTGTGTTTTTGAGTCAGTGTGTGAGTGTATATGTGGGTACTTGTGAGTGAGTGTGGGAGTGTGTATGACGGTGTGTGGGCGAGAATGTGTGAGAGTATACGAGGCTGAAGGTGTGAGTGAGTGTGTGAATGTGTGTACATGTGTTTGTTTGTAGGTGATTGTTTGTCCGACTGATTTTGTGTGTGTGTTTCTGTGAGTGAGAGGGTGAAAGTTGTAGGTGTGTACATGTGTGTGAGTGTGTGAGTTGTGTGTAAGTGTGTGAGTGTTTCTGTAGGTGAGGGTTTAATTGTAATTGAATGATTCTGTCAGTGTGTGTGTGAATGAGTGTGTTTGCTTGTTTGTGGGTGTGAGCCTGTGTATTTGAATTTGTGTATGATTGTGTATTTTTGTGTCTGTGTGAGACAGTTTGCATGTGTATGGGCATATGTGTGTAAGTATGTTTATCTGTGTGTTGTGTGTGAGTGTGTGTGAGAATGTGCATGTGTGTGTGAGTGAGTGTAAGTGTGTTTGGGTCAGAGTGTGAGTGGGTGTTCGGTGCAGGTGTGTGAGTGTGTGTCTGTTTGTGAGTGTGCTGAGATTATTTTTGTGAGTATAACAGTGAGTCTGTGTCTTCGTTTCTGTTAGTTGAGTGTATTCAGGTGTGTTTGGTATGCCTGTGAGGATGGACATGTTTGTGTGTGTGTGAGGGTGAGAGTGTCAGTGTTTTTTTTTTGGGTGTGATCATGTGTGAGTGAGAGCTGGCATCTGTGTATGTGTGTTTTAGTTTGTGGTTGTGTAGGTTTGTGAGTGTGACTCTGTGTGTGTGTTTGTGTGTGAGTCTATTTTTGAGTGTGAGTGTGAAGATGGGAGTGCATTTGTGTGTCCATGTGTATTTGAAAGGGATTTTTTTTTTGTGTGTGTGAGAGTAGGAGCGAATGTGATTGTGGGTGACTGTGTGTGTTGTTGAGTGCAGGTGTGTGAGTATGTGCAGGTGTGTGTAATTGAGTGTGTTTGGATTGGCGTGTGAATGCGCATTTGGGTGCAGGTGTGGGAATTTGTGTCCAAGAGATTGTGTTAGTGTGTTCAGGTGTGTGATTGATGTAGAGGGGTTATGTGGACGAGGAGGAGACTGAGTGTGTCTTCGTATGTTAGTGTTCTTGCTTGTGTGTATTCACGTGTATGTGAGTACACGAGTGTGTTTGTATGTGTGAGGGTGTTTTTAGGTGTTTGTGAATGTGACTGCAGGTGAATGTGTGGGTGATGGCTTGTTCGTCTGTTCCGGTGTAAGGATGTGAGTGTTTGTATATACCTATTTGTGTTTTTGTGTTTGTATGTGTGTATGAGGGTGTATGTATGTATGTGCAAGTGGGTGGCGTATGTGTCTGTGTACATGGGTACGTGTGTGAATTTTTGAATATGTGCAGGAGTGAGAGTGTGCATGAGGGTGTGTGTTTCTGTAGGTTTGAGTATGTGAGTGGTTATATATGTGAGGTTTATGGGTGTGAGTTTTTCTTAGTGAGTATATATGTGTTTACATGATGTGAGTGTTTCTAAGTGTGTATGATAGTGTGTGGGAGTGTGTAGGTTTGAGTGTATTTGAGGGGGATGGTGTGAGTACGTGTGTGAATGTGTGTACACGTGTATGATTGTTGATGTTTGTGAGTGTGTGTGACTGCATGTGTGTGTGTGAGTGTGTCTACATAGGTGAGTGTTTGAGATTGTGTGTGTGAGTTCATGTGTGAGTGAGTGTGAGTGCGAGTGAGTCTTGGAGCGTGTGTATGTGTGTTGGGGCTGTTTGTGTATGTCTATGTGTGTTTGTGTGTGTTTGTATGTGTATGAGTGTGAGTGAGTTTTTGTGTGCAGTTGATAAATGACTAAGTTAACCCAAGCATTGGTGGCCCATGCCTTGCTTCTTAGGCATTAGGAATGCTGAGTTTAGCAGCATTGTTTGTGGAGACTAGCCTAGAAATCAAATCTCACCATGAAAAATAAGCTGGATCTGTCCCACACTTTTCAATACAGCAATGGGATGCTGAGATTAGCAGACAAGCAGTTGTAGGCCACCACGTTCAAAAAAATTGCCAACGGAGGAAAAATGAAACTGGGCAAGGTGGTCAAAGACTGTTTTCCCAGCTAATGTAGAAAGCTGAAATTTGGGGGATTGTGGTGTCAGACTGTGTGTGTGTGTGTGTGTGTGTGTGCATGCGTGTGTGTGAGTTTGAGTAAGTGTGTGAGTCAGTGAATGTAAGTGTGTATGTTCAAGTGTGGGTGAGTGTGTGAGTGTGAGTGTGTGTATTTGTGTGTTTATTTATGTGAGTCTACTTTTGAGTGAGTGTGAATGTGTGAGTGCATTTGTGTGTACATGTGTATTGGAATGTGATTTTGAGTGAGTGTGTGTTCTTCTACGTCAATGTGTTGACATCTGGATATTCACGTGGGAGTGAGAATGTATGTGTGTATGTGTGAGGGTGTTTTTGGGTGGGTGTGTGGATGTGAAAGTAGGGGCATGTGTGTGTGTTTGCTTGTTTGTGTTCACGTTTGTGTTACTGTTTATGTATATCTATATGTGTTTGTGTGTTTGTATGGGTCAATGGGAGTGTGTGTATGTGTGCTTCTGCATGTGTCTGTGTACTTGTGTAAGAGTGTGAATTTGTGAATGTGTGTGAGTGAATGTGTGCATGCAGGTGTGTGTTTCTGTATGACTGATTGTATGAGTGTGCACCTAGGTGAGTGTTTATGTCTGTGAGTGTGATTGTGAATCAGCCTGTGTGAGTTTCTGTGTGTATGTGTTGTGAGAGTTTGTGTTTGGTGGTGTGTTTTTGAGTCAGTGTGTGAGTGTATATGTGGGTACTTGTGAGTGAGTGTGGGAGTGTGTATGACGGTGTGTGGGCGAGAATGTGTGAGAGTATACGAGGCTGAAGGTGTGAGTGAGTGTGTGAATGTGTGTACATGTGTTTGTTGGTAGGTGATTGTTTGTCTGACTGATTTTGTGTGTGTGTTTCTGTGAGTGAGAGGGTGAAAGTTGTAGGTGTGTACATGTGTGTGAGTGTGTGAGTTGTGTGTAAGTGTGTGAGTGTTTCTGTAGGTGAGGGTTTAATTGTAATTGAATGATTCTGTCAGTGTGTGTGTGAATGAGTGTGTTTGCTTGTTTGTGGGTGTGAGCCTGTGTATTTGAATTTGTGTATGATTGTGTATTTTTGTGTCTGTGTGAGACAGTTTGCATGTGTATGGGCATATGTGTGTAAGTATGTTTACCTGTGTGTTGTGTGTGAGTGTGTGTGAGAATGTGCATGTGTGTGTGAGTGAGTGTAAGTGTGTTTGGGTCAGAGTGTGAGTGGGTGTTCGGTGCAGGTGTGTGAGTGTGTGTCTGTTTGTGAGTGTGCTGAGATTATTTTTGTGAGTATAACAGTGAGTCTGTGTCTTCGTTTCTGTTAGTTGAGTGTATTCAGGTGTGTTTGGTATGCCTGTGAGGATGGACATGTTTGTGTGTGTGTGAGGGTGAGAGTGTCAGTGTTTTTTTTTGGGTGTGATCATGTGTGAGTGAGAGCTGGCATCTGTGTATGTGTGTTTTAGTTTGTGGTTGTGTAGGTTTGTGAGTGTGACTCTGTGTGTGTGTTTGTGTGTGAGTCTATTTTTGAGTGTGAGTGTGAAGATGGGAGTGCATTTGTGTGTCCATGTGTATTTGAAAGGGATTTTCTTTTTTGTGTGTGTGAGAGTAGGAGCGAATGTGATTGTGGGTGACTGTGTGTGTTGTTGAGTGCAGGTGTGTGAGTATGTGCAGGTGTGTGTAATTGAGTGTGTTTGGATTGGCGTGTGAATGCGCATTTGGGTGCAGGTGTGGGAATTTGTGTCCAAGAGATTGTGTTAGTGTGTTCAGGTGTGTGATTGATGTAGAGGGGTTATGTGGACGAGGAGGAGACTGAGTGTGTCTTCGTATGTTAGTGTTCTTGCTTGTGTGTATTCACGTGTATGTGAGTACACGAGTGTGTTTGTATGTGTGAGGGTGTTTTTAGGTGTTTGTGAATGTGACTGCAGGTGTATGTGTGTGTGATGGCTTGTTCGTCTGTTCCGGTGTATGGATGTGAGTGTTTGTATATACCTATTTGTGTTTTTGTGTTTGTATGTGTGTATGAGGGTGTATGTATGTATGTGCAAGTGGGTGGCGTATGTGTCTGTGTACATGGGTACGTGTGTGAATTTTTGAATATGTGCAGGAATGAGAGTGTGCATGAGGATGTGTGTTTCTGTAGGTTTCAGTGTGTGAGTGGTTATATATGTGAGGTTTATGGGTGTGAGTTTCTCTTAGTGAGTATATATGTGTTTACATGATGTGAGTGTGTGTGTGTATGATAGTGTGTGGGAGTGTGTAGGTTTGAGTGTATGTGAGGGGGATGGTGTGAGGACGTGTGTGAATGTGTGTACACGTGTATGATTGTTGATGTTTGTGAGTGTGTGTGACTGCATGTGTGTGTGTGAGTGTGTCTACATAGGTGAGTGTTTGAGATTGTGTGTGTGAGTGCATGTGTGGGTGAGTGTGAGTGCGAGTGAGTCTTGGAGCGTGTGTATGTGTGTGGGGGCTGTTTGTGTATGTCTATGTGTGTTTGTGTGTGTTTGTATGTGTATGAGTGTGAGTGAGTTTTTGTGTGCAGTTGATAAATGACTAAGTTAACCCAAGCATTGGTGGCCCATGCCTTGCTTCTTAGGCATTAGGAATGCTGAGTTTAGCAGCATTGTTTGTGGAGACTAGCCTAGAAATCAAATCTCACCATGAAAAATAAGCTGGATCTGTCCCACACCTTTCATTCCAGCAATGGGATGCTGAGATTAGCAGACAAGCAGTTGTAGGCCACCACGTTCAAAAAAATTGCCAACGGAGGAAAAATGAAACTGGGCAAGGTGGTCAAAGACTGTTTTCCCAGCTAATGTAGAAAGCTGAAATTTGGGGGATTGTGGTGTCAGACTGTGTGTGTGTGTGTGTGTGTGTGTGCATGCGTGTGTGTGAGTTTGAGTAAGTGTGTGAGTCAGTGAATGTAAGTGTGTGTGTTCAAGTGTGGGTGAGTGTGTGAGTGTGAGTGTGTGTATTTGTGTGTTTATTTGTGTGAGTCTACTTTTGAGTGAGTGTGAATGTGTGAGTGCATTTGTGTGTACATGTGTATTGGAATGTGAGTTTGAGTGAGTGTGTGTTCTTCTACGTCAATGTGTTGACATCTGGGTATTCACGTGGGAGTGAGAATGTATGTGTGTATGTGTGAGGGTGTTTTTGGGTGGGTGTGTGGATGTGAAAGTAGGGGCATGTGTGTGTGTTTGCTTGTTTGTGTTCACGTTTGTGTTACTGTTTATGTACATCTATATGTGTTTGTGTGTTTGTATGGGTCAATGAGAGTGTGTGTATGTGTGCTTGTGCATGTGTCTGTGTACATGTGTAAGAGTGTGAATTTGTGAATGTGTGTGAGTGAATGTGTGCATGCAGGTGTGTGTTTCTGTATGACTGATTGTATGAGTGTGCACCTAGGTGAGTGTTTATGTCTGTGAGTGTGATTGTGAATCAGCCTGTGTGAGTTTCTGTGTGTATGTGTTGTGAGAGTTTGTGTTTGGTGGTGTGTTTTTGAGTCAGTGTGTGAGTGTATATGTGGGTACTTGTGAGTCAGTGTGGGAGTGTGTATGACGGTGTGTGGGCGAGAATGTGTGAGAGTATACGAGGCTGAAGGTGTGAGTGAGTGTGTGAATGTGTGTACATGTGTTTGTTGGTAGGTGATTGTTTGTCTGACTGATTTTGTGTGTGTGTTTCTGTGAGTGAGAGGGTGAAAGTTGTAGGTGTGTACATGTGTGTGAGTGTGTGAGTTGTGTGTAAGTGTGTGAGTGTTTCTGTAGGTGAGGGTTTAATTGTAATTGAATGATTCTGTCAGTGTGTGTGTGAATGAGTGTGTTTGCTTGTTTGTGGGTGTGAGCCTGTGTATTTGAATTTGTGTATGATTGTGTATTTTTGTGTCTGTGTGAGACAGTTTGCATGTGTATGGGCATATGTGTGTAAGTATGTTTATCTGTGTGTTGTGTGTGAGTGTGTGTGAGAATGTGCATGTGTGTGTGAGTGAGTGTAAGTGTGTTTGGGTCAGAGTGTGAGTGGGTGTTCGGTGCAGGTGTGTGAGTGTGTGTCTGTTTGTGAGTGTGCTGAGATTATTTTTGTGAGTATAACAGTGAGTCTGTGTCTTCGTTTCTGTTAGTTGAGTGTATTCAGGTGTGTTTGGTATGCCTGTGAGGATGGACATGTTTGTGTGTGTGTGAGGGTGAGAGTGTCAGTGTTTTTTTTTTGGGTGTGATCATGTGTGAGTGAGAGCTGGCATCTGTGTATGTGTGTTTTAGTTTGTGGTTGTGTAGGTTTGTGAGTGTGACTCTGTGTGTGTGTTTGTGTGTGAGTCTATTTTTGAGTGTGAGTGTGAAGATGGGAGTGCATTTGTGTGTCCATGTGTATTTGAAAGGGATTTTCTTTTTTGTGTGTGTGAGAGTAGGAGCGAATGTGATTGTGGGTGACTGTGTGTGTTGTTGAGTGCAGGTGTGTGAGTATGTGCAGGTGTGTGTAATTGAGTGTGTTTGGATTGGCGTGTGAATGCGCATTTGGGTGCAGGTGTGGGAATTTGTGTCCAAGAGATTGTGTTAGTGTGTTCAGGTGTGTGATTGATGTAGAGGGGTTATGTGGACGAGTAGGAGACTGAGTGTGTCTTCGTATGTTAGTGTTCTTGCTTGTGTGTATTCACGTGTATGTGAGTACACGAGTGTGTTTGTATGTGTGAGGGTGTTTTTAGGTGTTTGTGAATGTGACTGCAGGTGAATGTGTGGGTGATGGCTTGTTCGTCTGTTCCGGTGTAAGGATGTGAGTGTTTGTATATACCTATTTGTGTTTTTGTGTTTGTATGTGTGTATGAGGGTGTATGTATGTATGTGCAAGTGGGTGGCGTATGTGTCTGTGTACATGGGTACGTGTGTGAATTTTTGAATATGTGCAGGAGTGAGAGTGTGCATGAGGGTGTGTGTTTCTGTAGGTTTGAGTATGTGAGTGGTTATATATGTGAGGTTTATGGGTGTGAGTTTTTCTTAGTGAGTATATATGTGTTTACATGATGTGAGTGTGTGTAAGTGTGTATGATAGTGTGTGGGAGTGTGTAGGTTTGAGTGTATTTGAGGGGGATGGTGTGAGTACGTGTGTGAATGTGTGTACACGTGTATGATTGTTGATGTTTGTGAGTGTGTGTGACTGCATGTGTGTGTGTGAGTGTGTCTACATAGGTGAGTGTTTGAGATTGTGTGTGTGAGTGCATGTGTGGGTGAGTGTGAGTGCGAGTGAGTCTTGGAGCGTGTGTATGTGTGTTGGGGCTGTTTGTGTATGTCTATGTGTGTTTGTGTGTGTTTGTATGTGTATGAGTGTGAGTGAGTTTTTGTGTGCAGTTGATAAATGACTAAGTTAACCCAAGCATTGGTGGCCCATGCCTTGCTTCTTAGGCATTAGGAATGCTGAGTTTAGCAGCATTGTTTGTGGAGACTAGCCTAGAAATCAAATCTCACCATGAAAAATAAGCTGGATCTGTCCCACACTTTTCAATACAGCAATGGGATGCTGAGATTAGCAGACAAGCAGTTGTAGGCCACCACGTTCAAAAAAATTGCCAACGGAGGAAAAATGAAACTGGGCAAGGTGGTCAAAGACTGTTTTCCCAGCTAATGTAGAAAGCTGAAATTTGGGGGATTGTGGTGTCAGACTGTGTGTGTGTGTGTGTGTGTGTGTGTGTGTGCATGCGTGTGTGTGAGTTTGAGTAAGTGTGTGAGTCAGTGAATGTAAGTGTGTATGTTCAAGTGTGGGTGAGTGTGTGAGTGTGAGTGTGTGTATTTGTGTGTTTATTTGTGTGAGTCTACTTTTGAGTGAGTGTGAATGTGTGAGTGCATTTGTGTGTACATGTGTATTGGAATGTGATTTTGAGTGAGTGTGTGTTCTTCTACGTCAATGTGTTGACATCTGGATATTCACGTGGGAGTGAGAATGTATGTGTGTATGTGTGAGGGTGTTTTTGGGTGGGTGTGTGGATGTGAAAGTAGGGGCATGTGTGTGTGTTTGCTTGTTTGTGTTCACGTTTGTGTTACTGTTTATGTATATCTATATGTGTTTGTGTGTTTGTATGGGTCAATGGGAGTGTGTGTATGTGTGCTTCTGCATGTGTCTGTGTACTTGTGTAAGAGTGTGAATTTGTGAATGTGTGTGAGTGAATGTGTGCATGCAGGTGTGTGTTTCTGTATGACTGATTGTATGAGTGTGCACCTAGGTGAGTGTTTATGTCTGTGAGTGTGATTGTGAATCAGCCTGTGTGAGTTTCTGTGTGTATGTGTTGTGAGAGTTTGTGTTTGGTGGTGTGTTTTTGAGTCAGTGTGTGAGTGTATATGTGGGTACTTGTGAGTGAGTGTGGGAGTGTGTATGACGGTGTGTGGGCGAGAATGTGTGAGAGTATACGAGGCTGAAGGTGTGAGTGAGTGTGTGAATGTGTGTACATGTGTTTGTTGGTAGGTGATTGTTTGTCTGACTGATTTTGTGTGTGTGTTTCTGTGAGTGAGAGGGTGAAAGTTGTAGGTGTGTACATGTGTGTGAGTGTTTCTGTAGGTGAGGGTTTAATTGTAATTGAATGATTCTGTCAGTGTGTGTGTGAATGAGTGTGTTTGCTTGTTTGTGGGTGTGAGCCTGTGTATTTGAATTTGTGTATGATTGTGTATTTTTGTGTCTGTGTGAGAAAGTTTGCATGTGTATGGGCATATGTGTGTAAGTATGTTTATCTGTGTGTTGTGTGTGAGTGTGTGTGAGAATGTGCATGTGTGTGTGAGTGAGTGTAAGTGTGTTTGGGTCAGAGTGTGAGTGGGTGTTCGGTGCAGGTGTGTGAGTGTGTGTCTGTTTGTGAGTGTGCTGAGATTATTTTTGTGAGTATAACAGTGAGTCTGTGTCTTCATTTCTGTTAGTTGAGTGTATTCAGGTGTGTTTGGTATGCCTGTGAGGATGTACATGTTTGTGTGTGTGTGAGGGTGAGAGTGTCAGTGTTTTTTTTTGGGTGTGATCATGTGTGAGTGAGAGCTGGCATCTGTGTATGTGTGTTTTAGTTTGTGGTTGTGTAGGTTTGTGAGTGTGACTCTGTGTGTGTGTTTGTGTGTGAGTCTATTTTTGAGTGTGAGTGTGAAGATGGGAGTGCATTTGTGTGTCCATGTGTATTTGAAAGGGATTCTCTTTTTTGTGTGTGTGAGAGTAGGAGCGAATGTGATTGTGGGTGACTGTGTGTGTTGTTGAGTGCAGGTGTGTGAGTATGTGCAGGTGTGTGTAATTGAGTGTGTTTGGATTGGCGTGTGAATGCGCATTTGGGTGCAGGTGTGGGAATTTGTGTCCAAGAGATTGTGTTAGTGTGTTCAGGTGTGTGATTGATGTAGAGGGGTTATGTGGACGAGTAGGAGACTGAGTGTGTCTTCGTATGTTAGTGTTCTTGCTTGTGTGTATTCACGTGTATGTGAGTACATGAGTGTGTTTGTATGTGTGAGGGTGTTTTTAGGTGTTTGTGAATGTGACTGCAGGTGAATGTGTGTTTGATGGCTTGTTCGTCTGTTCCGGTGTAAGGATGTGAGTGTTTGTATATACTTATTTGTGTTTTTGTGTTTGTATGTGTGTATGAGGGTGTATGTATGTATGTGCAAGTGGGTGGCGTATGTGTCTGTGTACATGGGTACGTGTGTGAATTTTTGAATATGTGCAGGAGTGAGAGTGTGCATGAGGGTTTGTGTTTCTGTAGGTTTGAGTATGTGAGTGGTTATATATGTGAGGTTTATGGGTGTGAGTTTTTCTTAGTGAGTATATATGTGTTTACATGATGTGAGTGTGTGTAAGTGTGTATGATAGTGTGTGGGAGTGTGTAGGTTTGAGTGTATGTGAGGGGGATGGTGTGAGTACGTGTGTGAATGTGTGTACACGTGTATGATTGTTGATGTTTGTGAGTGTGTGTGACTGCATGTGTGTGTGTGAGTGTGTCTACATAGGTGAGTGTTTGAGATTGTGTGTGTGAGTGCATGTGTGGGTGAGTGTGAGTGCGAGTGAGTCTTGGAGTGTGTGTATGTGTATGGGGGCTGTTTGTGTATGTCTATGTGTGTTTGTGTGTGTTTGTATGTGTATGAGTGTGAGTGAGTTTTTGTGTGCAGTTGATAAATGACTAAGTTAACCCAAGCATTGGTGGCCCATGCCTTGCTTCTTAGGCATTAGGAATGCTGAGTTTAGCAGCATTGTTTGTGGAGACTAGCCTAGAAATCAAATCTCACCATGAAAAATAAGCTGGATCTGTCCCACACCTTTCATTCCAGCAATGGAATGCTGAGATTAGCAGACAAGCAGTTGTAGGCCACCACGTTCAAAAAAATTGCCAACGGAGGAGAAATGAAACTGGGCAAGGTGGTCAAAGGCTGTTTTCCCAGCTAATGTAGAAAGCTGAAATTTGGGGGATTGTGGTGTCAGACTGTGTGTGTGTGTGTGTGTGCATGCGTGTGTGTGAGTTTGAGTAAGTGTGTGAGTCAGTGAATGTAAGTGTGTGTGTTCAAGTGTGGGTGAGTGTGTGAGTGTGAGTGTGTGTATTTGTGTGTTTATTTGTGTGAGTCTACTTTTGAGTGAGTGTGAATGTGTGAGTGCATTTGTGTGTACATGTGTATTGGAATGTGATTTTGAGTGAGTGTGTGTTCTTCTACGTCAATGTGTTGACATCTGGGTATTCACGTGGGAGTGAGAATGTATGTGTGTGTATGTGTGAGGGTGTTTTTGGGTGGGTGTGTGGATGTGAAAGTAGGGGCATGTGTGTGTGTTTGCTTGTTTGTGTTCACGTTTGTGTTACTGTTTATGTATATCTATATGTGTTTGTGTGTTTGTATGGGTCAATGAGAGTGTGTGTATGTGTGCTTCTGCATGTGTCTGTGTACTTGTGTAAGAGTGTGAATTTGTGAATGTGTGTGAGTGAATGTGTGCATGCAGGTGTGTGTTTCTGTATGACTGATTGTATGAGTGTGCACCTAGGTGAGTGTTTATGTCTGTGAGTGTGATTGTGAATCAGCCTGTGTGAGTTTCTGTGTGTATGTGTTGTGAGAGTTTGTGTTTGGTGGTGTGTTTTTGAGTCAGTGTGTGAGTGTATATGTGGGTACTTGTGAGTGAGTGTGGGAGTGTGTATGACGGTGTGTGGGCGAGAATGTGTGAGAGTATACGAGGCTGAAGGTGTGAGTGAGTGTGTGAATGTGTGTACATGTGTTTGTTGGTAGGTGATTGTTTGTCTGACTGATTTTGTGTGTGTGTTTCTGTGAGTGAGAGGGTGAAAGTTGTAGGTGTGTACATGTGTGTGAGTGTGTGAGTTGTGTGTAAGTGTGTGAGTGTTTCTGTAGGTGAGGGTTTAATTGTAATTGAATGATTCTGTCAGTGTGTGTGTGAATTAGTGTGTTTGCTTGTTTGTGGGTGTGAGCCTGTGTATTTGAATTTGTGTATGATTGTGTATTTTTGTGTCTGTGTGAGACAGTTTGCATGTGTATGGGCATATGTGTGTAAGTATGTTTATCTGTGTGTTGTGTGTGAGTGTGTGTGAGAATGTGCATGTGTGTGTGGGTGAGTGTAAGTGTGTTTGCTCAGAGTGTGAGTGGGTGTTCGGTGCAGGTGTGTGAGTGTGTGTCTGTTTGTGAGTGTGCTGAGATTATTTTTTTGAGTATAACAGTGAGTCTGTGTCTTCGTTTCTGTTAGTTGAGTGTATTCAGGTGTGTTTGGTATGCCTGTGAGGATGGACATGTTTGTGTGTGTGTGAGGGTGAGAGTGTCAGTGTTTTTTTTTGGGTGTGATCATGTGTGAGTGAGAGCTGGCATCTGTGTATGTGTGTTTTAGTTTGTGGTTGTGTAGGTTTGTGAGTGTGACTCTGTGTGTGTGTTTGTGTGTGAGTCTATTTTTGAGTGTGAGTGTGAAGATGGGAGTGCATTTGTGTGTCCATGTGTATTTGAAAGGGATTTTCTTTTTTGTGTGTGTGAGAGTAGGAGCGAATGTGATTGTGGGTGACTGTGTGTGTTGTTGAGTGCAGGTGTGTGAGTATGTGCAGGTGTGTGTAATTGAGTGTGTTTGGATTGGCGTGTGAATGCGCATTTGGGTGCAGGTGTGGGAATTTGTGTCCAAGAGATTGTGTTAGTGTGTTCAGGTGTGTGATTGATGTAGAGGGGTTATGTGGACGAGGAGGAGACTGAGTGTGTCTTCGTATGTTAGTGTTCTTGCTTGTGTGTATTCACGTGTATGTGAGTACATGAGTGTGTTTGTATGTGTGAGGGTGTTTTTAGGTGTTTGTGAATGTGACTGCAGGTGTATGTGTGGGTGATGGCTTGTTCGTCTGTTCCGGTGTAAGGATGTGAGTGTTTGTATATACCTATTTGTGTTTTTGTGTTTGTATGTGTGTATGAGGGTGTATGTATGTATGTGCAAGTGGGTGGCGTATGTGTCTGTGTACATGGGTACGTGTGTGAATTTTTGAATATGTGCAGGAGTGAGAGTGTGCATGAGGGTGTGTGTTTCTGTAGGTTTGAGTATGTGAGTGGTTATATATGTGAGGTTTATGGGTGTGAGTTTTTCTTAGTGAGTATATATGTGTTTACATGATGTGAGTGTGATTAAGTGTGTATGATAGTGTGTGGGAGTGTGTAGGTTTGAGTGTATGTGAGGGGGATGGTGTGAGTACGTGTGTGAATGTGTGTACACGTGTATGATTGTTGATGTTTGTGAGTGTGTGTGACTTCATGTGTGTGTGTGAGTGTGTCTACATAGGTGAGTGTTTGAGATTGTGTGTGTGAGTGCATGTGTGCGTGAGTGTGAGTGCGAGTGAGTCTTGGAGTGTGTGTATGTGTGTGGGGGCTGTTTGTGTATGTCTATGTGTGTTTGTGTGTGTTTGTATGTGTATGAGTGTGAGTGAGTTTTTGTGTGCAGTTGATAAATGACTAAGTTAACCCAAGCATTGGTGGCCCATGCCTTGCTTCTTAGGCATTAGGAATGCTGAGTTTAGCAGCATTGTTTGTGGAGACTAGCCTAGAAATCAAATCTAACCATGAAAAATAAGCTGGATCTGTCCCACACTTTTCAATACAGCAATGGGATGCTGAGATTAGCAGACAAGCAGTTGTAGGCCACCACGTTCAAAAAAATTGCCAACGGAGGAAAAATGAAACTGGGCAAGGTGGTCAAAGACTGTTTTCCCAGCTAATGTAGAAAGCTGAAATTTGGGGGATTGTGGTGTCAGACTGTGTGTGTGTGTGTGTGTGTGTGCATGCGTGTGTGTGAGTTTGAGTAAGTGTGTGAGTCAGTGAATGTAAGTGTGTATGTTCAAGTGTGGGTGAGTGTGTGAGTGTGTGTATTTGTGTGTTTATTTGTGTGAGTCTACTTTTGAGTGAGTGTGAATGTGTGAGTGCATTTGTGTGTACATGTGTATTGGAATGTGAGTTTGAGTGAGTGTGTGTTCTTCTACGTCAATGTGTTGACATCTGGGTATTCACGTGGGAGTGAGAATGTATGTGTGTATGTGTGAGGGTGTTTTTGGGTGGGTGTGTGGATGTGAAAGTAGGGGCATGTGTGTGTGTTTGCTTGTTTGTGTTCACGTTTGTGTTACTGTTTATGTACATCTATATGTGTTTGTGTGTTTGTATGGGTCAATGAGAGTGTGTGTATGTGTGCTTGTGCATGTGTCTGTGTACTTGTGTAAGAGTGTGAATTTGTGAATGTGTGTGAGTGAATGTGTGCATGCAGGTTTGTGTTTCTGTATGACTGATTGTATGAGTGTGCACCTAGGTGAGTGTTTATGTCTGTGAGTGTGATTGTGAATCAGCCTGTGTGAGTTTCTGTGTGTATGTGTTGTGAGAGTTTGTGTTTGGTGGTGTGTTTTTGAGTCAGTGTGTGAGTGTATATGTGGGTACTTGTGAGTGAGTGTGGGAGTGTGTATGACGGTGTGTGGGCGAGAATGTGTGAGAGTATACGAGGCTGAAGGTGTGAGTGAGTGTGTGAATGTGTGTACATGTGTTTGTTGGTAGGTGATTGTTTGTCTGACTGATTTTGTGTGTGTGTTTCTGTGAGTGAGAGGGTGAAAGTTGTAGGTGTGTACATGTGTGTGAGTGTTTCTGTAGGTGAGGGTTTAATTGTAATTGAATGATTCTGTCAGTGTGTGTGTGAATGAGTGTGTTTGCTTGTTTGTGGGTGTGAGCCTGTGTATTTGAATTTGTGTATGATTCTGTATTTTTGTGTCTGTGTGAGACAGTTTGCATGTGTATGGGCATATGTGTGTAAGTATGTTTATCTGTGTGTTGTGTGTGAGTGTGTGTGAGAATGTGCATGTGTGTGTGAGTGAGTGTAAGTGTGTTTGGATCAGAGTGTGAGTGGGTGTTCGGTGCAGGTGTGTGAGTGTGTGTCTGTTTGTGAGTGTGCTGAGATTATTTTTGTGAGTATAACAGTGAGTCTGTGTCTTCGTTTCTGTTAGTTGAGTGTATTCAGGTGTGTTTGGTATGCCTGTGAGGATGTACATGTTTGTGTGTGTGTGAGGGTGAGAGTGTCAGTGTTTTTTTTTGGGTGTGATCATGTGTGAGTGAGAGCTGGCATCTGTGTATGTGTGTTTTAGTTTGTGGTTGTGTAGGTTTGTGAGTGTGACTCTGTGTGTGTGTTTGTGTGTGAGTCTATTTTTGAGTGTGAGTGTGAAGATGGGAGTGCATTTGTGTGTCCATGTGTATTTGAAAGGGATTCTCTTTTTTGTGTGTGTGAGAGTAGGAGCGAATGTGATTGTGGGTGACTGTGTGTGTTGTTGAGTGCAGGTGTGTGAGTATGTGCAGGTGTGTGTAATTGAGTGTGTTTGGATTGGCGTGTGAATGCGCATTTGGGTGCAGGTGTGGGAATTTGTGTCCAAGAGATTGTGTTAGTGTGTTCAGGTGTGTGATTGATGTAGAGGGGTTATGTGGACGAGTAGGAGAATGAGTGTGTCTTCGTATGTTAGTGTTCTTGCTTGTGTGTATTCACGTGTATGTGAGTACATCAGTGTGTTTGTATGTGTGAGGGTGTTTTTAGGTGTTTGTGAATGTGACTGCAGGTGTATGTGTGGGTGATGGCTTGTTCGTCTGTTCCGGTGTAAGGATGTGAGTGTTTGTATATACCTATTTGTGTTTTTGTGTTTGTATGTGTGTATGAGGGTGTATGTATGTATGTGCAAGTGGGTGGCGTATGTGTCTGTGTACATGGGTATGTGTGTGAATTTTTGAATATGTGCAGGAGTGAGAGTGTGCATGAGGGTGTGTGTTTCTGTAGGTTTGAGTATGTGAGTGGTTATATATGTGAGGTCTATGGGTGTGAGTTTTTCTTAGTGAGTATATATGTGTTTACATGATGTGAGTGTGTGTAAGTGTGTATGATAGTGTGTGGGAGTGTGTAGGTTTGAGTGTATGTGAGGGGGATGGTGTGAGTACGTGTGTGAATGTGTGTACACGTGTATGATTGTTGATGTTTGTGAGTGTGTGTGACTGCATGTGTGTGTGTGAGTGTGTCTACATAGGTGAGTGTTTGAGATTGTGTGTGTGAGTGCATGTGTGGGTGAGTGTGAGTGCGAGTGAGTCTTGGAGCATGTGTATGTGTGTGGGGGCTGTTTGTGTATGTCTATGTGTGTTTGTGTGTGTTTGTATGTGTATGAGTGTGAGTGAGTTTTTGTGTGCAGCTGATAAATGAGTAAGTTAACCCAAGCATTGGTGGCCCATGCCTTGCTTCTTAGGCATTAGGAATGCTGAGTTTAGCAGCATTGTTTGTGGAGACTAGCCTAGAAATCAAATCTCACCATGAAAAATAAGCTGGATCTGTCCCACACCTTTCATTCCAGCAATGGGATGCTGAGATTAGCAGACAAGCAGTTGTAGGCCACCACGTTCAAAAAAATTGCCAACTGAGGAAAAATGAAACTGGGCAAGGTGGTCAAAGACTGTTTTCCCAGCTAATGTAGAAAGCTGAAATTTGGGGGATTGTGGTGTCAGACTGTGTGTGTGTGTGTGTGTGTGTGCATGCGTGTGTGTGAGTTTGAGTAAGTGTGTGAGTCAGTGAATGTAAGTGTGTATGTTCAAGTGTGGGTGAGTGTGTGAGTGTGAGTGTGTGTATTTGTGTGTTTATTTGTGTGAGTCTACTTTTGAGTGAGTGTGAATGTGTGAGTGCATTTGTGTGTACATGTGTATTGGAATGTGAGTTTGAGTGAGTGTGTGTTCTTCTACGTCAATGTGTTGACATCTGGGTATTCACGTGGGAGTGAGAATGTATGTGTGTATGTGTGAGGGTGTTTTTGGGTGGGTGTGTGGATGTGAAAGTAGGGGCATGTGTGTGTGTTTGCTTGTTTGTGTTCACGTTTGTGTTACTGTTTATGTACATCTATATGTGTTTGTGTGTTTGTATGGGTCAATGAGAGTGTGTGTATGTGTGCTTGTGCATGTGTCTGTGTACTTGTGTAAGAGTGTGAATTTGTGAATGTGTGTGAGTGAATGTGTGCATGCAGGTGTGTTTTTCTGTATGACTGATTGTATGAGTGTGCACCTAGGTGAGTGTTTATGTCTGTGAGTGTGATTGTGAATCAGCCTGTGTGAGTTTCTGTGTGTATGTGTTGTGAGAGTTTGTGTTTGGTGGTGTGTTTTTGAGTCAGTGTGTGAGTGTATATGTGGGTACTTGTGAGTGAGTGTGGGAGTGTGTATGACGGTGTGTGTGCGAGAATGTGTGAGAGTATACGAGGCTGAAGGTGTGAGTGAGTGTGTGAATGTGTGTACATGTGTTTGTTGGTAGGTGATTGTTTGTCTGACTGATTTTGTGTGTGTGTTTCTGTGAGTGAGAGGGTGAAAGTTGTAGGTGTGTACATGTGTGTGAGTGTTTCTGTAGGTGAGGGTTTAATTGTAATTGAATGATTCTGTCAGTGTGTGTGTGAATGAGTGTGTTTGCTTGTTTGTGGGTGTGAGCCTGTGTATTTGAATTTGTGTATGATTGTGTATTTTTGTGTCTGTGTGAGACAGTTTGCATGTGTATGGGCATATGTGTGTAAGTATGTTTATCTGTGTGTTGTGTGTGAGTGTGTGTGAGAATGTGCATGTGTGTGTGAGTGAGTGTAAGTGTGTTTGGGTCAGAGTGTGAGTGGGTGTTCGGTGCAGGTGTGTGAGTGTGTGTCTGTTTGTGAGTGTGCTGAGATTATTTTTGTGAGCATAACAGTGAGTCTGTGTCTTCGTTTCTGTTAGTTGAGTGTATTCAGGTGTGTTTGGTATGCCTGTGAGGATGTACATGTTTGTGTGTGTGTGAGGGTGAGAGTGTCAGTGTTTTTTTTTGGGTGTGATCATGTGTGAGTGAGAGCTGGCATCTGTGTATGTGTGTTTTAGTTTGTGGTTGTGTAGGTTTGTGAGTGTGACTCTGTGTGTGTGTTTGTGTGTGAGTCTATTTTTGAGTGTGAGTGTGAAGATGGGAGTGCATTTGTGTGTCCATGTGTATTTGAAAGGGATTCTCTTTTTTGTGTGTGTGAGAGTAGGAGCGAATGTGATTGTGGGTGACTGTGTGTTTTGTTGAGTGCAGGTGTGTGAGTATGTGCAGGTGTGTGTAATTGAGTGTGTTTGGATTGGCGTGTGAATGCGCATTTGGGTGCAGGTGTGGGAATTTGTGTCCAAGAGATTGTGTTAGTGTGTTCAGGTGTGTGATTGATGTAGAGGGGTTATGTGGACGAGGAGGAGACTGAGTGTGTCTTCGTATGTTAGTGTTCTTGCTTGTGTGTATTCACGTGTATGTGAGTACACGAGTGTGTTTGTATGTGTGAGGGTGTTTTTAGGTGTTTGTGAATGTGACTGCAGGTGAATGTGTGGGTGATGGCTTGTTCGTCTGTTCCGGTGTAAGGATGTGAGTGTTTGTATATACCTATTTGTGTTTTTGTGTTTGTATGTGTGTATGAGGGTGTATGTATGTATGTGCAAGTGGGTGGCGTATGTGTCTGTGTACATGGGTACGTGTGTGAATTTTTGAATATGTGCAGGAGTGAGAGTGTGCATGAGGGTGTGTGTTTCTGTAGGTTTGAGTATGTGAGTGGTTATATATGTGAGGTTTATGGGTGTGAGTTTTTCTTAGTGAGTATATATGTGTTTACATGATGTGAGTGTGTGTAAGTGTGTATGATAGTGTGTGGGAGTGTGTAGGTTTGAGTGTATGTGAGGGGGATGGTGTGAGTACGTGTGTGAATGTGTGTACACGTGTATGATTGTTGATGTTTGTGAGTGTGTGTGACTGCATGTGTGTGTGTGAGTGTGTCTACATAGGTGAGTGTTTGAGATTGTGTGTGTGAGTGCATGTGTGGGTGAGTGTGAGTTCGAGTGAGTCTTGGAGCATGTGTATGTGTGTGGGGGCTGTTTGTGTATGTCTATGTGTGTTTGTGTGTGTTTGTATGTGTATGAGTGTGAGTGAGTTTTTGTGTGCAGCTGATAAATGAGTAAGTTAACCCAAGCATTGGTGGCCCATGCCTTGCTTCTTAGGCATTAGGAATGCTGAGTTTAGCAGCATTGTTTGTGGAGACTAGCCTAGAAATCAAATCTCACCATGAAAAATAAGCTGGATCTGTCCCACACCTTTCATTCCAGCAATGGGATGCTGAGATTAGCAGACAAGCAGTTGTAGGCCACCACGTTCAAAAAAATTGCCAACGGAGGAAAAATGAAACTGGGCAAGGTGGTCAAAGACTGTTTTCCCAGCTAATGTAGAAAGCTGAAATTTGGGGGATTGTGGTGTCAGACTGTGTGTGTGTGTGTGTGTGTGCATGCGTGTGTGTTAGTTTGAGTAAGTGTGTGAGTCAGTGAATGTAAGTGTGTATGTTCAAGTGTGGGTGAGTGTGTGAGTGTGTGTATTTGTGTGTTTATTTGTGTGAGTCTACTTTTGAGTGAGTGTGAATGTGTGAGTGCATTTGTGTGTACATGTGTATTGGAATGTGAGTTTGAGTGAGTGTGTGTTCTTCTACGTCAATGTGTTGACATCTGGGTATTCACGTGGGAGTGAGAATGTATGTGTGTATGTGTGAGGGTGTTTTTGGGTGGGTGTGTGGATGTGAAAGTAGGGGCATGTGTGTGTGTTTGCTTGTTTGTGTTCACGTTTGTGTTACTGTTTATGTACATCTATATGTGTTTGTGTGTTTGTATGGGTCAATGAGAGTGTGTGTATGTGTGCTTGTGCATGTGTCTGTGTACTTGTGTAAGAGTGTGAATTTGTGAATGTGTGTGAGTGAATGTGTGCATGCAGGTTTGTGTTTCTGTATGACTGATTGTATGAGTGTGCACCTAGGTGAGTGTTTATGTCTGTGAGTGTGATTGTGAATCAGCCTGTGTGAGTTTCTGTGTGTATGTGTTGTGAGAGTTTGTGTTTGGTGGTGTGTTTTTGAGTCAGTGTGTGAGTGTATATGTGGGTACTTGTGAGTGAGTGTGGGAGTGTGTATGACGGTGTGTGGGCGAGAATGTGTGAGAGTATACGAGGCTGAAGGTGTGAGTGAGTGTGTGAATGTGTGTACATGTGTTTGTTGGTAGGTGATTGTTTGTCTGACTGATTTTGTGTGTGTGTTTCTGTGAGTGAGAGGGTGAAAGTTGTAGGTGTGTACATGTGTGTGAGTGTTTCTGTAGGTGAGGGTTTAATTGTAATTGAATGATTCTGTCAGTGTGTGTGTGAATGAGTGTGTTTGCTTGTTTGTGGGTGTGAGCCTGTGTATTTGAATTTGTGTATGATTCTGTATTTTTGTGTCTGTGTGAGACAGTTTGCATGTGTATGGGCATATGTGTGTAAGTATGTTTATCTGTGTGTTGTGTGTGAGTGTGTGTGAGAATGTGCATGTGTGTGTGAGTGAGTGTAAGTGTGTTTGGATCAGAGTGTGAGTGGGTGTTCGGTGCAGGTGTGTGAGTGTGTGTCTGTTTGTGAGTGTGCTGAGATTATTTTTGTGAGTATAACAGTGAGTCTGTGTCTTCGTTTCTGTTAGTTGAGTGTATTCAGGTGTGTTTGGTATGCCTGTGAGGATGTACATGTTTGTGTGTGTGTGAGGGTGAGAGTGTCAGTGTTTTTTTTTGGGTGTGATCATGTGTGAGTGAGAGCTGGCATCTGTGTATGTGTGTTTTAGTTTGTGGTTGTGTAGGTTTGTGAGTGTGACTCTGTGTGTGTGTTTGTGTGTGAGTCTATTTTTGAGTGTGAGTGTGAAGATGGGAGTGCATTTGTGTGTCCATGTGTATTTGAAAGGGATTCTCTTTTTTGTGTGTGTGAGAGTAGGAGCGAATGTGATTGTGGGTGACTGTGTGTGTTGTTGAGTGCAGGTGTGTGAGTATGTGCAGGTGTGTGTAATTGAGTGTGTTTGGATTGGCGTGTGAATGCGCATTTGGGTGCAGGTGTGGGAATTTGTGTCCAAGAGATTGTGTTAGTGTGTTCAGGTGTGTGATTGATGTAGAGGGGTTATGTGGACGAGTAGGAGAATGAGTGTGTCTTCGTATGTTAGTGTTCTTGCTTGTGTGTATTCACGTGTATGTGAGTACATCAGTGTGTTTGTATGTGTGAGGGTGTTTTTAGGTGTTTGTGAATGTGACTGCAGGTGTATGTGTGGGTGATGGCTTGTTCGTCTGTTCCGGTGTAAGGATGTGAGTGTTTGTATATACCTATTTGTGTTTTTGTGTTTGTATGTGTGTATGAGGGTGTATGTATGTATGTGCAAGTGGGTGGCGTATGTGTCTGTGTACATGGGTATGTGTGTGAATTTTTGAATATGTGCAGGAGTGAGAGTGTGCATGAGGGTGTGTGTTTCTGTAGGTTTGAGTATGTGAGTGGTTATATATGTGAGGTCTATGGGTGTGAGTTTTTCTTAGTGAGTATATATGTGTTTACATGATGTGAGTGTGTGTAAGTGTGTATGATAGTGTGTGGGAGTGTGTAGGTTTGAGTGTATGTGAGGGGGATGGTGTGAGTACGTGTGTGAATGTGTGTACACGTGTATGATTGTTGATGTTTGTGAGTGTGTGTGACTGCATGTGTGTGTGTGAGTGTGTCTACATAGGTGAGTGTTTGAGATTGTGTGTGTGAGTGCATGTGTGGGTGAGTGTGAGTGCGAGTGAGTCTTGGAGCATGTGTATGTGTGTGGGGGCTGTTTGTGTATGTCTATGTGTGTTTGTGTGTGTTTGTATGTGTATGAGTGTGAGTGAGTTTTTGTGTGCAGCTGATAAATGAGTAAGTTAACCCAAGCATTGGTGGCCCATGCCTTGCTTCTTAGGCATTAGGAATGCTGAGTTTAGCAGCATTGTTTGTGGAGACTAGCCTAGAAATCAAATCTCACCATGAAAAATAAGCTGGATCTGTCCCACACCTTTCATTCCAGCAATGGGATGCTGAGATTAGCAGACAAGCAGTTGTAGGCCACCACGTTCAAAAAAATTGCCAACTGAGGAAAAATGAAACTGGGCAAGGTGGTCAAAGACTGTTTTCCCAGCTAATGTAGAAAGCTGAAATTTGGGGGATTGTGGTGTCAGACTGTGTGTGTGTGTGTGTGTGTGCATGCGTGTGTGTTAGTTTGAGTAAGTGTGTGAGTCAGTGAATGTAAGTGTGTATGTTCAAGTGTGGGTGAGTGTGTGAGTGTGTGTATTTGTGTGTTTATTTGTGTGAGTCTACTTTTGAGTGAGTGTGAATGTGTGAGTGCATTTGTGTGTACATGTGTATTGGAATGTGAGTTTGAGTGAGTGTGTGTTCTTCTACGTCAATGTGTTGACATCTGGGTATTCACGTGGGAGTGAGAATGTATGTGTGTATGTGTGAGGGTGTTTTTGGGTGGGTGTGTGGATGTGAAAGTAGGGGCATGTGTGTGTGTTTGCTTGTTTGTGTTCACGTTTGTGTTACTGTTTATGTACATCTATATGTGTTTGTGTGTTTGTATGGGTCAATGAGAGTGTGTGTATGTGTGCTTGTGCATGTGTCTGTGTACTTGTGTAAGAGTGTGAATTTGTGAATGTGTGTGAGTGAATGTGTGCATGCAGGTTTGTGTTTCTGTATGACTGATTGTATGAGTGTGCACCTAGGTGAGTGTTTATGTCTGTGAGTGTGATTGTGAATCAGCCTGTGTGAGTTTCTGTGTGTATGTGTTGTGAGAGTTTGTGTTTGGTGGTGTGTTTTTGAGTCAGTGTGTGAGTGTATATGTGGGTACTTGTGAGTGAGTGTGGGAGTGTGTATGACGGTGTGTGGGCGAGAATGTGTGAGAGTATACGAGGCTGAAGGTGTGAGTGAGTGTGTGAATGTGTGTACATGTGTTTGTTGGTAGGTGATTGTTTGTCTGACTGATTTTGTGTGTGTGTTTCTGTGAGTGAGAGGGTGAAAGTTGTAGGTGTGTACATGTGTGTGAGTGTTTCTGTAGGTGAGGGTTTAATTGTAATTGAATGATTCTGTCAGTGTGTGTGTGAATGAGTGTGTTTGCTTGTTTGTGGGTGTGAGCCTGTGTATTTGAATTTGTGTATGATTGTGTATTTTTGTGTCTGTGTGAGACAGTTTGCATGTGTATGGGCATATGTGTGTAAGTATGTTTATCTGTGTGTTGTGTGTGAGTGTGTGTGAGAATGTGCATGTGTGTGTGAGTGAGTGTAAGTGTGTTTGGGTCAGAGTGTGAGTGGGTGTTCGGTGCAGGTGTGTGAGTGTGTGTCTGTTTGTGAGTGTGCTGAGATTATTTTTGTGAGTATAACAGTGAGTCTGTGTCTTCGTTTCTGTTAGTTGAGTGTATTCAGGTGTGTTTGGTATGCCTGTGAGGATGTACATGTTTGTGTGTGTGTGAGGGTGAGAGTGTCAGTGTTTTTTTTTGGGTGTGATCATGTGTGAGTGAGAGCTGGCATCTGTGTATGTGTGTTTTAGTTTGTGGTTGTGTAGGTTTGTGAGTGTGACTCTGTGTGTGTGTTTGTGTGTGAGTCTATTTTTGAGTGTGAGTGTGAAGATGGGAGTGCATTTGTGTGTCCATGTGTATTTGAAAGGGATTCTCTTTTTTGTGTGTGTGAGAGTAGGAGCGAATGTGATTGTGGGTGACTGTGTGTGTTGTTGAGTGCAGGTGTGTGAGTATGTGCAGGTGTGTGTAATTGAGTGTGTTTGGATTGGCGTGTGAATGCGCATTTGGGTGCAGGTGTGGGAATTTGTGTCCAAGAGATTGTGTTAGTGTGTTCAGGTGTGTGATTGATGTAGAGGGGTTATGTGGACGAGTAGGAGACTGAGTGTGTCTTCGTATGTTAGTGTTCTTGCTTGTGTGTATTCACGTGTATGTGAGTACACGAGTGTGTTTGTATGTGTGAGGGTGTTTTTAGGTGTTTGTGAATGTGACTGCAGGTGAATGTGTGGGTGATGGCTTGTTCGTCTGTTCCGGTGTAAGGATGTGAGTGTTTGTATATACCTATTTGTGTTTGTATGTGTGTATGAGGGTGTATGTATGTATGTGCAAGTGGGTGGCGTATGTGTCTGTGTACATGGGTACGTGTGTGAATTTTTGAATATGTGCAGGAGTGAGAGTGTGCATGAGGGTGTGTGTTTCTGTAGGTTTGAGTATGTGAGTGGTTATATATGTGAGGTTTATGGGTGTGAGTTTTTCTTAGTGAGTATATATGTGTTTACATGATGTGAGTGTGTGTAAGTGTGTATGATAGTGTGTGGGAGTGTGTAGGTTTGAGTGTATGTGAGGGGGATGGTGTGAGTACGTGTGTGAATGTGTGTACACGTGTATGATTGTTGATGTTTGTGAGTGTGTGTGACTGCATGTGTGTGTGTGAGTGTGTCTACATAGGTGAGTGTTTGAGATTGTGTGTGTGAGTGCATGTGTGGGTGAGTGTGAGTTCGAGTGAGTCTTGGAGCATGTGTATGTGTGTGGGGGCTGTTTGTGTATGTCTATGTGTGTTTGTGTGTGTTTGTATGTGTATGAGTGTGAGTGAGTTTTTGTGTGCAGCTGATAAATGAGTAAGTTAACCCAAGCATTGGTGGCCCATGCCTTGCTTCTTAGGCATTAGGAATGCTGAGTTTAGCAGCATTGTTTGTGGAGACTAGCCTAGAAATCAAATCTCACCATGAAAAATAAGCTGGATCTGTCCCACACCTTTCATTCCAGCAATGGGATGCTGAGATTAGCAGACAAGCAGTTGTAGGCCACCACGTTCAAAAAAATTGCCAACTGAGGAAAAATGAAACTGGGCAAGGTGGTCAAAGACTGTTTTCCCAGCTAATGTAGAAAGCTGAAATTTGGGGGATTGTGGTGTCAGACTGTGTGTGTGTGTGTGTGTGTGTGCATGCGTGTGTGTGAGTTTGAGTAAGTGTGTGAGTCAGTGAATGTAAGTGTGTATGTTCAAGTGTGGGTGAGTGTGTGAGTGTGAGTGTGTGTATTTGTGTGTTTATTTGTGTGAGTCTACTTTTGAGTGAGTGTGAATGTGTGAGTGCATTTGTGTGTACATGTGTATTGGAATGTGAGTTTGAGTGAGTGTGTGTTCTTCTACGTCAATGTGTTGACATCTGGGTATTCACGTGGGAGTGAGAATGTATGTGTGTATGTGTGAGGGTGTTTTTGGGTGGGTGTGTGGATGTGAAAGTAGGGGCATGTGTGTGTGTTTGCTTGTTTGTGTTCACGTTTGTGTTACTGTTTATGTACATCTATATGTGTTTGTGTGTTTGTATGGGTCAATGAGAGTGTGTGTATGTGTGCTTGTGCATGTGTCTGTGTACTTGTGTAAGAGTGTGAATTTGTGAATGTGTGTGAGTGAATGTGTGCATGCAGGTTTGTGTTTCTGTATGACTGATTGTATGAGTGTGCACCTAGGTGAGTGTTTATGTCTGTGAGTGTGATTGTGAATCAGCCTGTGTGAGTTTCTGTGTGTATGTGTTGTGAGAGTTTGTGTTTGGTGGTGTGTTTTTGAGTCAGTGTGTGAGTGTATATGTGGGTACTTGTGAGTGAGTGTGGGAGTGTGTATGACGGTGTGTGGGCGAGAATGTGTGAGAGTATACGAGGCTGAAGGTGTGAGTGAGTGTGTGAATGTGTGTACATGTGTTTGTTGGTAGGTGATTGTTTGTCTGACTGATTTTGTGTGTGTGTTTCTGTGAGTGAGAGGGTGAAAGTTGTAGGTGTGTACATGTGTGTGAGTGTTTCTGTAGGTGAGGGTTTAATTGTAATTGAATGATTCTGTCAGTGTGTGTGTGAATGAGTGTGTTTGCTTGTTTGTGGGTGTGAGCCTGTGTATTTGAATTTGTGTATGATTCTGTATTTTTGTGTCTGTGTGAGACAGTTTGCATGTGTATGGGCATATGTGTGTAAGTATGTTTATCTGTGTGTTGTGTGTGAGTGTGTGTGAGAATGTGCATGTGTGTGTGAGTGAGTGTAAGTGTGTTTGGATCAGAGTGTGAGTGGGTGTTCGGTGCAGGTGTGTGAGTGTGTGTCTGTTTGTGAGTGTGCTGAGATTATTTTTGTGAGTATAACAGTGAGTCTGTGTCTTCGTTTCTGTTAGTTGAGTGTATTCAGGTGTGTTTGGTATGCCTGTGAGGATGTACATGTTTGTGTGTGTGTGAGGGTGAGAGTGTCAGTGTTTTTTTTTGGGTGTGATCATGTGTGAGTGAGAGCTGGCATCTGTGTATGTGTGTTTTAGTTTGTGGTTGTGTAGGTTTGTGAGTGTGACTCTGTGTGTGTGTTTGTGTGTGAGTCTATTTTTGAGTGTGAGTGTGAAGATGGGAGTGCATTTGTGTGTCCATGTGTATTTGAAAGGGATTCTCTTTTTTGTGTGTGTGAGAGTAGGAGCGAATGTGATTGTGGGTGACTGTGTGTGTTGTTGAGTGCAGGTGTGTGAGTATGTGCAGGTGTGTGTAATTGAGTGTGTTTGGATTGGCGTGTGAATGCGCATTTGGGTGCAGGTGTGGGAATTTGTGTCCAAGAGATTGTGTTAGTGTGTTCAGGTGTGTGATTGATGTAGAGGGGTTATGTGGACGAGTAGGAGAATGAGTGTGTCTTCGTATGTTAGTGTTCTTGCTTGTGTGTATTCACGTGTATGTGAGTACATCAGTGTGTTTGTATGTGTGAGGGTGTTTTTAGGTGTTTGTGAATGTGACTGCAGGTGTATGTGTGGGTGATGGCTTGTTCGTCTGTTCCGGTGTAAGGATGTGAGTGTTTGTATATACCTATTTGTGTTTTTGTGTTTGTATGTGTGTATGAGGGTGTATGTATGTATGTGCAAGTGGGTGGCGTATGTGTCTGTGTACATGGGTATGTGTGTGAATTTTTGAATATGTGCAGGAGTGAGAGTGTGCATGAGGGTGTGTGTTTCTGTAGGTTTGAGTATGTGAGTGGTTATATATGTGAGGTCTATGGGTGTGAGTTTTTCTTAGTGAGTATATATGTGTTTACATGATGTGAGTGTGTGTAAGTGTGTATGATAGTGTGTGGGAGTGTGTAGGTTTGAGTGTATGTGAGGGGGATGGTGTGAGTACGTGTGTGAATGTGTGTACACGTGTATGATTGTTGATGTTTGTGAGTGTGTGTGACTGCATGTGTGTGTGTGAGTGTGTCTACATAGGTGAGTGTTTGAGATTGTGTGTGTGAGTGCATGTGTGGGTGAGTGTGAGTGCGAGTGAGTCTTGGAGCATGTGTATGTGTGTGGGGGCTGTTTGTGTATGTCTATGTGTGTTTGTGTGTGTTTGTATGTGTATGAGTGTGAGTGAGTTTTTGTGTGCAGCTGATAAATGAGTAAGTTAACCCAAGCATTGGTGGCCCATGCCTTGCTTCTTAGGCATTAGGAATGCTGAGTTTAGCAGCATTGTTTGTGGAGACTAGCCTAGAAATCAAATCTCACCATGAAAAATAAGCTGGATCTGTCCCACACCTTTCATTCCAGCAATGGGATGCTGAGATTAGCAGACAAGCAGTTGTAGGCCACCACGTTCAAAAAAATTGCCAACTGAGGAAAAATGAAACTGGGCAAGGTGGTCAAAGACTGTTTTCCCAGCTAATGTAGAAAGCTGAAATTTGGGGGATTGTGGTGTCAGACTGTGTGTGTGTGTGTGTGTGTGCATGCGTGTGTGTTAGTTTGAGTAAGTGTGTGAGTCAGTGAATGTAAGTGTGTATGTTCAAGTGTGGGTGAGTGTGTGAGTGTGTGTATTTGTGTGTTTATTTGTGTGAGTCTACTTTTGAGTGAGTGTGAATGTGTGAGTGCATTTGTGTGTACATGTGTATTGGAATGTGAGTTTGAGTGAGTGTGTGTTCTTCTACGTCAATGTGTTGACATCTGGGTATTCACGTGGGAGTGAGAATGTATGTGTGTATGTGTGAGGGTGTTTTTGGGTGGGTGTGTGGATGTGAAAGTAGGGGCATGTGTGTGTGTTTGCTTGTTTGTGTTCACGTTTGTGTTACTGTTTATGTACATCTATATGTGTTTGTGTGTTTGTATGGGTCAATGAGAGTGTGTGTATGTGTGCTTGTGCATGTGTCTGTGTACTTGTGTAAGAGTGTGAATTTGTGAATGTGTGTGAGTGAATGTGTGCATGCAGGTTTGTGTTTCTGTATGACTGATTGTATGAGTGTGCACCTAGGTGAGTGTTTATGTCTGTGAGTGTGATTGTGAATCAGCCTGTGTGAGTTTCTGTGTGTATGTGTTGTGAGAGTTTGTGTTTGGTGGTGTGTTTTTGAGTCAGTGTGTGAGTGTATATGTGGGTACTTGTGAGTGAGTGTGGGAGTGTGTATGACGGTGTGTGGGCGAGAATGTGTGAGAGTATACGAGGCTGAAGGTGTGAGTGAGTGTGTGAATGTGTGTACATGTGTTTGTTGGTAGGTGATTGTTTGTCTGACTGATTTTGTGTGTGTGTTTCTGTGAGTGAGAGGGTGAAAGTTGTAGGTGTGTACATGTGTGTGAGTGTTTCTGTAGGTGAGGGTTTAATTGTAATTGAATGATTCTGTCAGTGTGTGTGTGAATGAGTGTGTTTGCTTGTTTGTGGGTGTGAGCCTGTGTATTTGAATTTGTGTATGATTGTGTATTTTTGTGTCTGTGTGAGACAGTTTGCATGTGTATGGGCATATGTGTGTAAGTATGTTTATCTGTGTGTTGTGTGTGAGTGTGTGTGAGAATGTGCATGTGTGTGTGAGTGAGTGTAAGTGTGTTTGGGTCAGAGTGTGAGTGGGTGTTCGGTGCAGGTGTGTGAGTGTGTGTCTGTTTGTGAGTGTGCTGAGATTATTTTTGTGAGTATAACAGTGAGTCTGTGTCTTCGTTTCTGTTAGTTGAGTGTATTCAGGTGTGTTTGGTATGCCTGTGAGGATGTACATGTTTGTGTGTGTGTGAGGGTGAGAGTGTCAGTGTTTTTTTTTGGGTGTGATCATGTGTGAGTGAGAGCTGGCATCTGTGTATGTGTGTTTTAGTTTGTGGTTGTGTAGGTTTGTGAGTGTGACTCTGTGTGTGTGTTTGTGTGTGAGTCTATTTTTGAGTGTGAGTGTGAAGATGGGAGTGCATTTGTGTGTCCATGTGTATTTGAAAGGGATTCTCTTTTTTGTGTGTGTGAGAGTAGGAGCGAATGTGATTGTGGGTGACTGTGTGTGTTGTTGAGTGCAGGTGTGTGAGTATGTGCAGGTGTGTGTAATTGAGTGTGTTTGGATTGGCGTGTGAATGCGCATTTGGGTGCAGGTGTGGGAATTTGTGTCCAAGAGATTGTGTTAGTGTGTTCAGGTGTGTGATTGATGTAGAGGGGTTATGTGGACGAGTAGGAGACTGAGTGTGTCTTCGTATGTTAGTGTTCTTGCTTGTGTGTATTCACGTGTATGTGAGTACACGAGTGTGTTTGTATGTGTGAGGGTGTTTTTAGGTGTTTGTGAATGTGACTGCAGGTGAATGTGTGGGTGATGGCTTGTTCGTCTGTTCCGGTGTAAGGATGTGAGTGTTTGTATATACCTATTTGTGTTTGTATGTGTGTATGAGGGTGTATGTATGTATGTGCAAGTGGGTGGCGTATGTGTCTGTGTACATGGGTACGTGTGTGAATTTTTGAATATGTGCAGGAGTGAGAGTGTGCATGAGGGTGTGTGTTTCTGTAGGTTTGAGTATGTGAGTGGTTATATATGTGAGGTTTATGGGTGTGAGTTTTTCTTAGTGAGTATATATGTGTTTACATGATGTGAGTGTGTGTAAGTGTGTATGATAGTGTGTGGGAGTGTGTAGGTTTGAGTGTATGTGAGGGGGATGGTGTGAGTACGTGTGTGAATGTGTGTACACGTGTATGATTGTTGATGTTTGTGAGTGTGTGTGACTGCATGTGTGTGTGTGAGTGTGTCTACATAGGTGAGTGTTTGAGATTGTGTGTGTGAGTGCATGTGTGGGTGAGTGTGAGTTCGAGTGAGTCTTGGAGCATGTGTATGTGTGTGGGGGCTGTTTGTGTATGTCTATGTGTGTTTGTGTGTGTTTGTATGTGTATGAGTGTGAGTGAGTTTTTGTGTGCAGCTGATAAATGAGTAAGTTAACCCAAGCATTGGTGGCCCATGCCTTGCTTCTTAGGCATTAGGAATGCTGAGTTTAGCAGCATTGTTTGTGGAGACTAGCCTAGAAATCAAATCTCACCATGAAAAATAAGCTGGATCTGTCCCACACCTTTCATTCCAGCAATGGGATGCTGAGATTAGCAGACAAGCAGTTGTAGGCCACCACGTTCAAAAAAATTGCCAACTGAGGAAAAATGAAACTGGGCAAGGTGGTCAAAGACTGTTTTCCCAGCTAATGTAGAAAGCTGAAATTTGGGGGATTGTGGTGTCAGACTGTGTGTGTGTGTGTGTGTGTGTGCATGCGTGTGTGTGAGTTTGAGTAAGTGTGTGAGTCAGTGAATGTAAGTGTGTATGTTCAAGTGTGGGTGAGTGTGTGAGTGTGAGTGTGTGTATTTGTGTGTTTATTTGTGTGAGTCTACTTTTGAGTGAGTGTGAATGTGTGAGTGCATTTGTGTGTACATGTGTATTGGAATGTGAGTTTGAGTGAGTGTGTGTTCTTCTACGTCAATGTGTTGACATCTGGGTATTCACGTGGGAGTGAGAATGTATGTGTGTATGTGTGAGGGTGTTTTTGGGTGGGTGTGTGGATGTGAAAGTAGGGGCATGTGTGTGTGTTTGCTTGTTTGTGTTCACGTTTGTGTTACTGTTTATGTACATCTATATGTGTTTGTGTGTTTGTATGGGTCAATGAGAGTGTGTGTATGTGTGCTTGTGCATGTGTCTGTGTACTTGTGTAAGAGTGTGAATTTGTGAATGTGTGTGAGTGAATGTGTGCATGCAGGTGTGTTTTTCTGTATGACTGATTGTATGAGTGTGCACCTAGGTGAGTGTTTATGTCTGTGAGTGTGATTGTGAATCAGCCTGTGTGAGTTTCTGTGTGTATGTGTTGTGAGAGTTTGTGTTTGGTGGTGTGTTTTTGAGTCAGTGTGTGAGTGTATATGTGGGTACTTGTGAGTGAGTGTGGGAGTGTGTATGACGGTGTGTGTGCGAGAATGTGTGAGAGTATACGAGGCTGAAGGTGTGAGTGAGTGTGTGAATGTGTGTACATGTGTTTGTTGGTAGGTGATTGTTTGTCTGACTGATTTTGTGTGTGTGTTTCTGTGAGTGAGAGGGTGAAAGTTGTAGGTGTGTACATGTGTGTGAGTGTTTCTGTAGGTGAGGGTTTAATTGTAATTGAATGATTCTGTCAGTGTGTGTGTGAATGAGTGTGTTTGCTTGTTTGTGGGTGTGAGCCTGTGTATTTGAATTTGTGTATGATTGTGTATTTTTGTGTCTGTGTGAGACAGTTTGCATGTGTATGGGCATATGTGTGTAAGTATGTTTATCTGTGTGTTGTGTGTGAGTGTGTGTGAGAATGTGCATGTGTGTGTGAGTGAGTGTAAGTGTGTTTGGGTCAGAGTGTGAGTGGGTGTTCGGTGCAGGTGTGTGAGTGTGTGTCTGTTTGTGAGTGTGCTGAGATTATTTTTGTGAGCATAACAGTGAGTCTGTGTCTTCGTTTCTGTTAGTTGAGTGTATTCAGGTGTGTTTGGTATGCCTGTGAGGATGTACATGTTTGTGTGTGTGTGAGGGTGAGAGTGTCAGTGTTTTTTTTTGGGTGTGATCATGTGTGAGTGAGAGCTGGCATCTGTGTATGTGTGTTTTAGTTTGTGGTTGTGTAGGTTTGTGAGTGTGACTCTGTGTGTGTGTTTGTGTGTGAGTCTATTTTTGAGTGTGAGTGTGAAGATGGGAGTGCATTTGTGTGTCCATGTGTATTTGAAAGGGATTCTCTTTTTTGTGTGTGTGAGAGTAGGAGCGAATGTGATTGTGGGTGACTGTGTGTGTTGTTGAGTGCAGGTGTGTGAGTATGTGCAGGTGTGTGTAATTGAGTGTGTTTGGATTGGCGTGTGAATGCGCATTTGGGTGCAGGTGTGGGAATTTGTGTCCAAGAGATTGTGTTAGTGTGTTCAGGTGTGTGATTGATGTAGAGGGGTTATGTGGACGAGGAGGAGACTGAGTGTGTCTTCGTATGTTAGTGTTCTTGCTTGTGTGTATTCACGTGTATGTGAGTACACGAGTGTGTTTGTATGTGTGAGGGTGTTTTTAGGTGTTTGTGAATGTGACTGCAGGTGAATGTGTGGGTGATGGCTTGTTCGTCTGTTCCGGTGTAAGGATGTGAGTGTTTGTATATACCTATTTGTGTTTTTGTGTTTGTATGTGTGTATGAGGGTGTATGTATGTATGTGCAAGTGGGTGGCGTATGTGTCTGTGTACATGGGTACGTGTGTGAATTTTTGAATATGTGCAGGAGTGAGAGTGTGCATGAGGGTGTGTGTTTCTGTAGGTTTGAGTATGTGAGTGGTTATATATGTGAGGTTTATGGGTGTGAGTTTTTCTTAGTGAGTATATATGTGTTTACATGATGTGAGTGTGTGTAAGTGTGTATGATAGTGTGTGGGAGTGTGTAGGTTTGAGTGTATGTGAGGGGGATGGTGTGAGTACGTGTGTGAATGTGTGTACACGTGTATGATTGTTGATGTTTGTGAGTGTGTGTGACTGCATGTGTGTGTGTGAGTGTGTCTACATAGGTGAGTGTTTGAGATTGTGTGTGTGAGTGCATGTGTGGGTGAGTGTGAGTTCGAGTGAGTCTTGGAGCATGTGTATGTGTGTGGGGGCTGTTTGTGTATGTCTATGTGTGTTTGTGTGTGTTTGTATGTGTATGAGTGTGAGTGAGTTTTTGTGTGCAGCTGATAAATGAGTAAGTTAACCCAAGCATTGGTGGCCCATGCCTTGCTTCTTAGGCATTAGGAATGCTGAGTTTAGCAGCATTGTTTGTGGAGACTAGCCTAGAAATCAAATCTCACCATGAAAAATAAGCTGGATCTGTCCCACACCTTTCATTCCAGCAATGGGATGCTGAGATTAGCAGACAAGCAGTTGTAGGCCACCACGTTCAAAAAAATTGCCAACGGAGGAAAAATGAAACTGGGCAAGGTGGTCAAAGACTGTTTTCCCAGCTAATGTAGAAAGCTGAAATTTGGGGGATTGTGGTGTCAGACTGTGTGTGTGTGTGTGTGTGTGTGTGCATGCGTGTGTGTGAGTTTGAGTAAGTGTGTGAGTCAGTGAATGTAAGTGTGTATGTTCAAGTGTGGGTGAGTGTGTGAGTGTGAGTGTGTGTATTTGTGTGTTTATTTGTGTGAGTCTACTTTTGAGTGAGTGTGAATGTGTGAGTGCATTTGTGTGTACATGTGTATTGGAATGTGAGTTTGAGTGAGTGTGTGTTCTTCTACGTCAATGTGTTGACATCTGGGTATTCACGTGGGAGTGAGAATGTATGTGTGTATGTGTGAGGGTGTTTTTGGGTGGGTGTGTGGATGTGAAAGTAGGGGCATGTGTGTGTGTTTGCTTGTTTGTGTTCACGTTTGTGTTACTGTTTATGTACATCTATATGTGTTTGTGTGTTTGTATGGGTCAATGAGAGTGTGTGTATGTGTGCTTGTGAATGTGTCTGTGTACTTGTGTAAGAGTGTGAATTTGTGAATGTGTGTGAGTGAATGTGTGCATGCAGGTGTGTGTTTCTGTATGACTGATTGTATGAGTGTGCACCTAGGTGAGTGTTTATGTCTGTGAGTGTGATTGTGAATCAGCCTGTGTGAGTTTCTGTGTGTATGTGTTGTGAGAGTTTGTGTTTGGTGGTGTGTTTTTGAGTCAGTGTGTGAGTGTATATGTGGGTACTTGTGAGTGAGTGTGGGAGTGTGTATGACGGTGTGTGGGCGAGAATGTGTGAGAGTATACGAGGCTGAAGGTGTGAGTGAGTGTGTGAATGTGTGTACATGTGTTTGTTGGTAGGTGATTGTTTGTCTGACTGATTTTGTGTGTGTGTTTCTGTGAGTGAGAGGGTGAAAGTTGTAGGTGTGTACATGTGTGTGAGTGTGTGAGTTGTGTGTAAGTGTGTGAGTGTTTCTGTAGGTGAGGGTTTAATTGTAATTGAATGATTCTGTCAGTGTGTGTGTGAATGAGTGTGTTTGCTTGTTTGTGGGTGTGAGCCTGTGTATTTGAATTTGTGTATGATTGTGTATTTTTGTGTCTGTGTGAGACAGTTTGCATGTGTATGGGCATATGTGTGTAAGTATGTTTATCTGTGTGTTGTGTGTGAGTGTGTGTGAGAATGTGCATGTGTGTGTGAGTGAGTGTAAGTGTGTTTGGGTCAGAGTGTGAGTGGGTGTTCGGTGCAGGTGTGTGAGTGTGTGTCTGTTTGTGAGTGTGCTGAGATTATTTTTGTGAGTATAACAGTGAGTCTGTGTCTTCGTTTCTGTTAGTTGAGTGTATTCAGGTGTGTTTGGTATGCCTGTGAGGATGGACATGTTTGTGTGTGTGTGAGGGTGAGAGTGTCAGTGTTTTTTTTTGGGTGTGATCATGTGTGAGTGAGAGCTGGCATCTGTGTATGTGTGTTTTAGTTTGTGGTTGTGTAGGTTTGTGAGTGTGACTCTGTGTGTGTGTTTGTGTGTGAGTCTATTTTTGAGTGTGAGTGTGAAGATGGGAGTGCATTTGTGTGTCCATGTGTATTTGAAAGGGATTTTCTTTTTTGTGTGTGTGAGAGTAGGAGCGAATGTGATTGTGGGTGACTGTGTGTGTTGTTGAGTGCAGGTGTGTGAGTATGTGCAGGTGTGTGTAATTGAGTGTGTTTGGATTGGCGTGTGAATGCGCATTTGGGTGCAGGTGTGGGAATTTGTGTCCAAGAGATTGTGTTAGTGTGTTCAGGTGTGTGATTGATGTAGAGGGGTTATGTGGACGAGGAGGAGACTGAGTGTGTCTTCGTATGTTAGTGTTCTTGCTTGTGTGTATTCACGTGTATGTGAGTACACGAGTGTGTTTGTATGTGTGAGGGTGTTTTTAGGTGTTTGTGAATGTGACTGCAGGTGTATGTGTGTGTGATGGCTTGTTCGTCTGTTCCGGTGTATGGATGTGAGTGTTTGTATATACCTATTTGTGTTTTTGTGTTTGTATGTGTGTATGAGGGTGTATGTATGTATGTGCAAGTGGGTGGCGTATGTGTCTGTGTACATGGGTACGTGTGTGAATTTTTGAATATGTGCAGGAGTGATAGTGTGCATGAGGATGTGTGTTTCTGTAGGTTTCAGTGTGTGAGTGGTTATATATGTGAGGTTTATGGGTGTGAGTTTCTCTTAGTGAGTATATATGTGTTTACATGATGTGAGTGTGTGTGTGTATGATAGTGTGTGGGAGTGTGTAGGTTTGAGTGTATGTGAGGGGGATGGTGTGAGGACGTGTGTGAATGTGTGTACACGTGTATGATTGTTGATGTTTGTGAGTGTGTGTGACTGCATGTGTGTGTGTGAGTGTGCCTACATAGGTGAGTGTTTGAGATTGTGTGTGTGAGTGCATGTGTGGGTGAGTGTGAGTGCGAGTGAGTCTTGGAGCGTGTGTATGTGTGTGGGGGCTGTTTGTGTATGTCTATGTGTGTTTGTGTGTGTTTGTATGTGTATGAGTGTGAGTGAGTTTTTGTGTGCAGTTGATAAATGACTAAGTTAACCCAAGCATTGGTGGCCCATGCCTTGCTTCTTAGGCATTAGGAATGCTGAGTTTAGCAGCATTGTTTGTGGAGACTAGCCTAGAAATCAAATCTCACCATGAAAAATAAGCTGGATCTGTCCCACACCTTTCATTCCAGCAATGGGATGCTGAGATTAGCAGACAAGCAGTTGTAGGCCACCACGTTCAAAAAAATTGCCAACGGAGGAAAAATGAAACTGGGCAAGGTGGTCAAAGACTGTTTTCCCAGCTAATGTAGAAAGCTGAAATTTGGGGGATTGTGGTGTCAGACTGTGTGTGTGTGTGTGTGTGTGTGCATGCGTGTGTGTGAGTTTGAGTAAGTGTGTTAGTCAGTGAATGTAAGTGTGTGTGTTCAAGTGTGGGTGAGTGTGTGAGTGTGAGTGTGTGTATTTGTGTGTTTATTTGTGTGAGTCTACTTTTGAGTGAGTGTGAATGTGTGAGTGCATTTGTGTGTACATGTGTATTGGAATGTGAGTTTGAGTGAGTGTGTGTTCTTCTACGTCAATGTGTTGACATCTGGGTATTCACGTGGGAGTGAGAATGTATGTGTGTATGTGTGAGGGTGTTTTTGGGTGGGTGTGTGGATGTGAAAGTAGGGGCATGTGTGTGTGTTTGCTTGTTTGTGTTCACGTTTGTGTTACTGTTTATGTACATCTATATGTGTTTGTGTGTTTGTATGGGTCAATGAGAGTGTGTGTATGTGTGCTTGTGCATGTGTCTGTGTACTTGTGTAAGAGTGTGAATTTGTGAATGTGTGTGAGTGAATGTGTGCATGCAGGTTTCTGTAGGTTTCAGTGTGTGAGTGGTTATATATGTGAGGTTTATGGGTGTGAGTTTCTCTTAGTGAGTATATATGTGTTTACATGATGTGAGTGTGTGTGTGTATGATAGTGTGTGGGAGTGTGTAGGTTTGAGTGTATGTGAGGGGGATGGTGTGAGTACGTGTGTGAATGTGTGTACACGTGTATGATTGTTGATGTTTGTGAGTGTGTGTGAGACTGCATGTGTGTGTGTGAGTGTGTCTACATAGGTGAGTGTTTGAGATTGTGTGTGTGAGTGCATGTTTGGGTGAGTGTGAGTGCGAGTGAGTCTTGGAGCGTGTGTATGTGTGTGGGAGCTGTTTGTGTATGTCTATGTGTGTTTGTGTGTGTTTGTATGTGTATGAGTGTGAGTGAGTTTTTGTGTGCAGTTGATAAATGACTAAGTTAACCCAAGCATTGGTGGCCCATGCCTTGCTTCTTAGGCATTAGGAATGCTGAGTTTAGCAGCATTGTTTGTGGAGACTAGCCTAGAAATCAAATCTCACCATGAAAAATAAGCTGGATCTGTCCCACACCTTTCATTCCAGCAATGGGATGCTGAGATTAGCAGACAAGCAGTTGTAGGCCACCACGTTCAAAAAAATTGCCAACGGAGGAAAAATGAAACTGGGCAAGGTGGTCAAAGACTGTTTTCCCAGCTAATGTAGAAAGCTGAAATTTGGGGGATTGTGGTGTCAGACTGTGTGTGTGTGTGTGTGTGTGTGTGTGCATGCGTGTGTGTGAGTTTGAGTAAGTGTGTGAGTCAGTGAATGTAAGTGTGTGTGTTCAAGTGTGGGTGAGTGTGTGAGTGTGAGTGTGTGTATTTGTGTGTTTATTTGTGTGAGTCTACTTTTGAGTGAGTGTGAATGTGTGAGTGCATTTGTGTGTACATGTGTATTGGAATGTGAGTTTGAGTGAGTGTGTGTTCTTCTACGTCAATGTGTTGACATCTGGGTATTCACGTGGGAGTGAGAATGTATGTGTGTATGTGTGAGGGTGTTTTTGGGTGGGTGTGTGGATGTGAAAGTAGGGGCATGTGTGTGTGTTTGCTTGTTTGTGTTCACGTTTGTGTTACTGTTTATGTACATCTATATGTGTTTGTGTGTTTGTATGGGTCAATGAGAGTGTGTGTATGTGTGCTTGTGCATGTGTCTGTGTACTTGTGTAAGAGTGTGAATTTGTGAATGTGTGTGAGTGAATGTGTGCATGCAGGTGTGTGTTTCTGTATGACTGATTGTATGAGTGTGCACCTAGGTGAGTGTTTATGTCTGTGAGTGTGATTGTGAATCAGCCTGTGTGAGTTTCTGTGTGTATGTGTTGTGAGAGTTTGTGTTTGGTGGTGTGTTTTTGAGTCAGTGTGTGAGTGTATATGTGGGTACTTGTGAGTGAGTGTGGGAGTGTGTATGACGGTGTGTGGGCGAGAATGTGTGAGAGTATACGAGGCTGAAGGTGTGAGTGAGTGTGTGAATGTGTGTACATGTGTTTGTTGGTAGGTGATTGTTTGTCTGACTGATTTTGTGTGTGTGTTTCTGTGAGTGAGAGGGTGAAAGTTGTAGGTTTGTACATGTGTGTGAGTGTGTGAGTTGTGTGTAAGTGTGTGAGTGTTTCTGTAGGTGAGGGTTTAATTGTAATTGAATGATTCTGTCAGTGTGTGTGTGAATGAGTGTGTTTGCTTGTTTGTGGGTGTGAGCCTGTGTATTTGAATTTGTGTATGATTGTGTATTTTTGTGTCTGTGTGAGACAGTTTGCATGTGTATGGGCATATGTGTGTAAGTATGTTTATCTGTGTGTTGTGTGTGAGTGTGTGTGAGAATGTGCATGTGTGTGAGTGAGTGTAAGTGTGTTTGGGTCAGAGTGTGAGTGGGTGTTCGGTGCAGGTGTGTGAGTGTGTGTCTGTTTGTGAGTGTGCTGAGATTATTTTTGTGAGTATAACAGTGAGTCTGTGTCTTCGTTTCTGTTAGTTGAGTGTATTCAGGTGTGTTTGGTATGCCTGTGAGGATGGACATGTTTGTGTGTGTGTGAGGGTGAGAGTGTCAGTGTTTTTTTTTTGGGTGTGATCATGTGTGAGTGAGAGCTGGCATCTGTGTATGTGTGTTTTAGTTTGTGGTTGTGTAGGTTTGTGAGTGTGACTCTGTGTGTGTGTTTGTGTGTGAGTCTATTTTTGAGTGTGAGTGTGAAGATGGGAGTGCATTTGTGTGTCCATGTGTATTTGAAAGGGATTTTCTTTTTTGTGTGTGTGAGAGTAGGAGCGAATGTGATTGTGGGTGACTGTGTGTGTTGTTGAGTGCAGGTGTGTGAGTATGTGCAGGTGTGTGTAATTGAGTGTGTTTGGATTGGCGTGTGAATGCGCATTTGGGTGCAGGTGTGGGAATTTGTGTCCAAGAGATTGTGTTAGTGTGTTCAGGTGTGTGATTGATGTAGAGGGGTTATGTGGACGAGTAGGAGACTGAGTGTGTCTTCGTATGTTAGTGTTCTTGCTTGTGTGTATTCACGTGTATGTGAGTACACGAGTGTGTTTGTATGTGTGAGGGTGTTTTTAGGTGTTTGTGAATGTGACTGCAGGTGTATGTGTGTGTGATGGCTTGTTCGTCTGTTCCGGTGTAAGGATGTGAGTGTTTGTATATACCTATTTGTGTTTTTGTGTTTGTATGTGTGTATGAGGGTGTATGTATGTATGTGCAAGTGGGTGGCGTATGTGTCTGTGTACATGGGTACGTGTGTGAATTTTTGAATATGTGCAGGAGTGAGAGTGTGCATGAGGGTGTGTGTTTCTGTAGGTTTCAGTGTGTGAGTGGTTATATATGTGAGGTTTATGGGTGTGAGTTTCTCTTAGTGAGTATATATGTGTTTACATGATGTGAGTGTGTGTGTGTATGATAGTGTGTGGGAGTGTGTAGGTTTGAGTGTATGTGCGGTGGATGGTGTGAGTACGTGTGTGAATGTGTGTACACGTGTATGATTGTTGATGTTTGTGAGTGTGTGTGACTGCATGTGTGTGTGTGAGTGTGTCTACATAGGTGAGTGTTTGAGATTGTGTGTGTGAGTGCATGTGTGGGTGAGTGTGAGTGCGAGTGAGTCTTGGAGCGTGTGTATGTGTGTGGGGGCTGTTTGTGTATGTCTATGTGTGTTTGTGTGTGTTTGTATGTGTATGAGTGTGAGTGAGTTTTTGTGTGCAGTTGATAAATGACTAAGTTAACCCAAGCATTGGTGGCCCATGCCTTGCTTCTTAGGCATTAGGAATGCTGAGTTTAGCAGCATTGTTTGTGGAGACTAGCCTAGAAATCAAATCTCACCATGAAAAATAAGCTGGATCTGTCCCACACCTTTCATTCCAGCAATGGGATGCTGAGATTAGCAGACAAGCAGTTGTAGGCCACCACGTTCAAAAAAATTGCCAACGGAGGAAAAATGAAACTGGGCAAGGTGGTCAAAGACTGTTTTCCCAGCTAATGTAGAAAGCTGAAATTTGGGGGATTGTGGTGTCAGACTGTGTGTGTGTGTGTGTGTGTGTGTGCATGCGTGTGTGTGAGTTTGAGTAAGTGTGTGAGTCAGTGAATGTAAGTGTGTGTGTTCAAGTGTGGGTGAATGTGTGAGTGTGAGTGTGTGTATTTGTGTGTTTATTTGTGTGAGTCTACTTTTGAGTGAGTGTGAATGTGTGAGTGCATTTGTGTGTACATGTGTATTGGAATGTGAGTTTGAGTGAGTGTGTGTTCTTCTACATCAATGTATTGACATCTGGGTATTCACGTGGGAGTGAGAATGTATGTGTGTGTATGTGTGAGGGTGTTTTTGGGTGGGTGTGTGGATGTGAAAGTAGGGGCATGTGTGTGTGTTTGCTTGTTTGTGTTCACGTTTGTGTTACTGTTTATGTATATCTATATGTGTTTGTGTGTTTGTATGGGTCAATGAGAGTGTGTGTATGTGTGCTTCTGCATGTGTCTGTGTACTTGTGTAAGAGTGTGAATTTGTGAATGTGTGTGAGTGAATGTGTGCATGCAGGTGTGTGTTTCTGTATGACTGATTGTATGAGTGTGCACCTAGGTGAGTGTTTATGTCTGTGAGTGTGATTGTGAATCAGCCTGTGTGAGTTTCTGTGTGTATGTGTTGTGAGAGTTTGTGTTTGGTGGTGTGTTTTTGAGTCAGTGTGTGAGTGTATATGTGGGTACTTGTGAGTGAGTGTGGGAGTGTGTATGACGGTGAGTGGGCGAGAATGTGTGAGAGTATACGAGGCTGAAGGTGTGAGTGAGTGTGTGAATGTGTGTACATGTGTTTGTTGGTAGGTGATTGTTTGTCTGACTGATTTTGTGTGTGTGTTTCTGTGAGTGAGAGGGTGAAAGTTGTAGGTGTGTACATGTGTGTGAGTGTGTGAGTTGTGTGTAAGTGTGTGAGTGTTTCTGTAGGTGAGGGTTTAATTGTAATTGAATGATTCTGTCAGTGTGTGTGTGAATGAGTGTGTTTGCTTGTTTGTGGGTGTGAGCCTGTGTATTTGAATTTGTGTATGATTGTGTATTTTTGTGTCTGTGTGAGACAGTTTGCATGTGTATGGGCATATGTGTGTAAGTATGTTTATCTGTGTTTTGTGTGTGAGTGTGTGTGAGAATGTGCATGTGTGTGTGAGTGAGTGTAAGTGTGTTTGGGTCAGAGTGTGAGTGGGTGTTCGGTACAGGTGTGTGAGTGTGTGTCTGTTTGTGAGTGTGCTGAGATTATTTTTGTGAGTATAACAGTGAGTCTGTGTCTTCGTTTCTGTTAGTTGAGTGTATTCAGGTGTGTTTGGTATGCCTGTGAGGATGTACATGTTTGTGTGTGTGTGAGGGTGAGAGTGTCAGTGTTTTTTTTTTGGGTGTGATCATGTGTGAGTGAGAGCTGGCATCTGTGTATGTGTGTTTTAGTTTGTGGTTGTGTAGGTTTGTGAGTGTGACTCTGTGTGTGTGTTTGTGTGTGAGTCTATTTTTGAGTGTGAGTGTGAAGATGGGAGTGCATTTGTGTGTCCATGTGTATTTGAAAGGGATTTTCTTTTTTGTGTGTGTGAGAGTAGGAGCGAATGTGATTGTGGGTGACTGTGTGTGTTGTTGAGTGCAGGTGTGTGAGTATGTGCAGGTGTGTGTAATTGAGTGTGTTTGGATTGGCGTGTGAATGCGCATTTGGGTGCAGGTGTGGGAATTTGTGTCCAAGAGATTGTGTTAGTGTGTTCAGGTGTGTGATTGATGTAGAGGGGTTATGTGGACGAGTAGGAGACTGAGTGTGTCTTCGTATGTTAGTGTTCTTGCTTGTGTGTATTCACGTGTATGTGAGTACACGAGTGTGTTTGTATGTGTGAGGGTGTTTTTAGGTGTTTGTGAATGTGACTGCAGGTGAATGTGTGGGTGATGGCTTGTTCGTCTGTTCCGGTGTAAGGATGTGAGTGTTTGTATATACCTATTTGTGTTTTTGTGTTTGTATGTGTGTATGAGGGTGTATGTATGTATGTGCAAGTGGGTGGCGTATGTGTCTGTGTACATGGGTACGTGTGTGAATTTTTGAATATGTGCAGGAATGAGAGTGTGCATGAGGATGTGTGTTTCTGTAGGTTTCAGTGTGTGAGTGGTTATATATGTGAGGTTTATGGGTGTGAGTTTCTCTTAGTGAGTATATATGTGTTTACATGATGTGAGTGTGTGTGTGTATGATAGTGTGTGGGAGTGTGTAGGTTTGAGTGTATGTGAGGGGGATGGTGTGAGTACGTGTGTGAATGTGTGTACACGTGTATGATTGTTGATGTTTGTGAGTGTGTGTGACTGCATGTGTGTGTGTGAGTGTGTCTACATAGGTGAGTGTTTGAGATTGTGTGTGTGAGTGCATGTGAGGGTGAGTGTGAGTGCGAGTGAGTCTTGGAGCGTGTGTATGTGTGTGGGGGCTGTTTGTGTATGTCTATGTGTGTTTGTGTGTGTTTGTATGTGTATGAGTGTGAGTGAGTTTTTGTGTGCAGTTGATAAATGACTAAGTTAACCCAAGCATTGGTGGCCCATGCCTTGCTTCTTAGGCATTAGGAATGCTGAGTTTAGCAGCATTGTTTGTGGAGACTAGCCTAGAAATCAAATCTCACCATGAAAAATAAGCTGGATCTGTCCCACACCTTTCATTCCAGCAATGGGATGCTGAGATTAGCAGACAAGCAGTTGTAGGCCACCACGTTCAAAAAAATTGCCAACAGAGGAAAAATGAAACTGGGCAAGGTGGTCAAAGACTGTTTTCCCAGCTAATGTAGAAAGCTGAAATTTGGGGGATTGTGGTGTCAGACTGTGTGTGTGTGTGTGTGTGTGTGTGTGTGCATGCGTGTGTGTGAGTTTGAGTAAGTGTGTGAGTCAGTGAATGTAAGTGTGTGTGTTCAAGTGTGGGTGAGTGTGTGAGTGTGAGTGTGTGTATTTGTGTGTTTATTTGTGTGAGTCTACTTTTGAGTGAGTGTGAATGTGTGAGTGCATTTGTGTGTACATGTGTATTGGAATGTGAGTTTGAGTGAGTGTGTGTTCTTCTACGTCAATGTGTTGACATTTGGGTATTCACGTGGGAGTGAGAATGTATGTGTGCATGTGTGAGGGTGTTTTTGGGTGGGTGTGTGGATGTGAAAGTAGGGGCATGTGTGTGTGTTTGCTTGTTTGTGTTCACGTTTGTGTTACTGTTTATGTACATCTATATGTGTTTGTGTGTTTGTATGGGTCAATGAGAGTGTGTGTATGTGTGCTTGTGCATGTGTCTGTGTACTTGTGTAAGAGTGTGAATTTGTGAATGTGTGTGAGTGAATGTGTGCATGCAGGTGTGTGTTTCTGTATGACTGATTGTATGAGTGTGCACCTAGGTGAGTGTTTATGTCTGTGAGTGTGATTGTGAATCAGCCTGTGTGAGTTTCTGTGTGTATGTGTTGTGAGAGTTTGTGTTTGGTGGTGTGTTTTTGAGTCAGTGTGTGAGTGTATATGTGGGTACTTGTGAGTGAGTGTGGGAGTGTGTATGACGGTGTGTGGGCGAGAATGTGTGAGAGTATACGAGGCTGAAGGTGTGAGTGAGTGTGTGAATGTGTGTACATGTGTTTGTTGGTAGGTGATTGTTTGTCTGACTGATTTTGTGTGTGTGTTTCTGTGAGTGAGAGGGTGAAAGTTGTAGGTGTGTATATGTGTGTGAGTGTGTGAGTTGTGTGTAAGTGTGTGAGTGTTTCTGTAGGTGAGGGTTTAATTGTAATTGAATGATTCTGTCAGTGTGTGTGTGAATGAGTGTGTTTGCTTGTTTGTGGGTGTGAGCCTGTGTATTTGAATTTGTGTATGATTGTGTATTTTTGTGTCTGTGTGAGACAGTTTGCATGTGTATGGGCATATGTGTGTAAGTATGTTTATCTGTGTGTTGTGTGTGAGTGTGTGTGAGAATGTGCATGTGTGTGTGAGTGAGTGTAAGTGTGTTTGGGTCAGAGTGTGAGTGGGTGTTCGGTGCAGGTGTGTGAGTGTGTGTCTGTTTGTGAGTGTGCTGAGATTATTTTTGTGAGTATAACAGTGAGTCTGTGTCTTCGTTTCTGTTAGTTGAGTGTATTCAGGTGTGTTTGGTATGCCTGTGAGGATGGACATGTTTGTGTGTGTGTGAGGGTGAGAGTGTCAGTGTTTTTTTTTGGGTGTGATCATGTGTGAGTGAGAGCTGGCATCTGTGTATGTGTGTTTTAGTTTGTGGTTGTGTAGGTTTGTGAGTGTGACTCTGTGTGTGTGTTTGTGTGTGAGTCTATTTTTGAGTGTGAGTGTGAAGATGGGAGTGCATTTGTGTGTCCATGTGTATTTGAAAGGGATTTTCTTTTTTGTGTGTGTGAGAGTAGGAGCGAATGTGATTGTGGGTGACTGTGTGTGTTGTTGAGTGCAGGTGTGTGAGTATGTGCAGGTGTGTGTAATTGAGTGTGTTTGGATTGGCGTGTGAATGCGCATTTGGGTGCAGGTGTGGGAATTTGTGTCCAAGAGATTGTGTTAGTGTGTTCAGGTGTGTGATTGATGTAGAGGGGTTATGTGGACGAGTAGGAGACTGAGTGTGTCTTCGTATGTTAGTGTTCTTGCTTGTGTGTATTCACGTGTATGTGAGTACACGAGTGTGTTTGTATGTGTGAGGGTGTTTTTAGGTGTTTGTGAATGTGACTGCAGGTGAATGTGTGGGTGATGGCTTGTTCGTCTGTTCCGGTGTAAGGATGTGAGTGTTTGTATATACCTATTTGTGTTTTTGTGTTTGTATGTGTGTATGAGGGTGTATGTATGTATGTGCAAGTGGGTGGCGTATGTGTCTGTGTACATGGGTACGTGTGTGAATTTTTGAATATGTGCAGGAGTGAGAGTGTGCATGAGGGTGTGTGTTTCTGTAGGTTTGAGTATGTGAGTGGTTATATATGTGAGGTTTATGGGTGTGAGTTTTTCTTAGTGAGTATATATGTGTTTACATGATGTGAGTGTGTGTAAGTGTGTATGATAGTGTGTGGGAGTGTGTAGGTTTGAGTGTATTTGAGGGGGATGGTGTGAGTACGTGTGTGAATGTGTGTACACGTGTATGATTGTTGATGTTTGTGAGTGTGTGTGACTGCATGTGTGTGTGTGAGTGTGTCTACATAGGTGAGTGTTTGAGATTGTGTGTGTGAGTGCATGTGTGGGTGAGTGTGAGTGCGAGTGAGTCTTGGAGCGTGTGTATGTGTGTTGGGGCTGTTTGTGTATGTCTATGTGTGTTTGTGTGTGTTTGTATGTGTATGAGTGTGAGTGAGGTTTTGTGTGCAGTTGATAAATGACTAAGTTAACCCAAGCATTGGTGGCCCATGCCTTGCTTCTTAGGCATTAGGAATGCTGAGTTTAGCAGCATTGTTTGTGGAGACTAGCCTAGAAATCAAATCTCACCATGAAAAATAAGCTGGATCTGTCCCACACCTTTCATTCCAGCAATGGGATGCTGAGATTAGCAGACAAGCAGTTGTAGGCCACCACGTTCAAAAAAATTGCCAACGGAGGAAAAATGAAACTGGGCAAGGTGATCAAAGACTGTTTTCCCAGCTAATGTAGAAAGCTGAAATTTGGGGGATTGTGGTGTCAGACTGTGTGTGTGTGTGTGTGTGTGTGTGTGTGCATGCGTGTGTGTGAGTTTGAGTAAGTGTGTGAGTCAGTGAATGTAAGTGTGTATGTTCAAGTGTGGGTGAGTGTGTGAGTGTGAGTGTGTGTATTTGTGTGTTTATTTGTGTGAGTCTACTTTTGAGTGAGTGTGAATGTGTGAGTGCATTTGTGTGTACATGTGTATTGGAATGTGATTTTGAGTGAGTGTGTGTTCTTCTACGTCAATGTGTTGACATCTGGGTATTCACGTGGGAGTGAGAATGTATGTGTGTATGTGTGAGGGTGTTTTTGGGTGGGTGTGTGGATGTGAAAGTAGGGGCATGTGTGTGTGTTTGCTTGTTTGTGTTCACGTTTGTGTTACTGTTTATGTATATCTATATGTGTTTGTGTGTTTGTATGGGTCAATGGGAGTGTGTGTATGTGTGCTTCTGCATGTGTCTGTGTACTTGTGTAAGAGTGTGAATTTGTGAATGTGTGTGAGTGAATGTGTGCATGCAGGTGTGTGTTTCTGTATGACTGATTGTATGAGTGTGCACCTAGGTGAGTGTTTATGTCTGTGAGTGTGATTGTGAATCAGCCTGTGTGAGTTTCTGTGTGTATGTGTTGTGAGAGTTTGTGTTTGGTGGTGTATTTTGAGTCAGTGTGTGAGTGTATATGTGGGTGCTTGTGAGTGAGTGTGGGAGTATGTATGACGGTGTGTGGGCGAGAATGTGTGAGAGTATACGAGGCTGAAGGTGTGAGTGAGTGTGTGAATGTGTGTACATGTGTTTGTTGGTAGGTGATTGTTTGTCTGACTGATTTTGTGTGTGTGTTTCTGTGAGTGAGAGGGTGAAAGTTGTAGGTGTGTACATGTGTGTGAGTGTGTGAGTTGTAAGTGTGTGAGTGTTTCTGTAGGTGAGGGTTTAATTGTAATTGAATGATTCTGTCAGTGTGTGTGTGAATGAGTGTGTTTGCTTGTTTGTGGGTGTGAGCCTGTGTATTTGAATTTGTGTATGATTGTGTATTTTTGTGTCTGTGTGAGACAGTTTGCATGTGTATGGGCATATGTGTGTAAGTATGTTTACCTGGGTGTTGTGTGTGAGTGTGTGTGAGAATGTGCATGTGTGTGTGAGTGAGTGTAAGTGTGTTTGGGTCAGAGTGTGAGTGGGTGTTCGGTGCAGGTGTGTGAGTGTGTGTCTGTTTGTGAGTGTGCTGAGATTATTTTTGTGAGTATAACAGTGAGTCTGTGTCTTCGTTTCTGTTAGTTGAGTGTATTCAGGTGTGTTTGGTATGCCTGTGAGGATGGACATGTTTGTGTGTGTGTGAGGGTGAGAGTGTCAGTGTTTTTTTTTGGGTGTGATCATGTGTGAGTGAGAGCTGGCATCTGTGTATGTGTGTTTTAGTTTGTGGTTGTGTAGGTTTGTGAGTGTGACTCTGTGTGTGTGTTTGTGTGTGAGTCTATTTTTGAGTGTGAGTGTGAAGATGGGAGTGCATTTGTGTGTCCATGTGTATTTGAAAGGGATTTTCTTTTTTGTGTGTGTGAGAGTAGGAGCGAATGTGATTGTGGGTGACTGTGTGTGTTGTTGAGTGCAGGTGTGTGAGTATGTGCAGGTGTGTGTAATTGAGTGTGTTTGGATTGGCGTGTGAATGCGCATTTGGGTGCAGGTGTGGGAATTTGTGTCCAAGAGATTGTGTTAGTGTGTTCAGGTGTGTGATTGATGTAGAGGGGTTATGTGGACGAGTAGGAGACTGAGTGTGTCTTCGTATGTTAGTGTTCTTGCTTGTGTGTATTCACGTGTATGTGAGTACATGAGTGTGTTTGTATGTGTGAGGGTGTTTTTAGGTGTTTGTGAATGTGACTGCAGGTGTATGTGTGGGTGATGGCTTGTTCGTCTGTTCCGGTGTATGGATGTGAGTGTTTGTATATACCTATTTGTGTTTTTGTGTTTGTATGTGTGTATGAGGGTGTATGTATGTATGTGCAAGTGGGTGGCGTATGTGTCTGTGTACATGGGTACGTGTGTTAATTTTTGAATATGTGCAGGAGTGAGAGTGTGCATGAGGATGTGTGTTTCTGTAGGTTTCAGTGTGTGAGTGGTTATATATGTGAGGTTTATGGGTGTGAGTTTCTCTTAGTGAGTATATATGTGTTTACATGATGTGAGTGTGTGTGTGTATGATAGTGTGTGGGAGTGTGTAGGTTTGAGTGTATGTGAGGGGGATGGTGTGAGTACGTGTGTGAATGTGTGTACACGTGTATGATTGTTGATGTTTGTGAGTGTGTGTGAGACTGCATGTGTGTGTGTGAGTGTGTCTACATAGGTGAGTGTTTGAGATTGTGTGTGTGAGTGCATGTTTGGGTGAGTGTGAGTGCGAGTGAGTCTTGGAGCGTGTGTATGTGTGTGGGAGCTGTTTGTGTATGTCTATGTGTGTTTGTGTGTGTTTGTATGTGTATGAGTGTGAGTGAGTTTTTGTGTGCAGTTGATAAATGACTAAGTTAACCCAAGCATTGGTGGCCCATGCCTTGCTTCTTAGGCATTAGGAATGCTGAGTTTAGCAGCATTGTTTGTGGAGACTAGCCTAGAAATCAAATCTCACCATGAAAAATAAGCTGGATCTGTCCCACACCTTTCATTCCAGCAATGGGATGCTGAGATTAGCAGACAAGCAGTTGTAGGCCACCACGTTCAAAAAAATTGCCAACGGAGGAAAAATGAAACTGGGCAAGGTGGTCAAAGACTGTTTTCCCAGCTAATGTAGAAAGCTGAAATTTGGGGGATTGTGGTGTCAGACTGTGTGTGTGTGTGTGTGTGTGTGTGTGCATGCGTGTGTGTGAGTTTGAGTAAGTGTGTGAGTCAGTGAATGTAAGTGTGTGTGTTCAAGTGTGGGTGAGTGTGTGAGTGTGAGTGTGTGTATTTGTGTGTTTATTTGTGTGAGTCTACTTTTGAGTGAGTGTGAATGTGTGAGTGCATTTGTGTGTACATGTGTATTGGAATGTGAGTTTGAGTGAGTGTGTGTTCTTCTACGTCAATGTGTTGACATCTGGGTATTCACGTGGGAGTGAGAATGTATGTGTGTATGTGTGAGGGTGTTTTTGGGTGGGTGTGTGGATGTGAAAGTAGGGGCATGTGTGTGTGTTTGCTTGTTTGTGTTCACGTTTGTGTTACTGTTTATGTACATCTATATGTGTTTGTGTGTTTGTATGGGTCAATGAGAGTGTGTGTATGTGTGCTTGTGCATGTGTCTGTGTACTTGTGTAAGAGTGTGAATTTGTGAATGTGTGTGAGTGAATGTGTGCATGCAGGTGTGTGTTTCTGTATGACTGATTGTATGAGTGTGCACCTAGGTGAGTGTTTATGTCTGTGAGTGTGATTGTGAATCAGCCTGTGTGAGTTTCTGTGTGTATGTGTTGTGAGAGTTTGTGTTTGGTGGTGTGTTTTTGAGTCAGTGTGTGAGTGTATATGTGGGTACTTGTGAGTGAGTGTGGGAGTGTGTATGACGGTGTGTGGGCGAGAATGTGTGAGAGTATACGAGGCTGAAGGTGTGAGTGAGTGTGTGAATGTGTGTACATGTGTTTGTTGGTAGGTGATTGTTTGTCTGACTGATTTTGTGTGTGTGTTTCTGTGAGTGAGAGGGTGAAAGTTGTAGGTGTGTACATGTGTGTGAGTGTGTGAGTTGTGTGTAAGTGTGTGAGTGTTTCTGTAGGTGAGGGTTTAATTGTAATTGAATGATTCTGTCAGTGTGTGTGAATGAGTGTATTTGCTTGTTTGTGGGTGTGAGCCTGTGTATTTGAATTTGTGTATGATTGTGTATTTTTGTGTCTGTGTGAGACAGTTTGCATGTGTATGGGCATATGTGTGTAAGTATGTTTATCTGTGTGTTGTGTGTGAGTGTGTGTGAGAATGTGCATGTGTGTGTGAGTGAGTGTAAGTGTGTTTGGGTCAGAGTGTGAGTGGGTGTTCGGTGCAGGTGTGTGAGTGTGTGTCTGTTTGTGAGTGTGCTGAGATTATTTTTGTGAGTATAACAGTGAGTCTGTGTCTTCGTTTCTGTTAGTTGAGTGTATTCAGGTGTGTTTGGTATGCCTGTGAGGATGTACATGTTTGTGTGTGTGTGAGGGTGAGAGTGTCAGTGTTTTTTTTTGGGTGTGATCATGTGTGAGTGAGAGCTGGCATCTGTGTATGTGTGTTTTAGTTTGTGGTTGTGTAGGTTTGTGAGTGTGACTCTGTGTGTGTGTTTGTGTGTGAGTCTATTTTTGAGTGTGAGTGTGAAGATGGGAGTGCATTTGTGTGTCCATGTGTATTTGAAAGGGATTTTCTTTTTTGTGTGTGTGAGAGTAGGAGCGAATGTGATTGTGGGTGACTGTGTGTGTTGTTGAGTGCAGGTGTGTGAGTATGTGCAGGTGTGTGTAATTGAGTGTGTTTGGATTGGCGTGTGAATGCGCATTTGGGTGCAGGTGTGGGAATTTGTGTCCAAGAGATTGTGTTAGTGTGTTCAGGTGTGTGATTGATGTAGAGGGGTTATGTGGACGAGTAGGAGACTGAGTGTGTCTTCGTATGTTAGTGTTCTTGCTTGTGTGTATTCACGTGTATGTGAGTACACGAGTGTGTTTGTATGTGTGAGGGTGTTTTTAGGTGTTTGTGAATGTGACTGCAGGTGTATGTGTGTGTGATGGCTTGTTCGTCTGTTCCGGTGTATGGATGTGAGTGTTTGTATATACCTATTTGTGTTTTTGTGTTTGTATGTGTGTATGAGGGTGTATGTATGTATGTGCAAGTGGGTGGCGTATGTGTCTGTGTACATGGGTACGTGTGTGAATTTTTGAATATGTGCAGGAGTGAGAGTGTGCATGAGGGTGTGTGTTTCTGTAGGTTTCAGTGTGTGAGTGGTTATATATGTGAGGTTTATGGGTGTGAGTTTCTCTTAGTGAGTATATATGTGTTTACATGATGTGAGTGTGTGTGTGTATGATAGTGTGTGGGAGTGTGTAGGTTTGAGTGTATGTGCGGTGGATGGTGTGAGTACGTGTGTGAATGTGTGTACACGTGTATGATTGTTGATGTTTGTGAGTGTGTGTGACTGCATGTGTGTGTGTGAGTGTGTCTACATAGGTGAGTGTTTGAGATTGTGTGTGTGAGTGCATGTGTGGGTGAGTGTGAGTGCGAGTGAGTCTTGGAGCGTGAGTATGTGTGTGGGGGCTGTTTGTGTATGTCTATGTGTGTTTGTGTGTGTTTGTATGTGTATGAGTGTGAGTGAGTTTTTGTGTGCAGTTGATAAATGACTAAGTTAACCCAAGCATTGGTGGCCCATGCCTTGCTTCTTAGGCATTAGGAATGCTGAGTTTAGCAGCATTGTTTGTGGAGACTAGCCTAGAAATCAAATCTCACCATGAAAAATAAGCTGGATCTGTCCCACACCTTTCATTCCAGCAATGGGATGCTGAGATTAGCAGACAAGCAGTTGTAGGCCACCACGTTCAAAAAAATTGCCAACGGAGGAAAAATGAAACTGGGCAAGGTGGTCAAAGACTGTTTTCCCAGGTAATGTAGAAAGCTGAAATTTGGGGGATTGTGGTGTCAGACTGTGTGTGTGTGTGTGTGTGTGTGTGTGCATGCGTGTGTGTGAGTTTGAGTAAGTGTGTGAGTCAGTGAATGTAAGTGTGTGTGTTCAAGTGTGGGTGAATGTGTGAGTGTGAGTGTGTGTATTTGTGTGTTTATTTGTGTGAGTCTACTTTTGAGTGAGTGTGAATGTGTGAGTGCATTTGTGTGTACATGTGTATTGGAATGTGAGTTTGAGTGAGTGTGTGTTCTTCTACATCAATGTATTGACATCTGGGTATTCACGTGGGAGTGAGAATGTATGTGTGTGTATGTGTGAGGGTGTTTTTGGGTGGGTGTGTGGATGTGAAAGTAGGGGCATGTGTGTGTGTTTGCTTGTTTGTGTTCACGTTTGTGTTACTGTTTATGTATATCTATATGTGTTTGTGTGTTTGTATGGGTCAATGAGAGTGTGTGTATGTGTGCTTCTGCATGTGTCTGTGTACTTGTGTAAGAGTGTGAATTTGTGAATGTGTGTGAGTGAATGTGTGCATGCAGGTGTGTGTTTCTGTATGACTGATTGTATGAGTGTGCACCTAGGTGAGTGTTTATGTCTGTGAGTGTGATTGTGAATCAGCCTGTGTGAGTTTCTGTGTGTATGTGTTGTGAGAGTTTGTGTTTGGTGGTGTGTTTTTGAGTCAGTGTGTGAGTGTATATGTGGGTACTTGTGAGTGAGTGTGGGAGTGTGTATGACGGTGAGTGGGCGAGAATGTGTGAGAGTATACGAGGCTGAAGGTGTGAGTGAGTGTGTGAATGTGTGTACATGTGTTTGTTGGTAGGTGATTGTTTGTCTGACTGATTTTGTGTGTGTGTTTCTGTGAGTGAGAGGGTGAAAGTTGTAGGTGTGTACATGTGTGTGAGTGTGTGAGTTGTGTGTAAGTGTGTGAGTGTTTCTGTAGGTGAGGGTTTAATTGTAATTGAATGATTCTGTCAGTGTGTGTGTGAATGAGTGTGTTTGCTTGTTTGTGGGTGTGAGCCTGTGTATTTGAATTTGTGTATGATTGTGTATTTTTGTGTCTGTGTGAGACAGTTTGCATGTGTATGGGCATATGTGTGTAAGTATGTTTATCTGTGTTTTGTGTGTGAGTGTGTGTGAGAATGTGCATGTGTGTGTGAGTGAGTGTAAGTGTGTTTGGGTCAGAGTGTGAGTGGGTGTTCGGTGCAGGTGTGTGAGTGTGTGTCTGTTTGTGAGTGTGCTGAGATTATTTTTGTGAGTATAACAGTGAGTCTGTGTCTTCGTTTCTGTTAGTTGAGTGTATTCAGGTGTGTTTGGTATGCCTGTGAGGATGGACATGTTTGTGTGTGTGTGAGGGTGAGAGTGTCAGTGTTTTTTTTTTGGGTGTGATCATGTGTGAGTGAGAGCTGGCATCTGTGTATGTGTGTTTTAGTTTGTGGTTGTGTAGGTTTGTGAGTGTGACTCTGTGTGTGTGTTTGTGTGTGAGTCTATTTTTGAGTGTGAGTGTGAAGATGGGAGTGCATTTGTGTGTCCATGTGTATTTGAAAGGGATTTTCTTTTTTGTGTGTGTGAGAGTAGGAGCGAATGTGATTGTGGGTGACTGTGTGTGTTGTTGAGTGCAGGTGTGTGAGTATGTGCAGGTGTGTGTAATTGAGTGTGTTTGGATTGGCGTGTGAATGCGCATTTGGGTGCAGGTGTGGGAATTTGTGTCCAAGAGATTGTGTTAGTGTGTTCAGGTGTGTGATTGATGTAGAGGGGTTATGTGGACGAGTAGGAGACTGAGTGTGTCTTCGTATGTTAGTGTTCTTGCTTGTGTGTATTCACGTGTATGTGAGTACACGAGTGTGTTTGTATGTGTGAGGGTGTTTTTAGGTGTTTGTGAATGTGACTGCAGGTGAATGTGTGGGTGATGGCTTGTTCGTCTGTTCCGGTGTAAGGATGTGAGTGTTTGTATATACCTATTTGTGTTTTTGTGTTTGTATGTGTGTATGAGGGTGTATGTATGTATGTGCAAGTGGGTGGCGTATGTGTCTGTGTACATGGGTACGTGTGTGAATTTTTGAATATGTGCAGGAGTGAGAGTGTGCATGAGGGTGTGTGTTTCTGTAGGTTTCAGTGTGTGAGTGGTTATATATGTGAGGTTTATGGGTGTGAGTTTCTCTTAGTGAGTATATATGTGTTTACATGATGTGAGTGTGTGTGTGTATGATAGTGTGTGGGAGTGTGTAGGTTTGAGTGTATGTGAGGGGGATGGTGTGAGGACGTGTGTGAATGTGTGTACACGTGTATGATTGTTGATGTTTGTGAGTGTGTGTGACTGCATGTGTGTGTGTGAGTGTGTCTACATAGGTGAGTGTTTGAGATTGTGTGTGTGAGTGCATGTGAGGGTGAGTGTGAGTGCGAGTGAGTCTTGGAGCGTGTGTATGTGTGTGGGGGCTGTTTGTGTATGTCTATGTGTGTTTGTGTGTGTTTGTATGTGTATGAGTGTGAGTGAGTTTTTGTGTGCAGTTGATAAATGACTAAGTTACCCCAAGCATTGGTGGCCCATGCCTTGCTTCTTAGGCATTAGGAATGCTGAGTTTAGCAGCATTGTTTGTGGAGACTAGCCTAGAAATCAAATCTCACCATGAAAAATAAGCTGGATCTGTCCCACACCTTTCATTCCAGCAATGGGATGCTGAGATTAGCAGACAAGCAGTTGTAGGCCACCACGTTCAAAAAAATTGCCAACAGAGGAAAAATGAAACTGGGCAAGGTGGTCAAAGACTGTTTTCCCAGCTAATGTAGAAAGCTGAAATTTGGGGGATTGTGGTGTCAGACTGTGTGTGTGTGTGTGTGTGTGTGTGTGCATGCGTGTGTGTGAGTTTGAGTAAGTGTGTGAGTCAGTGAATGTAAGTGTGTGTGTTCAAGTGTGGGTGAGTGTGTGAGTGTGAGTGTGTGTATTTGTGTGTTTATTTGTGTGAGTCTACTTTTGAGTGAGTGTGAATGTGTGAGTGCATTTGTGTGTACATGTGTATTGGAATGTGAGTTTGAGTGAGTGTGTGTTCTTCTACGTCAATGTGTTGACATTTGGGTATTCACGTGGGAGTGAGAATGTATGTGTGCATGTGTGAGGGTGTTTTTGGGTGGGTGTGTGGATGTGAAAGTAGGGGCATGTGTGTGTGTTTGCTTGTTTGTGTTCACGTTTGTGTTACTGTTTATGTACATCTATATGTGTTTGTGTGTTTGTATGGGTCAATGAGAGTGTGTGTATGTGTGCTTGTGCATGTGTCTGTGTACTTGTGTAAGAGTGTGAATTTGTGAATGTGTGTGAGTGAATGTGTGCATGCAGGTGTGTGTTTCTGTATGACTGATTGTATGAGTGTGCACCTAGGTGAGTGTTTATGTCTGTGAGTGTGATTGTGAATCAGCCTGTGTGAGTTTCTGTGTGTATGTGTTGTGAGAGTTTGTGTTTGGTGGTGTGTTTTTGAGTCAGTGTGTGAGTTTATATGTGGGTACTTGTGAGTGAGTGTGGGAGTGTGTATGACGGTGTGTGGGCGAGAATGTGTGAGAGTATACGAGGCTGAAGGTGTGAGTGAGTGTGTGAATGTGTGTACATGTGTTTGTTGGTAGGTGATTGTTTGTCTGACTGATTTTGTGTGTGTGTTTCTGTGAGTGAGAGGGTGAAAGTTGTAGGTGTGTATATGTGTGTGAGTGTGTGAGTTGTGTGTAAGTGTGTGAGTGTTTCTGTAGGTGAGGGTTTAATTGTAATTGAATGATTCTGTCAGTGTGTGTGTGAATGAGTGTGTTTGCTTGTTTGTGGGTGTGAGCCTGTGTATTTGAATTTGTGTATGATTGTGTATTTTTGTGTCTGTGTGAGACAGTTTGCATGTGTATGGGCATATGTGTGTAAGTATGTTTATCTGTGTGTTGTGTGTGAGTGTGTGTGAGAATGTGCATGTGTGTGTGAGTGAGTGTAAGTGTGTTTGGGTCAGAGTGTGAGTGGGTGTTCGGTGCAGGTGTGTGAGTGTGTGTCTGTTTGTGAGTGTGCTGAGATTATTTTTGTGAGTATAACAGTGAGTCTGTGTCTTCGTTTCTGTTAGTTGAGTGTATTCAGGTGTGTTTGGTATGCCTGTGAGGATGGACATGTTTGTGTGTGTGTGAGGGTGAGAGTGTCAGTGTTTTTTTTTGGGTGTGATCATGTGTGAGTGAGAGCTGGCATCTGTGTATGTGTGTTTTAGTTTGTGGTTGTGTAGGTTTGTGAGTGTGACTCTGTGTGTGTGTTTGTGTGTGAGTCTATTTTTGAGTGTGAGTGTGAAGATGGGAGTGCATTTGTGTGTCCATGTGTATTTGAAAGGGATTTTCTTTTTTGTGTGTGTGAGAGTAGGAGCGAATGTGATTGTGGGTGACTGTGTGTGTTGTTGAGTGCAGGTGTGTGAGTATGTGCAGGTGTGTGTAATTGAGTGTGTTTGGATTGGCGTGTGAATGCGCATTTGGGTGCAGGTGTGGGAATTTGTGTCCAAGAGATTGTGTTAGTGTGTTCAGGTGTGTGATTGATGTAGAGGGGTTATGTGGACGAGGAGGAGACTGAGTGTGTCTTCGTATGTTAGTGTTCTTGCTTGTGTGTATTCACGTGTATGTGAGTACACGAGTGTGTTTGTATGTGTGAGGGTGTTTTTAGGTGTTTGTGAATGTGACTGCAGGTGAATGTGTGGGTGATGGCTTGTTCGTCTGTTCCGGTGTAAGGATGTGAGTGTTTGTATATACCTATTTGTGTTTTTGTGTTTGTATGTGTGTATGAGGGTGTATGTATGTATGTGCAAGTGGGTGGCGTATGTGTCTGTGTACATGGGTACGTGTGTGAATTTTTGAATATGTGCAGGAGTGATAGTGTGCATGAGGATGTGTGTTTCTGTAGGTTTCAGTGTGTGAGTGGTTATATATGTGAGGTTTATGGGTGTGAGTTTCTCTTAGTGAGTATATATGTGTTTACATGATGTGAGTGTGTGTGTGTATGATAGTGTGTGGGAGTGTGTAGGTTTGAGTGTATGTGAGGGGGATGGTGTGAGGACGTGTGTGAATGTGTGTACACGTGTATGATTGTTGATGTTTGTGAGTGTGTGTGACTGCATGTGTGTGTGTGAGTGTGTCTACATAGGTGAGTGTTTGAGATTGTGTGTGTGAGTGCATGTGTGGGTGAGTGTGAGTGCGAGTGAGTCTTGGAGCGTGTGTATGTGTGTGGGGGCTGTTTGTGTATGTCTATGTGTGTTTGTGTGTGTTTGTATGTGTATGAGTGTGAGTGAGTTTTTGTGTGCAGTTGATAAATGACTAAGTTAACCCAAGCATTGGTGGCCCATGCCTTGCTTCTTAGGCATTAGGAATGCTGAGTTTAGCAGCATTGTTTGTGGAGACTAGCCTAGAAATCAAATCTCACCATGAAAAATAAGCTGGATCTGTCCCACACCTTTCATTCCAGCAATGGGATGCTGAGATTAGCAGACAAGCAGTTGTAGGCCACCACGTTCAAAAAAATTGCCAACGGAGGAAAAATGAAACTGGGCAAGGTGGTCAAAGACTGTTTTCCCAGCTAATGTAGAAAGCTGAAATTTGGGGGATTGTGGTGTCAGACTGTGTGTGTGTGTGTGTGTGTGTGCATGCGTGTGTGTGAGTTTGAGTAAGTGTGTGAGTCAGTGAATGTAAGTGTGTGTGTTCAAGTGTGGGTGAGTGTGTGAGTGTGAGTGTGTGTATTTGTGTGTTTATTTGTGTGAGTCTACTTTTGAGTGAGTGTGAATGTGTGAGTGCATTTGTGTGTACATGTGTATTGGAATGTGAGTTTGAGTGAGTGTGTGTTCTTCTACGTCAATGTGTTGACATCTGGGTATTCACGTGGGAGTGAGAATGTATGTGTGTATGTGTGAGGGTGTTTTTGGGTGGGTGTGTGGATGTGAAAGTAGGGGCATGTGTGTGTGTTTGCTTGTTTGTGTTCACGTTTGTTTTACTGTTTATGTACATCTATATGTGTTTGTGTGTTTGTATGGGTCAATGAGAGTGTGTGTATGTGTGCTTGTGCATGTGTCTGTGTACTTGTGTAAGAGTGTGAATTTGTGAATGTGTGTGAGTGAATGTGTGCATGCAGGTGTGTGTTTCTGTATGACTGATTGTATGAGTGTGCACCTAGGTGAGTGTTTATGTCTGTGAGTGTGATTGTGAATCAGCCTGTGTGAGTTTCTGTGTGTATGTGTTGTGAGAGTTTGTGTTTGGTGGTGTGTTTTTGAGTCAGTGTGTGAGTGTATATGTGGGTACTTGTGAGTGAGTGTGGGAGTGTGTATGACGGTGTGTGGGCGAGAATGTGTGAGAGTATACGAGGCTGAAGGTGTGAGTGAGTGTGTGAATGTGTGTACATGTGTTTGTTGGTAGGTGATTGTTTGTCTGACTGATTTTGTGTGTGTGTTTCTGTGAGTGAGAGGGTGAAAGTTGTAGGTGTGTACATGTGTGTGAGTGTGTGAGTTGTGTGTAAGTGTGTGAGTGTTTCTGTAGGTGAGGGTTTAATTGTAATTGAATGATTCTGTCAGTGTGTGTGAATGAGTGTGTTTGCTTGTTTGTGGGTGTGAGCCTGTGTATTTGAATTTGTGTATGATTGTGTATTTTTGTGTCTGTGTGAGACAGTTTGCATGTGTATGGGCATATGTGTGTAAGTATGTTTATCTGTGTGTTGTGTGTGAGTGTGTGTGAGAATGTGCATGTGTGTGTGAGTGAGTGTAAGTGTGTTTGGGTCAGAGTGTGAGTGGGTGTTCGGTGCAGGTGTGTGAGTGTGTGTCTGTTTGTGAGTGTGCTGAGATTATTTTTGTGAGTATAACAGTGAGTCTGTGTCTTCGTTTCTGTTAGTTGAGTGTATTCAGGTGTGTTTGGTATGCCTGTGAGGATGTACATGTTTGTGTGTGTGTGAGGGTGAGAGTGTCAGTGTTTTTTTTTGGGTGTGATCATGTGTGAGTGAGAGCTGGCATCTGTGTATGTGTGTTTTAGTTTGTGGTTGTGTAGGTTTGTGAGTGTGACTCTGTGTGTGTGTTTGTGTGTGAGTCTATTTTTGAGTGTGAGTGTGAAGATGGGAGTGCATTTGTGTGTCCATGTGTATTTGAAAGGGATTTTCTTTTTTGTGTGTGTGAGAGTAGGAGCGAATGTGATTGTGGGTGACTGTGTGTGTTGTTGAGTGCAGGTGTGTGAGTATGTGCAGGTGTGTGTAATTGAGTGTGTTTGGATTGGCGTGTGAATGCGCATTTGGGTGCAGGTGTGGGAATTTGTGTCCAAGAGATTGTGTTAGTGTGTTCAGGTGTGTGATTGATGTAGAGGGGTTAGGTGGACGAGTAGGAGACTGAGTGTGTCTTCGTATGTTAGTGTTCTTGCTTGTGTGTATTCACGTGTATGTGAGTACACGAGTGTGTTTGTATGTGTGAGGGTGTTTTTAGGTGTTTGTGAATGTGACTGCAGGTGTATGTGTGTGTGATGGCTTGTTCGTCTGTTCCGGTGTATGGATGTGAGTGTTTGTATATACCTATTTGTGTTTTTGTGTTTGTATGTGTGTATGAGGGTGTATGTATGTATGTGCAAGTGGGTGGCGTATGTGTCTGTGTACATGGGTACGTGTGTGAATTTTTGAATATGTGCAGGAGTGAGAGTGTGCATGAGGGTGTGTGTTTCTGTAGGTTTCAGTGTGTGAGTGGTTATATATGTGAGGTTTATGGGTGTGAGTTTTTCTTAGTGAGTATATATGTGTTTACATGATGTGAGTGTGTGTAAGTGTGTATGATAGTGTGTGGGAGTGTGTAGGTTTGAGTGTATGTGCGGTGGATGGTGTGAGTACGTGTGTGAATGTGTGTACACGTGTATGATTGTTGATGTTTGTGAGTGTGTGTGACTGCATGTGTGTGTGTGAGTGTGTCTACATAGGTGAGTGTTTGAGATTGTGTGTGTGAGTGCATGTGTGGGTGAGTGTGAGTGCGAGTGAGTCTTGGAGCGTGTGTATGTGTGTGGGGGCTGTTTGTGTATGTCTATGTGTGTTTGTGTGTGTTTGTATGTGTATGAGTGTGAGTGAGTTTTTGTGTGCAGTTGATAAATGACTAAGTTAACCCAAGCATTGGTGGCCCATGCCTTGCTTCTTAGGCATTAGGAATGCTGAGTTTAGCAGCATTGTTTGTGGAGACTAGCCTAGAAATCAAATCTCACCATGAAAAATAAGCTGGATCTGTCCCACACCTTTCATTCCAGCAATGGGATGCTGAGATTAGCAGACAAGCAGTTGTAGGCCACCACGTTCAAAAAAATTGCCAACGGAGGAAAAATGAAACTGGGCAAGGTGGTCAAAGACTGTTTTCCCAGCTAATGTAGAAAGCTGAAATTTGGGGGATTGTGGTGTCAGACTGTGTGTGTGTGTGTGTGTGTGTGCATGCGTGTGTGTGAGTTTGAGTAAGTGTGTGAGTCAGTGAATGTAAGTGTGTGTGTTCAAGTGTGGGTGAATGTGTGAGTGTGAGTGTGTGTATTTGTGTGTTTATTTGTGTGAGTCTACTTTTGAGTGAGTGTGAATGTGTGAGTGCATTTGTGTGTACATGTGTATTGGAATGTGAGTTTGAGTGAGTGTGTGTTCTTCTACGTCAATGTATTGACATCTGGGTATTCACGTGGGAGTGAGAATGTATGTGTGTGTATGTGTGAGGGTGTTTTTGGGTGGGTGTGTGGATGTGAAAGTAGGGGCATGTGTGTGTGTTTGCTTGTTTGTGTTCACGTTTGTGTTACTGTTTATGTATATCTATATGTGTTTGTGTGTTTGTATGGGTCAATGAGAGTGTGTGTATGTGTGCTTCTGCATGTGTCTGTGTACTTGTGTAAGAGTGTGAATTTGTGAATGTGTGTGAGTGAATGTGTGCATGCAGGTGTGTGTTTCTGTATGACTGATTGTATGAGTGTGCACCTAGGTGAGTGTTTATGTCTGTGAGTGTGATTGTGAATCAGCCTGTGTGAGTTTCTGTGTGTATGTGTTGTGAGAGTTTGTGTTTGGTGGTGTGTTTTTGAGTCAGTGTGTGAGTGTATATGTGGGTACTTGTGAGTGAGTGTGGGAGTGTGTATGACGGTGTGTGGGCGAGAATGTGTGAGAGTATACGAGGCTGAAGGTGTGAGTGAGTGTGTGAATGTGTGTACATGTGTTTGTTGGTAGGTGATTGTTTGTCTGACTGATTTTGTGTGTGTGTTTCTGTGAGTGAGAGGGTGAAAGTTGTAGGTGTGTACATGTGTGTGAGTGTGTGAGTTGTGTGTAAGTGTGTGAGTGTTTCTGTAGGTGAGGGTTTAATTGTAATTGAATGATTCTGTCAGTGTGTGTGTGAATGAGTGTGTTTGCTTGTTTGTGGGTGTGAGCCTGTGTATTTGAATTTGTGTATGATTGTGTATTTTTGTGTCTGTGTGAGACAGTTTGCATGTGTATGGGCATATGTGTGTAAGTATGTTTATCTGTGTGTTGTGTGTGAGTGTGTGTGAGAATGTGCATGTGTGTGAGTGAGTGTAAGTGTGTTTGGGTCAGAGTGTGAGTGGGTGTTCGGTGCAGGTGTGTGAGTGTGTGTCTGTTTGTGAGTGTGCTGAGATTATTTTTGTGAGTATAACAGTGAGTCTGTGTCTTCGTTTCTGTTAGTTGAGTGTATTCAGGTGTGTTTGGTATGCCTGTGAGGATGGACATGTTTGTGTGTGTGTGAGGGTGAGAGTGTCAGTGTTTTTTTTTTGGGTGTGATCATGTGTGAGTGAGAGCTGGCATCTGTGTATGTGTGTTTTAGTTTGTGGTTGTGTAGGTTTGTGAGTGTGACTCTGTGTGTGTGTTTGTGTGTGAGTCTATTTTTGAGTGTGAGTGTGAAGATGGGAGTGCATTTGTGTGTCCATGTGTATTTGAAAGGGATTTTCTTTTTTGTGTGTGTGAGAGTAGGAGCGAATGTGATTGTGGGTGACTGTGTGTGTTGTTGAGTGCAGGTGTGTGAGTATGTGCAGGTGTGTGTAATTGAGTGTGTTTGGATTGGCGTGTGAATGCGCATTTGGGTGCAGGTGTGGGAATTTGTGTCCAAGAGATTGTGTTAGTGTGTTCAGGTGTGTGATTGATGTAGAGGGGTTATGTGGACGAGTAGGAGACTGAGTGTGTCTTCGTATGTTAGTGTTCTTGCTTGTGTGTATTCACGTGTATGTGAGTACACGAGTGTGTTTGTATGTGTGAGGGTGTTTTTAGGTGTTTGTGAATGTGACTGCAGGTGAATGTGTGGGTGATGGCTTGTTCGTCTGTTCCGGTGTAAGGATGTGAGTGTTTGTATATACCTATTTGTGTTTTTGTGTTTGTATGTGTGTATGAGGGTGTATGTATGTATGTGCAAGTGGGTGGCGTATGTGTCTGTGTACATGGGTACGTGTGTGAATTTTTGAATATGTGCAGGAGTGAGAGTGTGCATGAGGGTGTGTGTTTCTGTAGGTTTGAGTATGTGAGTGGTTATATATGTGAGGTTTATGGGTGTGAGTTTTTCTTAGTGAGTATATATGTGTTTACATGATGTGAGTGTGTGTAAGTGTGTATGATAGTGTGTGGGAGTGTGTAGGTTTGAGTGTATTTGAGGGGGATGGTGTGAGTACGTGTGTGAATGTGTGTACACGTGTATGATTGTTGATGTTTGTGAGTGTGTGTGACTGCATGTGTGTGTGTGAGTGTGTCTACATACGTGAGTGTTTGAGATTGTGTGTGTGAGTGCATGTGTGGGTGAGTGTGAGTGCGAGTGAGTCTTGGAGCGTGTGTATGTGTGTGGGGGCTGTTTGTGTATGTCTATGTGTGTTTGTGTGTGTTTGTATGTGTATGAGTGTGAGTGAGTTTTTGTGTGCAGTTGATAAATGACTAAGTTAACCCAAGCATTGGTGGCCCATGCCTTGCTTCTTAGGCATTAGGAATGCTGAGTTTAGCAGCATTGTTTGTGGAGACTAGCCTAGAAATCAAATCTCACCATGAAAAATAAGCTGGATCTGTCCCACACTTTTCAATACAGCAATGGGATGCTGAGATTAGCAGACAAGCAGTTGTAGGCCACCACGTTCAAAAAAATTGCCAACGGAGGAAAAATGAAACTGGGCAAGGTGGTCAAAGACTGTTTTCCCAGCTAAGGTAGAAAGCTGAAATTTGGGTGATTGTGGTGTCAGACTGTGTGTGTGTGTGTGTGTGTGTGTGTGCATGCGTGTGTGTGAGTTTGAGTAAGTGTGTGAGTCAGTGAATGTAAGTGTGTATGTTCAAGTGTGGGTGAGTGTGTGAGTGTGAGTGTGTGTATTTGTGTGTTTATTTGTGTGAGTCTACTTTTGAGTGAGTGTGAATGTGTGAGTGCATTTGTGTGTACATGTGTATTGGAATGTGAGTTTGAGTGAGTGTGTGTTCTTCTACGTCAATGTGTTGACATCTGGGTATTCACGTGGGAGTGAGAATGTATGTGTGTATGTGTGAGGGTGTTTTTGGGTGGGTGTGTGGATGTGAAAGTAGGGGCATGTGTGTGTGTTTGCTTGTTTGTGTTCACGTTTGTGTTACTGTTTATGTACATCTATATGTGTTTGTGTGTTTGTATGGGTCAATGAGAGTGTGTGTATGTGTGCTTGTGCATGTGTCTGTGTACTTGTGTAAGAGTGTGAATTTGTGAATGTGTGTGAGTGAATGTGTGCATGCAGGTGTGTGTTTCTGTATGACTGATTGTATGAGTGTGCACCTAGGTGAGTGTTTATGTCTGTGAGTGTGATTGTGAATCAGCCTGTGTGAGTTTCTGTGTGTATGTGTTGTGAGAGTTTGTGTTTGGTGGTGTGTTTTTGAGTCAGTGTGTGAGTGTATATGTGGGTACTTGTGAGTGAGTGTGGGAGTGTGTATGACGGTGTGTGGGCGAGAATGTGTGAGAGTATACGAGGCTGAAGGTGTGAGTGAGTGTGTGAATGTGTGTACATGTGTTTGTTGGTAGGTGATTGTTTGTCTGACTGATTTTGTGTGTGTGTTTCTGTGAGTGAGAGGGTGAAAGTTGTAGGTGTGTACATGTGTGTGAGTGTGTGAGTTGTGTGTAAGTGTGTGAGTGTTTCTGTAGGTGAGGGTTTAATTGTAATTGAATGATTCTGTCAGTGTGTGTGAATGAGTGTGTTTGCTTGTTTGTGGGTGTGAGCCTGTGTATTTGAATTTGTGTATGATTGTGTATTTTTGTGTCTGTGTGAGACAGTTTGCATGTGTATGGGCATATGTGTGTAAGTATGTTTATCTGTGTGTTGTGTGTGAGTGTGTGTGAGAATGTGCATGTGTGTGAGTGAGTGTAAGTGTGTTTGGGTCAGAGTGTGAGTGGGTGTTCGGTGCAGGTGTGTGAGTGTGTGTCTGTTTGTGAGTGTGCTGAGATTATTTTTGTGAGTATAACAGTGAGTCTGTGTCTTCGTTTCTGTTAGTTGAGTGTATTCAGGTGTGTTTGGTATGCCTGTGAGGATGGACATGTTTGTGTGTGTGTGAGGGTGAGAGTGTCAGTGTTTTTTTTTTGGGTGTGATCATGTGTGAGTGAGAGCTGGCATCTGTGTATGTGTGTTTTAGTTTGTGGTTGTGTAGGTTTGTGAGTGTGACTCTGTGTGTGTGTTTGTGTGTGAGTCTATTTTTGAGTGTGAGTGTGAAGATGGGAGTGCATTTGTGTGTCCATGTGTATTTGAAAGGGATTTTCTTTTTTGTGTGTGTGAGAGTAGGAGCGAATGTGATTGTGGGTGACTGTGTGTGTTGTTGAGTGCAGGTGTGTGAGTATGTGCAGGTGTGTGTAATTGAGTGTGTTTGGATTGGCGTGTGAATGCGCATTTGGGTGCAGGTGTGGGAATTTGTGTCCAAGAGATTGTGTTAGTGTGTTCAGGTGTGTGATTGATGTAGAGGGGTTATGTGGACGAGTAGGAGACTGAGTGTGTCTTCGTATGTTAGTGTTCTTGCTTGTGTGTATTCACGTGTATGTGAGTACACGAGTGTGTTTGTATGTGTGAGGGTGTTTTTAGGTGTTTGTGAATGTGACTGCAGGTGAATGTGTGGGTGATGGCTTGTTCGTCTGTTCCGGTGTAAGGATGTGAGTGTTTGTATATACCTATTTGTGTTTTTGTGTTTGTATGTGTGTATGAGGGTGTATGTATGTATGTGCAAGTGGGTGGCGTATGTGTCTGTGTACATGGGTACGTGTGTGAATTTTTGAATATGTGCAGGAGTGAGAGTGTGCATGAGGGTGTGTGTTTCTGTAGGTTTGAGTATGTGAGTGGTTATATATGTGAGGTTTATGGGTGTGAGTTTTTCTTAGTGAGTATATATGTGTTTACATGATGTGAGTGTGTGTAAGTGTGTATGATAGTGTGTGGGAGTGTGTAGGTTTGAGTGTATTTGAGGGGGATGGTGTGAGTACGTGTGTGAATGTGTGTACACGTGTATGATTGTTGATGTTTGTGAGTGTGTGTGACTGCATGTGTGTGTGTGAGTGTGTCTACATACGTGAGTGTTTGAGATTGTGTGTGTGAGTGCATGTGTGGGTGAGTGTGAGTGCGAGTGAGTCTTGGAGCGTGTGTATGTGTGTGGGGGCTGTTTGTGTATGTCTATGTGTGTTTGTGTGTGTTTGTATGTGTATGAGTGTGAGTGAGTTTTTGTGTGCAGTTGATAAATGACTAAGTTAACCCAAGCATTGGTGGCCCATGCCTTGCTTCTTAGGCATTAGGAATGCTGAGTTTAGCAGCATTGTTTGTGGAGACTAGCCTAGAAATCAAATCTCACCATGAAAAATAAGCTGGATCTGTCCTACACTTTTCAATACAGCAATGGGATGCTGAGATTAGCAGACAAGCAGTTGTAGGCCACCACGTTCAAAAAAATTGCCAACGGAGGAAAAATGAAACTGGGCAAGGTGGTCAAAGACTGTTTTCCCAGCTAAGGTAGAAAGCTGAAATTTGGGTGATTGTGGTGTCAGACTGTGTGTGTGTGTGTGTGTGTGTGTGTGCATGCGTGTGTGTGAGTTTGAGTAAGTGTGTGAGTCAGTGAATGTAAGTGTGTATGTTCAAGTGTGGGTGAGTGTGTGAGTGTGAGTGTGTGTATTTGTGTGTTTATTTGTGTGAGTCTACTTTTGAGTGAGTGTGAATGTGTGAGTGCATTTGTGTGTACATGTGTATTGGAATGTGAGTTTGAGTGAGTGTGTGTTCTTCTACGTCAATGTGTTGACATCTGGGTATTCACGTGGGAGTGAGAATGTATGTGTGTATGTGTGAGGGTGTTTTTGGGTGGGTGTGTGGATGTGAAAGTAGGGGCATGTGTGTGTGTTTGCTTGTTTGTGTTCACGTTTGTGTTACTGTTTATGTACATCTATATGTGTTTGTGTGTTTGTATGGGTCAATGAGAGTGTGTGTATGTGTGCTTGTGCATGTGTCTGTGTACTTGTGTAAGAGTGTGAATTTGTGAATGTGTGTGAGTGAATGTGTGCATGCAGGTGTGTGTTTCTGTATGACTGATTGTATGAGTGTGCACCTAGGTGAGTGTTTATGTCTGTGAGTGTGATTGTGAATCAGCCTGTGTGAGTTTCTGTGTGTATGTGTTGTGAGAGTTTGTGTTTGGTGGTGTGTTTTTGAGTCAGTGTGTGAGTGTATATGTGGGTACTTGTGAGTGAGTGTGGGAGTGTGTATGACGGTGTGTGGGCGAGAATGTGTGAGAGTATACGAGGCTGAAGGTGTGAGTGAGTGTGTGAATGTGTGTACATGTGTTTGTTGGTAGGTGATTGTTTGTCTGACTGATTTTGTGTGTGTGTTTCTGTGAGTGAGAGGGTGAAAGTTGTAGGTGTGTACATGTGTGTGAGTGTGTGAGTTGTGTGTAAGTGTGTGAGTGTTTCTGTAGGTGAGGGTTTAATTGTAATTGAATGATTCTGTCAGTGTGTGTGAATGAGTGTGTTTGCTTGTTTGTGGGTGTGAGCCTGTGTATTTGAATTTGTGTATGATTGTGTATTTTTGTGTCTGTGTGAGACAGTTTGCATGTGTATGGGCATATGTGTGTAAGTATGTTTACCTGTGTGTTGTGTGTGAGTGTGTGTGAGAATGTGCATGTGTGTGTGAGTGAGTGTAAGTGTGTTTGGGTCAGAGTGTGAGTGGGTGTTCGGTGCAGGTGTGTGAGTGTGTGTCTGTTTGTGAGTGTGCTGAGATTATTTTTGTGAGTATAACAGTGAGTCTGTGTCTTCGTTTCTGTTAGTTGAGTGTATTCAGGTGTGTTTGGTATGCCTGTGAGGATGGACATGTTTGTGTGTGTGTGAGGGTGAGAGTGTCAGTGTTTTTTTTTGGGTGTGATCATGTGTGAGTGAGAGCTGGCATCTGTGTATGTGTGTTTTAGTTTGTGGTTGTGTAGGTTTGTGAGTGTGACTCTGTGTGTGTGTTTGTGTGTGAGTCTATTTTTGAGTGTGAGTGTGAAGATGGGAGTGCATTTGTGTGTCCATGTGTATTTGAAAGGGATTTTCTTTTTTGTGTGTGTGAGAGTAGGAGCGAATGTGATTGTGGGTGACTGTGTGTGTTGTTGAGTGCAGGTGTGTGAGTATGTGCAGGTGTGTGTAATTGAGTGTGTTTGGATTGGCGTGTGAATGCGCATTTGGGTGCAGGTGTGGGAATTTGTGTCCAAGAGATTGTGTTAGTGTGTTCAGGTGTGTGATTGATGTAGAGGGGTTATGTGGACGAGTAGGAGACTGAGTGTGTCTTCGTCTGTTAGTGTTCTTGCTTGTGTGTATTCACGTGTATGTGAGTACACGAGTGTGTTTGTATGTGTGAGGGTGTTTTTAGGTGTTTGTGAATGTGACTGCAGGTGAATGTGTGGGTGATGGCTTGTTCGTCTGTTCCGGTGTAAGGATGTGAGTGTTTGTATATACCTATTTGTGTTTTTGTGTTTGTATGTGTGTATGAGGGTGTATGTATGTATGTGCAAGTGGGTGGCGTATGTGTCTGTGTACATGGGTACGTGTGTGAATTTTTGAATATGTGCAGGAGTGAGAGTGTGCATGAGGTTGTGTGTTTCTGTAGGTTTGAGTATGTGAGTGGTTATATATGTGAGGTTTATGGGTGTGAGTTTTTCTTAGTGAGTATATATGTGTTTACATGATGTGAGTGTGTGTAAGTGTGTATGATAGTGTGTGGGAGTGTGTAGGTTTGAGTGTATTTGAGGGGGATGGTGTGAGTACGTGTGTGAATGTGTGTACACGTGTATGATTGTTGATGTTTGTGAGTGTGTGTGACTGCATGTGTGTGTGTGAGTGTGTCTACATAGGTGATTGTTTGAGATTGTGTGTGTGAGTGCATGTGTGGGTGAGTGTGAGTGCGAGTGAGTCTTGGAGCGTGTGTATGTGTGTTGGGGCTGTTTGTGTATGTCTATGTGTGTTTGTGTGTGTTTGTATGTGTATGAGTGTGAGTGAGTTTTTGTGTGCAGTTGATAAATGACTAAGTTAACCCAAGCATTGGTGGCCCATGCCTTGCTTCTTAGGCATTAGGAATGCTGAGTTTAGCAGCATTGTTTGTGGAGACTAGCCTAGAAATCAAATCTCACCATGAAAAATAAGCTGGATCTGTCCCACACTTTTCAATACAGCAATGGGATGCTGAGATTAGCAGACAAGCAGTTGTAGGCCACCACGTTCAAAAAAATTGCCAACGGAGGAAAAATGAAACTGGGCAAGGTGGTCAAAGACTGTTTTCCCAGCTAAGGTAGAAAGCTGAAATTTGGGGGATTGTGGTGTCAGACTGTGTGTGTGTGTGTGTGTGTGTGTGTGTGCATGCGTGTGTGTGAGTTTGAGTAAGTGTGTGAGTCAGTGAATGTAAGTGTGTATGTTCAAGTGTGGGTGAGTGTGTGAGTGTGAGTGTGTGTATTTGTGTGTTTATTTGTGTGAGTCTACTTTTGAGTGAGTGTGAATGTGTGAGTGCATTTGTGTGTACATGTGTATTGGAATGTGAGTTTGAGTGAGTGTGTGTTCTTCTACGTCAATGTGTTGACATCTGGGTATTCACGTGGGAGTGAGAATGTATGTGTGTATGTGTGAGGGTGTTTTTGGGTGGGTGTGTGGATGTGAAAGTAGGGGCATGTGTGTGTGTTTGCTTGTTTGTGTTCACGTTTGTGTTACTGTTTATGTACATCTATATGTGTTTGTGTGTTTGTATGGGTCAATGAGAGTGTGTGTATGTGTGCTTGTGCATGTGTCTGTGTACTTGTGTAAGAGTGTGAATTTGTGAATGTGTGTGAGTGAATGTGTGCATGCAGGTGTGTGTTTCTGTATGACTGATTGTATGAGTGTGCACCTAGGTGAGTGTTTATGTCTGTGAGTGTGATTGTGAATCAGCCTGTGTGAGTTTCTGTGTGTATGTGTTGTGAGAGTTTGTGTTTGGTGGTGTGTTTTTGAGTCAGTGTGTGAGTGTATATGTGGGTACTTGTGAGTGAGTGTGGGAGTGTGTATGACGGTGTGTGGGCGAGAATGTGTGAGAGTATACGAGGCTGAAGGTGTGAGTGAGTGTGTGAATGTGTGTACATGTGTTTGTTGGTAGGTGATTGTTTGTCTGACTGATTTTGTGTGTGTGTTTCTGTGAGTGAGAGGGTGAAAGTTGTAGGTGTGTACATGTGTGTGAGTGTGTGAGTTGTGTGTAAGTGTGTGAGTGTTTCTGTAGGTGAGGGTTTAATTGTAATTGAATGATTCTGTCAGTGTGTGTGAATGAGTGTATTTGCTTGTTTGTGGGTGTGAGCCTGTGTATTTGAATTTGTGTATGATTGTGTATTTTTGTGTCTGTGTGAGACAGTTTGCATGTGTATGGGCATATGTGTGTAAGTATGTTTATCTGTGTGTTGTGTGTGAGTGTGTGTGAGAATGTGCATGTGTGTGTGAGTGAGTGTAAGTGTGTTTGGGTCAGAGTGTGAGTGGGTGTTCGGTGCAGGTGTGTGAGTGTGTGTCTGTTTGTGAGTGTGCTGAGATTATTTTTGTGAGTATAACAGTGAGTCTGTGTCTTCGTTTCTGTTAGTTGAGTGTATTCAGGTGTGTTTGGTATGCCTGTGAGGATGTACATGTTTGTGTGTGTGTGAGGGTGAGAGTGTCAGTGTTTTTTTTTGGGTGTGATCATGTGTGAGTGAGAGCTGGCATCTGTGTATGTGTGTTTTAGTTTGTGGTTGTGTAGGTTTGTGAGTGTGACTCTGTGTGTGTGTTTGTGTGTGAGTCTATTTTTGAGTGTGAGTGTGAAGATGGGAGTGCATTTGTGTGTCCATGTGTATTTGAAAGGGATTTTCTTTTTTGTGTGTGTGAGAGTAGGAGCGAATGTGATTGTGGGTGACTGTGTGTGTTGTTGAGTGCAGGTGTGTGAGTATGTGCAGGTGTGTGTAATTGAGTGTGTTTGGATTGGCGTGTGAATGCGCATTTGGGTGCAGGTGTGGGAATTTGTGTCCAAGAGATTGTGTTAGTGTGTTCAGGTGTGTGATTGATGTAGAGGGGTTATGTGGACGAGTAGGAGACTGAGTGTGTCTTCGTATGTTAGTGTTCTTGCTTGTGTGTATTCACGTGTATGTGAGTACACGAGTGTGTTTGTATGTGTGAGGGTGTTTTTAGGTGTTTGTGAATGTGACTGAAGGTGAATGTGTGGGTGATGGCTTGTTCGTCTGTTCCGGTGTAAGGATGTGAGTGTTTGTATATACCTATTTGTGTTTTTGTGTTTGTATGTGTGTATGAGGGTGTATGTATGTATGTGCAAGTGGGTGGCGTATGTGTCTGTGTACATGGGTACGTGTGTGAATTTTTGAATATGTGCAGGAGTGATAGTGTGCATGAGGATGTGTGTTTCTGTAGGTTTCAGTGTGTGAGTGGTTATATATGTGAGGTTTATGGGTGTGAGTTTCTCTTAGTGAGTATATATGTGTTTACATGATGTGAGTGTGTGTGTGTATGATAGTGTGTGGGAGTGTGTAGGTTTGAGTGTATGTGAGGGGGATGGTGTGAGTACGTGTGTGAATGTGTGTACACGTGTATGATTGTTGATGTTTGTGAGTGTGTGTGACTGCATGTGTGTGTGTGAGTGTGTCTACATAGGTGATTGTTTGAGATTGTGTGTGTGAGTGCATGTGTGGGTGAGTGTGAGTGCGAGTGAGTCTTGGAGCGTGTGTATGTGTGTTGGGGCTGTTTGTGTATGTCTATGTGTGTTTGTGTGTGTTTGTATGTGTATGAGTGTGAGTGAGTTTTTGTGTGCAGTTGATAAATGACTAAGTTAACCCAAGCATTGGTGGCCCATGCCTTGCTTCTTAGGCATTAGGAATGCTGAGTTTAGCAGCATTGTTTGTGGAGACTAGCCTAGAAATCAAATCTCACCATGAAAAATAAGCTGGATCTGTCCCACACTTTTCAATACAGCAATGGGATGCTGAGATTAGCAGACAAGCAGTTGTAGGCCACCACGTTCAAAAAAATTGCCAACGGAGGAAAAATGAAACTGGGCAAGGTGGTCAAAGACTGTTTTCCCAGCTAAGGTAGAAAGCTGAAATTTGGGGGATTGTGGTGTCAGACTGTGTGTGTGTGTGTGTGTGTGTGTGTGTGCATGCGTGTGTGTGAGTTTGAGTAAGTGTGTGAGTCAGTGAATGTAAGTGTGTATGTTCAAGTGTGGATGAGTGTGTGAGTGTGAGTGTGTGTATTTGTGTGTTTATTTGTGTGAGTCTACTTTTGAGTGAGTGTGAATGTGTGAGTGCATTTGTGTGTACATGTGTATTGGAATGTGAGTTTGAGTGAGTGTGTGTTCTTCTACGTCAATGTGTTGACATCTGGGTATTCACGTGGGAGTGAGAATGTATGTGTGTATGTGTGAGGGTGTTTTTGGGTGGGTGTGTGGATGTGAAAGTAGGGGCATGTGTGTGTGTTTGCTTGTTTGTGTTCACGTTTGTGTTACTGTTTATGTACATCTATATGTGTTTGTGTGTTTGTATGGGTCAATGAGAGTGTGTGTATGTGTGCTTGTGCATGTGTCTGTGTACTTGTGTAAGAGTGTGAATTTGTGAATGTGTGTGAGTGAATGTGTGCATGCAGGTGTGTTTTTCTGTATGACTGATTGTATGAGTGTGCACCTAGGTGAGTGTTTATGTCTGTGAGTGTGATTGTGAATCAGCCTGTGTGAGTTTCTGTGTGTATGTGTTGTGAGAGTTTGTGTTTGGTGGTGTGTTTTTGAGTCAGTGTGTGAGTGTATATGTGGGTACTTGTGAGTGAGTGTGGTAGTGTGTATGACGGTGTGTGGGCGAGAATGTGTGAGAGTATACGAGGCTGAAGGTGTGAGTGAGTGTGTGAATGTGTGTACATGTGTTTGTTGGTAGGTGATTGTTTGTCTGACTGATTTTGTGTGTGTGTTTCTGTGAGTGAGAGGGTGAAAGTTGTAGGTGTGTACATGTGTGTGAGTGTGTGAGTTGTGTGTAAGTGTGTGAGTGTTTCTGTAGGTGAGGGTTTAATTGTAATTGAATGATTCTGTCAGTGTGTGTGAATGAGTGTATTTGCTTGTTTGTGGGTGTGAGCCTGTGTATTTGAATTTGTGTATGATTGTGTATTTTTGTGTCTGTGTGAGACAGTTTGCATGTGTATGGGCATATGTGTGTAAGTATGTTTATCTGTGTGTTGTGTGTGAGTGTGTGTGAGAATGTGCATGTGTGTGTGAGTGAGTGTAAGTGTGTTTGGGTCAGAGTGTGAGTGGGTGTTCGGTGCAGGTGTGTGAGTGTGTGTCTGTTTGTGAGTGTGCTGAGATTATTTTTGTGAGTATAACAGTGAGTCTGTGTCTTCGTTTCTGTTAGTTGAGTGTATTCAGGTGTGTTTGGTATGCCTGTGAGGATGGACATGTTTGTGTGTGTGTGAGGGTGAGAGTGTCAGTGTTTTTTTTTGGGTGTGATCATGTGTGAGTGAGAGCTGGCATCTGTGTATGTGTGTTTTAGTTTGTGGTTGTGTAGGTTTGTGAGTGTGACTCTGTGTGTGTGTTTGTGTGTGAGTCTATTTTTGAGTGTGAGTGTGAAGATGGGAGTGCATTTGTGTGTCCATGTGTATTTGAAAGGGATTTTCTTTTTTGTGTGTGTGAGAGTAGGAGCGAATGTGATTGTGGGTGACTGTGTGTGTTGTTGAGTGCAGGTGTGTGAGTATGTGCAGGTGTGTGTAATTGAGTGTGTTTGGATTGGCGTGTGAATGCGCATTTGGGTGCAGGTGTGGGAATTTGTGTCCAAGAGATTGTGTTAGTGTGTTCAGGTGTGTGATTGATGTAGAGGGGTTATGTGGACGAGTAGGAGACTGAGTGTGTCTTCGTATGTTAGTGTTCTTGCTTGTGTGTATTCACGTGTATGTGAGTACACGAGTGTGTTTGTATGTGTGAGGGTGTTTTTAGGTGTTTGTGAATGTGACTGCAGGTGAATGTGTGGGTGATGGCTTGTTCGTCTGTTCCGGTGTAAGGATGTGAGTGTTTGTATATACCTATTTGTGTTTTTGTGTTTGTATGTGTGTATGAGGGTGTATGTATGTATGTGCAAGTGGGTGGCGTATGTGTCTGTGTACATGGGTACGTGTGTGAATTTTTGAATATGTGCAGGAGTGAGAGTGTGCATGAGGGTGTGTGTTTCTGTAGGTTTGAGTATGTGAGTGGTTATATATGTGAGGTTTATGGGTGTGAGTTTTTCTTAGTGAGTATATATGTGTTTACATGATGTGAGTGTGTGTAAGTGTGTATGATAGTGTGTGGGAGTGTGTAGGTTTGAGTGTATTTGAGGGGGATGGTGTGAGTACGTGTGTGAATGTGTGTACACGTGTATGATTGTTGATGTTTGTGAGTGTGTGTGACTGCATGTGTGTGTGTGAGTGTGTCTACATAGGTGAGTGTTTGAGATTGTGTGTGTGAGTGCATGTGAGGGTGAGTGTGAGTGCGAGTGAGTCTTGGAGCGTGTGTATGTGTGTGGGGGCTGTTTGTGTATGTCTATGTGTGTTTGTGTGTGTTTGTATGTGTATGAGTGTGAGTGAGTTTTTGTGTGCAGTTGATAAATGACTAAGTTAACCCAAGCATTGGTGGCCCATGCCTTGCTTCTTAGGCATTAGGAATGCTGAGTTTAGCAGCATTGTTTGTGGAGACTAGCCTAGAAATCAAATCTCACCATGAAAAATAAGCTGGATCTGTCCCACACCTTTCATTCCAGCAATGGGATGCTGAGATTAGCAGACAAGCAGTTGTAGGCCACCACGTTCAAAAAAATTGCCAACAGAGGAAAAATGAAACTGGGCAAGGTGGTCAAAGACTGTTTTCCCAGCTAATGTAGAAAGCTGAAATTTGGGGGATTGTGGTGTCAGACTGTGTGTGTGTGTGTGTGTGTGTGTGTGCATGCGTGTGTGTGAGTTTGAGTAAGTGTGTGAGTCAGTGAATGTAAGTGTGTGTGTTCAAGTGTGGGTGAGTGTGTGAGTGTGAGTGTGTGTATTTGTGTGTTTATTTGTGTGAGTCTACTTTTGAGTGAGTGTGAATGTGTGAGTGCATTTGTGTGTACATGTGTATTGGAATGTGAGTTTGAGTGAGTGTGTGTTCTTCTACGTCAATGTGTTGACATTTGGGTATTCACGTGGGAGTGAGAATGTATGTGTGCATGTGTGAGGGTGTTTTTGGGTGGGTGTGTGGATGTGAAAGTAGGGGCATGTGTGTGTGTTTGCTTGTTTGTGTTCACGTTTGTGTTACTGTTTATGTACATCTATATGTGTTTGTGTGTTTGTATGGGTCAATGAGAGTGTGTGTATGTGTGCTTGTGCATGTGTCTGTGTACTTGTGTAAGAGTGTGAATTTGTGAATGTGTGTGAGTGAATGTGTGCATGCAGGTGTGTGTTTCTGTATGACTGATTGTATGAGTGTGCACCTAGGTGAGTGTTTATGTCTGTGAGTGTGATTGTGAATCAGCCTGTGTGAGTTTCTGTGTGTATGTGTTGTGAGAGTTTGTGTTTGGTGGTGTGTTTTTGAGTCAGTGTGTGAGTGTATATGTGGGTACTTGTGAGTGAGTGTGGGAGTGTGTATGACGGTGTGTGGGCGAGAATGTGTGAGAGTATACGAGGCTGAAGGTGTGAGTGAGTGTGTGAATGTGTGTACATGTGTTTGTTGGTAGGTGATTGTTTGTCTGACTGATTTTGTGTGTGTGTTTCTGTGAGTGAGAGGGTGAAAGTTGTAGGTGTGTATATGTGTGTGAGTGTGTGAGTTGTGTGTAAGTGTGTGAGTGTTTCTGTAGGTGAGGGTTTAATTGTAATTGAATGATTCTGTCAGTGTGTGTGTGAATGAGTGTGTTTGCTTGTTTGTGGGTGTGAGCCTGTGTATTTGAATTTGTGTATGATTGTGTATTTTTGTGTCTGTGTGAGACAGTTTGCATGTGTATGGGCATATGTGTGTAAGTATGTTTATCTGTGTGTTGTGTGTGAGTGTGTGTGAGAATGTGCATGTGTGTGTGAGTGAGTGTAAGTGTGTTTGGGTCAGAGTGTGAGTGGGTGTTCGGTGCAGGTGTGTGAGTGTGTGTCTGTTTGTGAGTGTGCTGAGATTATTTTTGTGAGTATAACAGTGAGTCTGTGTCTTCGTTTCTGTTAGTTGAGTGTATTCAGGTGTGTTTGGTATGCCTGTGAGGATGGACATGTTTGTGTGTGTGTGAGGGTGAGAGTGTCAGTGTTTTTTTTTGGGTGTGATCATGTGTGAGTGAGAGCTGGCATCTGTGTATGTGTGTTTTAGTTTGTGGTTGTGTAGGTTTGTGAGTGTGACTCTGTGTGTGTGTTTGTGTGTGAGTCTATTTTTGAGTGTGAGTGTGAAGATGGGAGTGCATTTGTGTGTCCATGTGTATTTGAAAGGGATTTTCTTTTTTGTGTGTGTGAGAGTAGGAGCGAATGTGATTGTGGGTGACTGTGTGTGTTGTTGAGTGCAGGTGTGTGAGTATGTGCAGGTGTGTGTAATTGAGTGTGTTTGGATTGGCGTGTGAATGCGCATTTGGGTGCAGGTGTGGGAATTTGTGTCCAAGAGATTGTGTTAGTGTGTTCAGGTGTGTGATTGATGTAGAGGGGTTATGTGGACGAGTAGGAGACTGAGTGTGTCTTCGTATGTTAGTGTTCTTGCTTGTGTGTATTCACGTGTATGTGAGTACACGAGTGTGTTTGTATGTGTGAGGGTGTTTTTAGGTGTTTGTGAATGTGACTGCAGGTGAATGTGTGGGTGATGGCTTGTTCGTCTGTTCCGGTGTAAGGATGTGAGTGTTTGTATATACCTATTTGTGTTTTTGTGTTTGTATGTGTGTATGAGGGTGTATGTATGTATGTGCAAGTGGGTGGCGTATGTGTCTGTGTACATGGGTACGTGTGTGAATTTTTGAATATGTGCAGGAGTGAGAGTGGGCATGAGGGTGTGTGTTTCTGTAGGTTTGAGTATGTGAGTGGTTATATAGGTGAGGTTTATGGGTGTGAGTTTTTCTTAGTGAGTATATATGTGTTTACATGATGTGAGTGTGATGAACTGTGTATGATAGTGTGTGGGAGTGTGTAGGTTTGAGTGTATGTGAGGGGGATGGTGTGAGTACGTGTGTGAATGTGTGTACACGTGTATGATTGTTGATGTTTGTGAGTGTGTGTGACTGCATGTGTGTGTGTGAGTGTGTCTACATAGGTGAGTGTTTGAGATTGTGTGTGTGAGTGCATGTGTGGGTGAGTGTGAGTGCGAGTGAGTCTTGGAGTGTGTGTATGTGTGGGGGGGCTGTTTGTGTATGTCTATGTGTGTTTGTGTGTGTTTGTATGTGTATGAGTGTGAGTGAGTTTTTGTGTGCAGTTGATAAATGACTAAGTTAACCCAAGCATTGGTGGCCCATGCCTTGCTTCTTAGGCATTAGGAATGCTGAGTTTAGCAGCATTGTTTGTGGAGACTAGCCTAGAAATCAAATCTCACCATGAAAAATAAGCTGGATCTGTCCCACACCTTTCATTCCAGCAATGGAATGCTGAGATTAGCAGACAAGCAGTTGTAGGCCACCACGTTCAAAAAAATTGCCAACGGAGGAGAAATGAACCTGGGCAAGGTGGTCAAAGACTGTTTTCCCAGCTAATGTAGAAAGCTGAAATTTGGGGGATTGTGGTGTCAGACTGTGTGTGTGTGTGTGTGTGCATGCGTGTGTGTGAGTTTGAGTAAGTGTGTGAGTCAGTGAATGTAAGTGTGTGTGTTCAAGTGTGGGTGAGTGTGTGAGTGTGAGTGTGTGTATTTGTGTGTTTATTTGTGTGAGTCTACTTTTGAGTGAGTGTGAATGTGTGAGTGCATTTGTGTGTACATGTGTATTGGAATGTGAGTTTGAGTGAGTGTGTGTTCTTCTACGTCAATGTGTTGACATCTGGGTATTCACGTGGGAGTGAGAATGTATGTGTGTGTATGTGTGAGGGTGTTTTTGGGTGGGTGTGTGGATGTGAAAGTAGGGGCATGTGTGTGTGTTTGCTTGTTTGTGTTCACGTTTGTGTTACTGTTTATGTATATCTATATGTGTTTGTGTGTTTGTATGGGTCAATGAGAGTGTGTGTATGTGTGCTTGTGCATGTGCCTGTGTACTTGTGTAAGAGTGTGAATTTGTGAATGTGTGTGAGTGAATGTGTGCATGCAGGTGTGTGTTTCTGTATGACTGATTGTATGAGTGTGCACCTAGGTGAGTGTTTATGTCTGTGAGTGTGATTGTGAATCAGCCTGTGTGAGTTTCTGTGTGTATGTGTTGTGAGAGTTTGTGTTTGGTGGTGTGTTTTTGAGTCAGTGTGTGAGTGTATATGTGGGTACTTGTGAGTGAGTGTGGGAGTGTGTATGACGGTGTGTGGGCGAGAATGTGTGAGAGTATACGAGGCTGAAGGTGTGAGTGAGTGTGTGAATGTGTGTACATGTGTTTGTTGGTAGGTGATTGTTTGTCTGACTGATTTTGTGTGTGTGTTTCTGTGAGTGAGAGGGTGAAAGTTGTAGGTGTGTATATGTGTGTGAGTGTGTGAGTTGTGTGTAAGTGTGTGAGTGTTTCTGTAGGTGAGGGTTTAATTGTAATTGAATGATTCTGTCAGTGTGTGTGTGAATGAGTGTGTTTGCTTGTTTGTGGGTGTGAGCCTGTGTATTTGAATTTGTGTATGATTGTGTATTTTTGTGTCTGTGTGAGACAGTTTGCATGTGTATGGGCATATGTGTGTAAGTATGTTTATCTGTGTGTTGTGTGTGAGTGTGTGTGAGAATGTGCATGTGTGTGTGAGTGAGTGTAAGTGTGTTTGGGTCAGAGTGTGAGTGGGTGTTCGGTGCAGGTGTGTGAGTGTGTGTCTGTTTGTGAGTGTGCTGAGATTATTTTTGTGAGTATAACAGTGAGTCTGTGTCTTCGTTTCTGTTAGTTGAGTGTATTCAGGTGTGTTTGGTATGCCTGTGAGGATGGACATGTTTGTGTGTGTGTGAGGGTGAGAGTGTCAGTGTTTTTTTTTGGGTGTGATCATGTGTGAGTGAGAGCTGGCATCTGTGTATGTGTGTTTTAGTTTGTGGTTGTGTAGGTTTGTGAGTGTGACTCTGTGTGTGTGTTTGTGTGTGAGTCTATTTTTGAGTGTGAGTGTGAAGATGGGAGTGCATTTGTGTGTCCATGTGTATTTGAAAGGGATTTTCTTTTTTGTGTGTGTGAGAGTAGGAGCGAATGTGATTGTGGGTGACTGTGTGTGTTGTTGAGTGCAGGTGTGTGAGTATGTGCAGGTGTGTGTAATTGAGTGTGTTTGGATTGGCGTGTGAATGCGCATTTGGGTGCAGGTGTGGGAATTTGTGTCCAAGAGATTGTGTTAGTGTGTTCAGGTGTGTGATTGATGTAGAGGGGTTATGTGGACGAGTAGGAGACTGAGTGTGTCTTCGTATGTTAGTGTTCTTGCTTGTGTGTATTCACGTGTATGTGAGTACACGAGTGTGTTTGTATGTGTGAGGGTGTTTTTAGGTGTTTGTGAATGTGACTGCAGGTGAATGTGTGGGTGATGGCTTGTTCGTCTGTTCCGGTGTAAGGATGTGAGTGTTTGTATATACCTATTTGTGTTTTTGTGTTTGTATGTGTGTATGAGGGTGTATGTATGTATGTGCAAGTGGGTGGCGTATGTGTCTGTGTACATGGGTACGTGTGTGAATTTTTGAATATGTGCAGGAGTGAGAGTGTGCATGAGGGTGTGTGTTTCTGTAGGTTTGAGTATGTGAGTGGTTATATATGTGAGGTTTATGGGTGTGAGTTTTTCTTAGTGAGTATATATGTGTTTACATGATGTGAGTGTGTGTAAGTGTGTATGATAGTGTGTGGGAGTGTGTAGGTTTGAGTGTATTTGAGGGGGATGGTGTGAGTACGTGTGTGAATGTGTGTACACGTGTATGATTGTTGATGTTTGTGAGTGTGTGTGACTGCATGTGTGTGTGTGAGTGTGTCTACATAGGTGAGTGTTTGAGATTGTGTGTGTGAGTGCATGTGTGGGTGAGTGTGAGTGCGAGTGAGTCTTGGAGCGTGTGTATGTGTGTTGGGGCTGTTTGTGTATGTCTATGTGTGTTTGTGTGTGTTTGTATGTGTATGAGTGTGAGTGAGGTTTTGTGTGCAGTTGATAAATGACTAAGTTAACCCAAGCATTGGTGGCCCATGCCTTGCTTCTTAGGCATTAGGAATGCTGAGTTTAGCAGCATTGTTTGTGGAGACTAGCCTAGAAATCAAATCTCACCATGAAAAATAAGCTGGATCTGTCCCACACCTTTCATTCCAGCAATGGGATGCTGAGATTAGCAGACAAGCAGTTGTAGGCCACCACGTTCAAAAAAATTGCCAACGGAGGAAAAATGAAACTGGGCAAGGTGATCAAAGACTGTTTTCCCAGCTAATGTAGAAAGCTGAAATTTGGGGGATTGTGGTGTCAGACTGTGTGTGTGTGTGTGTGTGTGTGTGTGTGTGCATGCGTGTGTGTGAGTTTGAGTAAGTGTGTGAGTCAGTGAATGTAAGTGTGTATGTTCAAGTGTGGGTGAGTGTGTGAGTGTGAGTGTGTGTATTTGTGTGTTTATTTGTGTGAGTCTACTTTTGAGTGAGTGTGAATGTGTGAGTGCATTTGTGTGTACATGTGTATTGGAATGTGATTTTGAGTGAGTGTGTGTTCTTCTACGTCAATGTGTTGACATCTGGGTATTCACGTGGGAGTGAGAATGTATGTGTGTATGTGTGAGGGTGTTTTTGGGTGGGTGTGTGGATGTGAAAGTAGGGGCATGTGTGTGTGTTTGCTTGTTTGTGTTCACGTTTGTGTTACTGTTTATGTATATCTATATGTGTTTGTGTGTTTGTATGGGTCAATGGGAGTGTGTGTATGTGTGCTTCTGCATGTGTCTGTGTACTTGTGTAAGAGTGTGAATTTGTGAATGTGTGTGAGTGAATGTGTGCATGCAGGTGTGTGTTTCTGTATGACTGATTGTATGTGTGTGCACCTAGGTGAGTGTTTATGTCTGTGAGTGTGATTGTGAATCAGCCTGTGTGAGTTTCTGTGTGTATGTGTTGTGAGAGTTTGTGTTTGGTGGTGTATTTTGAGTCAGTGTGTGAGTGTATATGTGGGTGCTTGTGAGTGAGTGTGGGAGTATGTATGACGGTGTGTGGGCGAGAATGTGTGAGAGTATACGAGGCTGAAGGTGTGAGTGGGTGTGTGAATGTGTGTACATGTGTTTGTTGGTAGGTGATTGTTTGTCTGACTGATTTTGTGTGTGTGTTTCTGTGAGTGAGAGGGTGAAAGTTGTAGGTGTGTACATGTGTGTGAGTGTGTGAGTTGTAAGTGTGTGAGTGTTTCTGTAGGTGAGGGTTTAATTGTAATTGAATGATTCTGTCAGTGTGTGTGTGAATGAGTGTGTTTGCTTGTTTGTGGGTGTGAGCCTGTGTATTTGAATTTGTGTATGATTGTGTATTTTTGTGTCTGTGTGAGACAGTTTGCATGTGTATGGGCATATGTGTGTAAGTATGTTTACCTGGGTGTTGTGTGTGAGTGTGTGTGAGAATGTGCATGTGTGTGTGAGTGAGTGTAAGTGTGTTTGGGTCAGAGTGTGAGTGGGTGTTCGGTGCAGGTGTGTGAGTGTGTGTCTGTTTGTGAGTGTGCTGAGATTATTTTTGTGAGTATAACAGTGAGTCTGTGTCTTCGTTTCTGTTAGTTGAGTGTATTCAGGTGTGTTTGGTATGCCTGTGAGGATGGACATGTTTGTGTGTGTGTGAGGGTGAGAGTGTCAGTGTTTTTTTTTGGGTGTGATCATGTGTGAGTGAGAGCTGGCATCTGTGTATGTGTGTTTTAGTTTGTGGTTGTGTAGGTTTGTGAGTGTGACTCTGTGTGTGTGTTTGTGTGTGAGTCTATTTTTGAGTGTGAGTGTGAAGATGGGAGTGCATTTGTGTGTCCATGTGTATTTGAAAGGGATTTTCTTTTTTGTGTGTGTGAGAGTAGGAGCGAATGTGATTGTGGGTGACTGTGTGTGTTGTTGAGTGCAGGTGTGTGAGTATGTGCAGGTGTGTGTAATTGAGTGTGTTTGGATTGGCGTGTGAATGCGCATTTGGGTGCAGGTGTGGGAATTTGTGTCCAAGAGATTGTGTTAGTGTGTTCAGGTGTGTGATTGATGTAGAGGGGTTATGTGGACGAGTAGGAGACTGAGTGTGTCTTCGTATGTTAGTGTTCTTGCTTGTGTGTATTCACGTGTATGTGAGTACATGAGTGTGTTTGTATGTGTGAGGGTGTTTTTAGGTGTTTGTGAATGTGACTGCAGGTGTATGTGTGGGTGATGGCTTGTTCGTCTGTTCCGGTGTATGGATGTGAGTGTTTGTATATACCTATTTGTGTTTTTGTGTTTGTATGTGTGTATGAGGGTGTATGTATGTATGTGCAAGTGGGTGGCGTATGTGTCTGTGTACATGGGTACGTGTGTTAATTTTTGAATATGTGCAGGAGTGAGAGTGTGCATGAGGATGTGTGTTTCTGTAGGTTTCAGTGTGTGAGTGGTTATATATGTGAGGTTTATGGGTGTGAGTTTCTCTTAGTGAGTATATATGTGTTTACATGATGTGAGTGTGTGTGTGTATGATAGTGTGTGGGAGTGTGTAGGTTTGAGTGTATGTGAGGGGGATGGTGTGAGTACGTGTGTGAATGTGTGTACACGTGTATGATTGTTGATGTTTGTGAGTGTGTGTGAGACTGCATGTGTGTGTGTGAGTGTGTCTACATAGGTGAGTGTTTGAGATTGTGTGTGTGAGTGCATGTTTGGGTGAGTGTGAGTGCGAGTGAGTCTTGGAGCGTGTGTATGTGTGTGGGAGCTGTTTGTGTATGTCTATGTGTGTTTGTGTGTGTTTGTATGTGTATGAGTGTGAGTGAGTTTTTGTGTGCAGTTGATAAATGACTAAGTTAACCCAAGCATTGGTGGCCCATGCCTTGCTTCTTAGGCATTAGGAATGCTGAGTTTAGCAGCATTGTTTGTGGAGACTAGCCTAGAAATCAAATCTCACCATGAAAAATAAGCTGGATCTGTCCCACACCTTTCATTCCAGCAATGGGATGCTGAGATTAGCAGACAAGCAGTTGTAGGCCACCACGTTCAAAAAAATTGCCAACGGAGGAAAAATGAAACTGGGCAAGGTGGTCAAAGACTGTTTTCCCAGCTAATGTAGAAAGCTGAAATTTGGGGGATTGTGGTGTCAGACTGTGTTTGTGTGTGTGTGTGTGTGCATGCGTGTGTGTGAGTTTGAGTAAGTGTGTGAGTCAGTGAATGTAAGTGTGTGTGTTCAATTGTGGGTGAGTGTGTGAGTGTGAGTGTGTGTATTTGTGTGTTTATTTGTGTGAGTCTACTTTTGAGTGAGTGTGAATGTGTGAGTGCATTTGTGTGTACATGTGTATTGGAATGTGAGTTTGAGTGAGTGTGTGTTCTTCTACGTCAATGTATTGACATCTGGGTATTCACGTGGGAGTGAGAATGTATGTGTGTGTATGTGTGAGGGTGTTTTTGGGTGGGTGTGTGGATGTGAAAGTAGGGGCATGTGTGTGTGTTTTCTTGTTTGTGTTCACGTTTGTGTTACTGTTTATGTATATCTATATGTGTTTGTGTGTTTGTATGGGTCAATGAGAGTGTGTGTATGTGTGCTTCTGCATGTGTCTGTGTACTTGTGTAAGAGTGTGAATTTGTGAATGTGTCTGAGTGAATGTGTGCATGCAGGTGTGTGTTTCTGTATGACTGATTGTATGAGTGTGCACCTAGGTGAGTGTTTATGTCTGTGAGTGTGATTGTGAATCAGCCTGTGTGAGTTTCTGTGTGTATGTGTTGTGAGAGTTTGTGTTTGGTGGTGTGTTTTTGAGTCAGTGTGTGAGTGTATATGTGGGTACTTGTGAGTGAGTGTGGGAGTGTGTATGACGGTGTGTGGGCGAGAATGTGTGAGAGTATACGAGGCTGAAGGTGTGAGTGAGTGTGTGAATGTGTGTACATGTGTTTGTTGGTAGGTGATTGTTTGTCTGACTGATTTTGTGTGTGTGTTTCTGTGAGTGAGAGGGTGAAAGTTGTAGGTGTGTATATGTGTGTGAGTGTGTGAGTTGTGTGTAAGTGTGTGAGTGTTTCTGTAGGTGAGGGTTTAATTGTAATTGAATGATTCTGTCAGTGTGTGTGTGAATGAGTGTGTTTGCTTGTTTGTGGGTGTGAGCCTGTGTATTTGAATTTGTGTATGATTGTGTATTTTTGTGTCTGTGTGAGACAGTTTGCATGTGTATGGGCATATGTGTGTAAGTATGTTTATCTGTGTGTTGTGTGTGAGTGTGTGTGAGAATGTGCATGTGTGTGTGAGTGAGTGTAAGTGTGTTTGGGTCAGAGTGTGAGTGGGTGTTCGGTGCAGGTGTGTGAGTGTGTGTCTGTTTGTGAGTGTGCTGAGATTATTTTTGTGAGTATAACAGTGAGTCTGTGTCTTCGTTTCTGTTAGTTGAGTGTATTCAGGTGTGTTTGGTATGCCTGTGAGGATGTACATGTTTGTGTGTGTGTGAGGGTGAGAGTGTCAGTGTTTTTTTTTGGGTGTGATCATGTGTGAGTGAGAGCTGGCATCTGTGTATGTGTGTTTTAGTTTGTGGTTGTGTAGGTTTGTGAGTGTGACTCTGTGTGTGTGTTTGTGTGTGAGTCTATTTTTGAGTGTGAGTGTGAAGATGGGAGTGCATTTGTGTGTCCATGTGTATTTGAAAGGGATTTTCTTTTTTGTGTGTGTGAGAGTAGGAGCGAATGTGATTGTGGGTGACTGTGTGTGTTGTTGAGTGCAGGTGTGTGAGTATGTGCAGGTGTGTGTAATTGAGTGTGTTTGGATTGGCGTGTGAATGCGCATTTGGGTGCAGGTGTGGGAATTTGTGTCCAAGAGATTGTGTTAGTGTGTTCAGGTGTGTGATTGATGTAGAGGGGTTATGTGGACGAGTAGGAGACTGAGTGTGTCTTCGTATGTTAGTGTTCTTGCTTGTGTGTATTCACGTGTATGTGAGTACATGAGTGTGTTTGTATGTGTGAGGGTGTTTTTAGGTGTTTGTGAATGTGACTGCAGGTGTATGTGTGTGTGATGGCTTGTTCGTCTGTTCCGGTGTAAGGATGTGAGTGTTTGTATATACCTATTTGTGTTTTTGTGTTTGTATGTGTGTATGAGGGTGTATGTATGTATGTGCAAGTGGGTGGCGTATGTGTCTGTGTACATGGGTACGTGTGTGAATTTTTGAATATGTGCAGGAGTGAGAGTGGGCATGAGGGTGTGTGTTTCTGTAGGTTTGAGTATGTGAGTGGTTATATAGGTGAGGTTTATGGGTGTGAGTTTTTCTTAGTGAGTATATATGTGTTTACATGATGTGAGTGTGATGAACTGTGTATGATAGTGTGTGGGAGTGTGTAGGTTTGAGTGTATGTGAGGGGGATGGTGTGAGTACGTGTGTGAATGTGTGTACACGTGTATGATTGTTGATGTTTGTGAGTGTGTGTGACTGCATGTGTGTGTGTGAGTGTGTCTACATAGGTGAGTGTTTGAGATTGTGTGTGTGAGTGCATGTGTGGGTGAGTGTGAGTGCGAGTGAGTCTTGGAGTGTGTGTATGTGTGGGGGGGCTGTTTGTGTATGTCTATGTGTGTTTGTGTGTGTTTGTATGTGTATGAGTGTGAGTGAGTTTTTGTGTGCAGTTGATAAATGACTAAGTTAACCCAAGCATTGGTGGCCCATGCCTTGCTTCTTAGGCATTAGGAATGCTGAGTTTAGCAGCATTGTTTGTGGAGACTAGCCTAGAAATCAAATCTCACCATGAAAAATAAGCTGGATCTGTCCCACACCTTTCATTCCAGCAATGGAATGCTGAGATTAGCAGACAAGCAGTTGTAGGCCACCACGTTCAAAAAAATTGCCAACGGAGGAGAAATGAACCTGGGCAAGGTGGTCAAAGACTGTTTTCCCAGCTAATGTAGAAAGCTGAAATTTGGGGGATTGTGGTGTCAGACTGTGTGTGTGTGTGTGTGTGCATGCGTGTGTGTGAGTTTGAGTAAGTGTGTGAGTCAGTGAATGTAAGTGTGTGTGTTCAAGTGTGGGTGAGTGTGTGAGTGTGAGTGTGTGTATTTGTGTGTTTATTTGTGTGAGTCTACTTTTGAGTGAGTGTGAATGTGTGAGTGCATTTGTGTGTACATGTGTATTGGAATGTGAGTTTGAGTGAGTGTGTGTTCTTCTACGTCAATGTGTTGACATCTGGGTATTCACGTGGGAGTGAGAATGTATGTGTGTGTATGTGTGAGGGTGTTTTTGGGTGGGTGTGTGGATGTGAAAGTAGGGGCATGTGTGTGTGTTTGCTTGTTTGTGTTCACGTTTGTGTTACTGTTTATGTATATCTATATGTGTTTGTGTGTTTGTATGGGTCAATGAGAGTGTGTGTATGTGTGCTTGTGCATGTGCCTGTGTACTTGTGTAAGAGTGTGAATTTGTGAATGTGTGTGAGTGAATGTGTGCATGCAGGTGTGTGTTTCTGTATGACTGATTGTATGAGTGTGCACCTAGGTGAGTGTTTATGTCTGTGAGTGTGATTGTGAATCAGCCTGTGTGAGTTTCTGTGTGTATGTGTTGTGAGAGTTTGTGTTTGGTGGTGTGTTTTTGAGTCAGTGTGTGAGTGTATATGTGGGTACTTGTGAGTGAGTGTGGGAGTGTGTATGACGGTGTGTGGGCGAGAATGTGTGAGAGTATACGAGGCTGAAGGTGTGAGTGAGTGTGTGAATGTGTGTACATGTGTTTGTTGGTAGGTGATTGTTTGTCTGACTGATTTTGTGTGTGTGTTTCTGTGAGTGAGAGGGTGAAAGTTGTAGGTGTGTATATGTGTGTGAGTGTGTGAGTTGTGTGTAAGTGTGTGAGTGTTTCTGTAGGTGAGGGTTTAATTGTAATTGAATGATTCTGTCAGTGTGTGTGTGAATGAGTGTGTTTGCTTGTTTGTGGGTGTGAGCCTGTGTATTTGAATTTGTGTATGATTGTGTATTTTTGTGTCTGTGTGAGACAGTTTGCATGTGTATGGGCATATGTGTGTAAGTATGTTTATCTGTGTGTTGTGTGTGAGTGTGTGTGAGAATGTGCATGTGTGTGTGAGTGAGTGTAAGTGTGTTTGGGTCAGAGTGTGAGTGGGTGTTCGGTGCAGGTGTGTGAGTGTGTGTCTGTTTGTGAGTGTGCTGAGATTATTTTTGTGAGTATAACAGTGAGTCTGTGTCTTCGTTTCTGTTAGTTGAGTGTATTCAGGTGTGTTTGGTATGCCTGTGAGGATGGACATGTTTGTGTGTGTGTGAGGGTGAGAGTGTCAGTGTTTTTTTTTGGGTGTGATCATGTGTGAGTGAGAGCTGGCATCTGTGTATGTGTGTTTTAGTTTGTGGTTGTGTAGGTTTGTGAGTGTGACTCTGTGTGTGTGTTTGTGTGTGAGTCTATTTTTGAGTGTGAGTGTGAAGATGGGAGTGCATTTGTGTGTCCATGTGTATTTGAAAGGGATTTTCTTTTTTGTGTGTGTGAGAGTAGGAGCGAATGTGATTGTGGGTGACTGTGTGTGTTGTTGAGTGCAGGTGTGTGAGTATGTGCAGGTGTGTGTAATTGAGTGTGTTTGGATTGGCGTGTGAATGCGCATTTGGGTGCAGGTGTGGGAATTTGTGTCCAAGAGATTGTGTTAGTGTGTTCAGGTGTGTGATTGATGTAGAGGGGTTATGTGGACGAGTAGGAGACTGAGTGTGTCTTCGTATGTTAGTGTTCTTGCTTGTGTGTATTCACGTGTATGTGAGTACACGAGTGTGTTTGTATGTGTGAGGGTGTTTTTAGGTGTTTGTGAATGTGACTGCAGGTGAATGTGTGGGTGATGGCTTGTTCGTCTGTTCCGGTGTAAGGATGTGAGTGTTTGTATATACCTATTTGTGTTTTTGTGTTTGTATGTGTGTATGAGGGTGTATGTATGTATGTGCAAGTGGGTGGCGTATGTGTCTGTGTACATGGGTACGTGTGTGAATTTTTGAATATGTGCAGGAGTGAGAGTGTGCATGAGGGTGTGTGTTTCTGTAGGTTTGAGTATGTGAGTGGTTATATATGTGAGGTTTATGGGTGTGAGTTTTTCTTAGTGAGTATATATGTGTTTACATGATGTGAGTGTGTGTAAGTGTGTATGATAGTGTGTGGGAGTGTGTAGGTTTGAGTGTATTTGAGGGGGATGGTGTGAGTACGTGTGTGAATGTGTGTACACGTGTATGATTGTTGATGTTTGTGAGTGTGTGTGACTGCATGTGTGTGTGTGAGTGTGTCTACATAGGTGAGTGTTTGAGATTGTGTGTGTGAGTGCATGTGTGGGTGAGTGTGAGTGCGAGTGAGTCTTGGAGCGTGTGTATGTGTGTTGGGGCTGTTTGTGTATGTCTATGTGTGTTTGTGTGTGTTTGTATGTGTATGAGTGTGAGTGAGGTTTTGTGTGCAGTTGATAAATGACTAAGTTAACCCAAGCATTGGTGGCCCATGCCTTGCTTCTTAGGCATTAGGAATGCTGAGTTTAGCAGCATTGTTTGTGGAGACTAGCCTAGAAATCAAATCTCACCATGAAAAATAAGCTGGATCTGTCCCACACCTTTCATTCCAGCAATGGGATGCTGAGATTAGCAGACAAGCAGTTGTAGGCCACCACGTTCAAAAAAATTGCCAACGGAGGAAAAATGAAACTGGGCAAGGTGATCAAAGACTGTTTTCCCAGCTAATGTAGAAAGCTGAAATTTGGGGGATTGTGGTGTCAGACTGTGTGTGTGTGTGTGTGTGTGTGTGTGTGTGCATGCGTGTGTGTGAGTTTGAGTAAGTGTGTGAGTCAGTGAATGTAAGTGTGTATGTTCAAGTGTGGGTGAGTGTGTGAGTGTGAGTGTGTGTATTTGTGTGTTTATTTGTGTGAGTCTACTTTTGAGTGAGTGTGAATGTGTGAGTGCATTTGTGTGTACATGTGTATTGGAATGTGATTTTGAGTGAGTGTGTGTTCTTCTACGTCAATGTGTTGACATCTGGGTATTCACGTGGGAGTGAGAATGTATGTGTGTATGTGTGAGGGTGTTTTTGGGTGGGTGTGTGGATGTGAAAGTAGGGGCATGTGTGTGTGTTTGCTTGTTTGTGTTCACGTTTGTGTTACTGTTTATGTATATCTATATGTGTTTGTGTGTTTGTATGGGTCAATGGGAGTGTGTGTATGTGTGCTTCTGCATGTGTCTGTGTACTTGTGTAAGAGTGTGAATTTGTGAATGTGTGTGAGTGAATGTGTGCATGCAGGTGTGTGTTTCTGTATGACTGATTGTATGTGTGTGCACCTAGGTGAGTGTTTATGTCTGTGAGTGTGATTGTGAATCAGCCTGTGTGAGTTTCTGTGTGTATGTGTTGTGAGAGTTTGTGTTTGGTGGTGTATTTTGAGTCAGTGTGTGAGTGTATATGTGGGTGCTTGTGAGTGAGTGTGGGAGTATGTATGACGGTGTGTGGGCGAGAATGTGTGAGAGTATACGAGGCTGAAGGTGTGAGTGGGTGTGTGAATGTGTGTACATGTGTTTGTTGGTAGGTGATTGTTTGTCTGACTGATTTTGTGTGTGTGTTTCTGTGAGTGAGAGGGTGAAAGTTGTAGGTGTGTACATGTGTGTGAGTGTGTGAGTTGTAAGTGTGTGAGTGTTTCTGTAGGTGAGGGTTTAATTGTAATTGAATGATTCTGTCAGTGTGTGTGTGAATGAGTGTGTTTGCTTGTTTGTGGGTGTGAGCCTGTGTATTTGAATTTGTGTATGATTGTGTATTTTTGTGTCTGTGTGAGACAGTTTGCATGTGTATGGGCATATGTGTGTAAGTATGTTTACCTGGGTGTTGTGTGTGAGTGTGTGTGAGAATGTGCATGTGTGTGTGAGTGAGTGTAAGTGTGTTTGGGTCAGAGTGTGAGTGGGTGTTCGGTGCAGGTGTGTGAGTGTGTGTCTGTTTGTGAGTGTGCTGAGATTATTTTTGTGAGTATAACAGTGAGTCTGTGTCTTCGTTTCTGTTAGTTGAGTGTATTCAGGTGTGTTTGGTATGCCTGTGAGGATGGACATGTTTGTGTGTGTGTGAGGGTGAGAGTGTCAGTGTTTTTTTTTGGGTGTGATCATGTGTGAGTGAGAGCTGGCATCTGTGTATGTGTGTTTTAGTTTGTGGTTGTGTAGGTTTGTGAGTGTGACTCTGTGTGTGTGTTTGTGTGTGAGTCTATTTTTGAGTGTGAGTGTGAAGATGGGAGTGCATTTGTGTGTCCATGTGTATTTGAAAGGGATTTTCTTTTTTGTGTGTGTGAGAGTAGGAGCGAATGTGATTGTGGGTGACTGTGTGTGTTGTTGAGTGCAGGTGTGTGAGTATGTGCAGGTGTGTGTAATTGAGTGTGTTTGGATTGGCGTGTGAATGCGCATTTGGGTGCAGGTGTGGGAATTTGTGTCCAAGAGATTGTGTTAGTGTGTTCAGGTGTGTGATTGATGTAGAGGGGTTATGTGGACGAGTAGGAGACTGAGTGTGTCTTCGTATGTTAGTGTTCTTGCTTGTGTGTATTCACGTGTATGTGAGTACATGAGTGTGTTTGTATGTGTGAGGGTGTTTTTAGGTGTTTGTGAATGTGACTGCAGGTGTATGTGTGGGTGATGGCTTGTTCGTCTGTTCCGGTGTATGGATGTGAGTGTTTGTATATACCTATTTGTGTTTTTGTGTTTGTATGTGTGTATGAGGGTGTATGTATGTATGTGCAAGTGGGTGGCGTATGTGTCTGTGTACATGGGTACGTGTGTTAATTTTTGAATATGTGCAGGAGTGAGAGTGTGCATGAGGATGTGTGTTTCTGTAGGTTTCAGTGTGTGAGTGGTTATATATGTGAGGTTTATGGGTGTGAGTTTCTCTTAGTGAGTATATATGTGTTTACATGATGTGAGTGTGTGTGTGTATGATAGTGTGTGGGAGTGTGTAGGTTTGAGTGTATGTGAGGGGGATGGTGTGAGTACGTGTGTGAATGTGTGTACACGTGTATGATTGTTGATGTTTGTGAGTGTGTGTGAGACTGCATGTGTGTGTGTGAGTGTGTCTACATAGGTGAGTGTTTGAGATTGTGTGTGTGAGTGCATGTTTGGGTGAGTGTGAGTGCGAGTGAGTCTTGGAGCGTGTGTATGTGTGTGGGAGCTGTTTGTGTATGTCTATGTGTGTTTGTGTGTGTTTGTATGTGTATGAGTGTGAGTGAGTTTTTGTGTGCAGTTGATAAATGACTAAGTTAACCCAAGCATTGGTGGCCCATGCCTTGCTTCTTAGGCATTAGGAATGCTGAGTTTAGCAGCATTGTTTGTGGAGACTAGCCTAGAAATCAAATCTCACCATGAAAAATAAGCTGGATCTGTCCCACACCTTTCATTCCAGCAATGGGATGCTGAGATTAGCAGACAAGCAGTTGTAGGCCACCACGTTCAAAAAAATTGCCAACGGAGGAAAAATGAAACTGGGCAAGGTGGTCAAAGACTGTTTTCCCAGCTAATGTAGAAAGCTGAAATTTGGGGGATTGTGGTGTCAGACTGTGTTTGTGTGTGTGTGTGTGTGCATGCGTGTGTGTGAGTTTGAGTAAGTGTGTGAGTCAGTGAATGTAAGTGTGTGTGTTCAATTGTGGGTGAGTGTGTGAGTGTGAGTGTGTGTATTTGTGTGTTTATTTGTGTGAGTCTACTTTTGAGTGAGTGTGAATGTGTGAGTGCATTTGTGTGTACATGTGTATTGGAATGTGAGTTTGAGTGAGTGTGTGTTCTTCTACGTCAATGTATTGACATCTGGGTATTCACGTGGGAGTGAGAATGTATGTGTGTGTATGTGTGAGGGTGTTTTTGGGTGGGTGTGTGGATGTGAAAGTAGGGGCATGTGTGTGTGTTTGCTTGTTTGTGTTCACGTTTGTGTTACTGTTTATGTATATCTATATGTGTTTGTGTGTTTGTATGGGTCAATGAGAGTGTGTGTATGTGTGCTTCTGCATGTGTCTGTGTACTTGTGTAAGAGTGTGAATTTGTGAATGTGTCTGAGTGAATGTGTGCATGCAGGTGTGTGTTTCTGTATGACTGATTGTATGAGTGTGCACCTAGGTGAGTGTTTATGTCTGTGAGTGTGATTGTGAATCAGCCTGTGTGAGTTTCTGTGTGTATGTGTTGTGAGAGTTTGTGTTTGGTGGTGTGTTTTTGAGTCAGTGTGTGAGTGTATATGTGGGTACTTGTGAGTGAGTGTGGGAGTGTGTATGACGGTGTGTGGGCGAGAATGTGTGAGAGTATACGAGGCTGAAGGTGTGAGTGAGTGTGTGAATGTGTGTACATGTGTTTGTTGGTAGGTGATTGTTTGTCTGACTGATTTTGTGTGTGTGTTTCTGTGAGTGAGAGGGTGAAAGTTGTAGGTGTGTACATGTGTGTGAGTGTGTGAGTTGTGTGTAAGTGTGTGAGTGTTTCTGTAGGTGAGGGTTTAATTGTAATTGAATGATTCTGTCAGTGTGTGTGAATGAGTGTATTTGCTTGTTTGTGGGTGTGAGCCTGTGTATTTGAATTTGTGTATGATTGTGTATTTTTGTGTCTGTGTGAGACAGTTTGCATGTGTATGGGCATATGTGTGTAAGTATGTTTATCTGTGTGTTGTGTGTGAGTGTGTGTGAGAATGTGCATGTGTGTGTGAGTGAGTGTAAGTGTGTTTGGGTCAGAGTGTGAGTGGGTGTTCGGTGCAGGTGTGTGAGTGTGTGTCTGTTTGTGAGTGTGCTGAGATTATTTTTGTGAGTATAACAGTGAGTCTGTGTCTTCGTTTCTGTTAGTTGAGTGTATTCAGGTGTGTTTGGTATGCCTGTGAGGATGTACATGTTTGTGTGTGTGTGAGGGTGAGAGTGTCAGTGTTTTTTTTTGGGTGTGATCATGTGTGAGTGAGAGCTGGCATCTGTGTATGTGTGTTTTAGTTTGTGGTTGTGTAGGTTTGTGAGTGTGACTCTGTGTGTGTGTTTGTGTGTGAGTCTATTTTTGAGTGTGAGTGTGAAGATGGGAGTGCATTTGTGTGTCCATGTGTATTTGAAAGGGATTTTCTTTTTTGTGTGTGTGAGAGTAGGAGCGAATGTGATTGTGGGTGACTGTGTGTGTTGTTGAGTGCAGGTGTGTGAGTATGTGCAGGTGTGTGTAATTGAGTGTGTTTGGATTGGCGTGTGAATGCGCATTTGGGTGCAGGTGTGGGAATTTGTGTCCAAGAGATTGTGTTAGTGTGTTCAGGTGTGTGATTGATGTAGAGGGGTTATGTGGACGAGTAGGAGACTGAGTGTGTCTTCGTATGTTAGTGTTCTTGCTTGTGTGTATTCACGTGTATGTGAGTACACGAGTGTGTTTGTATGTGTGAGGGTGTTTTTAGGTGTTTGTGAATGTGACTGCAGGTGTATGTGTGTGTGATGGCTTGTTCGTCTGTTCCGGTGTATGGATGTGAGTGTTTGTATATACCTATTTGTGTTTTTGTGTTTGTATGTGTGTATGAGGGTGTATGTATGTATGTGCAAGTGGGTGGCGTATGTGTCTGTGTACATGGGTACGTGTGTGAATTTTTGAATATGTGCAGGAGTGAGAGTGTGCATGAGGGTGTGTGTTTCTGTAGGTTTCAGTGTGTGAGTGGTTATATATGTGAGGTTTATGGGTGTGAGTTTCTCTTAGTGAGTATATATGTGTTTACATGATGTGAGTGTGTGTGTGTATGATAGTGTGTGGGAGTGTGTAGGTTTGAGTGTATGTGCGGTGGATGGTGTGAGTACGTGTGTGAATGTGTGTACACGTGTATGATTGTTGATGTTTGTGAGTGTGTGTGACTGCATGTGTGTGTGTGAGTGTGTCTACATAGGTGAGTGTTTGAGATTGTGTGTGTGAGTGCATGTGTGGGTGAGTGTGAGTGCGAGTGAGTCTTGGAGCGTGTGTATGTGTGTGGGGGCTGTTTGTGTATGTCTATGTGTGTTTGTGTGTGTTTGTATGTGTATGAGTGTGAGTGAGTTTTTGTGTGCAGTTGATAAATGACTAAGTTAACCCAAGCATTGGTGGCCCATGCCTTGCTTCTTAGGCATTAGGAATGCTGAGTTTAGCAGCATTGTTTGTGGAGACTAGCCTAGAAATCAAATCTCACCATGAAAAATAAGCTGGATCTGTCCCACACCTTTCATTCCAGCAATGGGATGCTGAGATTAGCAGACAAGCAGTTGTAGGCCACCACGTTCAAAAAAATTGCCAACGGAGGAAAAATGAAACTGGGCAAGGTGGTCAAAGACTGTTTTCCCAGCTAATGTAGAAAGCTGAAATTTGGGGGATTGTGGTGTCAGACTGTGTGTGTGTGTGTGTGTGTGTGCATGCGTGTGTGTGAGTTTGAGTAAGTGTGTGAGTCAGTGAATGTAAGTGTGTGTGTTCAAGTGTGGGTGAATGTGTGAGTGTGAGTGTGTGTATTTGTGTGTTTATTTGTGTGAGTCTACTTTTGAGTGAGTGTGAATGTGTGAGTGCATTTGTGTGTACATGTGTATTGGAATGTGAGTTTGAGTGAGTGTGTGTTCTTCTACATCAATGTATTGACATCTGGGTATTCACGTGGGAGTGAGAATGTATGTGTGTGTATGTGTGAGGGTGTTTTTGGGTGGGTGTGTGGATGTGAAAGTAGGGGCATGTGTGTGTGTTTGCTTGTTTGTGTTCACGTTTGTGTTACTGTTTATGTATATCTATATGTGTTTGTGTGTTTGTATGGGTCAATGAGAGTGTGTGTATGTGTGCTTCTGCATGTGTCTGTGTACTTGTGTAAGAGTGTGAATTTGTGAATGTGTGTGAGTGAATGTGTGCATGCAGGTGTGTGTTTCTGTATGACTGATTGTATGAGTGTGCACCTAGGTGAGTGTTTATGTCTGTGAGTGTGATTGTGAATCAGCCTGTGTGAGTTTCTGTGTGTATGTGTTGTGAGAGTTTGTGTTTGGTGGTGTGTTTTTGAGTCAGTGTGTGAGTGTATATGTGGGTACTTGTGAGTGAGTGTGGGAGTGTGTATGACGGTGAGTGGGCGAGAATGTGTGAGAGTATACGAGGCTGAAGGTGTGAGTGAGTGTGTGAATGTGTGTACATGTGTTTGTTGGTAGGTGATTGTTTGTCTGACTGATTTTGTGTGTGTGTTTCTGTGAGTGAGAGGGTGAAAGTTGTAGGTGTGTACATGTGTGTGAGTGTGTGAATTGTGTGTAAGTGTGTGAGTGTTTCTGTAGGTGAGGGTTTAATTGTAATTGAATGATTCTGTCAGTGTGTGTGTGAATGAGTGTGTTTGCTTGTTTGTGGGTGTGAGCCTGTGTATTTGAATTTGTGTATGATTGTGTATTTTTGTGTCTGTGTGAGACAGTTTGCATGTGTATGGGCATATGTGTGTAAGTATGTTTACCTGGGTGTTGTGTGTGAGTGTGTGTGAGAATGTGCATGTGTGTGTGAGTGAGTGTAAGTGTGTTTGGGTCAGAGTGTGAGTGGGTGTTCGGTGCAGGTGTGTGAGTGTGTGTCTGTTTGTGAGTGTGCTGAGATTATTTTTGTGAGTATAACAGTGAGTCTGTGTCTTCGTTTCTGTTAGTTGAGTGTATTCAGGTGTGTTTGGTATGCCTGTGAGGATGGACATGTTTGTGTGTGTGTGAGGGTGAGAGTGTCAGTGTTTTTTTTTGGGTGTGATCATGTGTGAGTGAGAGCTGGCATCTGTGTATGTGTGTTTTAGTTTGTGGTTGTGTAGGTTTGTGAGTGTGACTCTGTGTGTGTGTTTGTGTGTGAGTCTATTTTTGAGTGTGAGTGTGAAGATGGGAGTGCATTTGTGTGTCCATGTGTATTTGAAAGGGATTTTCTTTTTTGTGTGTGTGAGAGTAGGAGCGAATGTGATTGTGGGTGACTGTGTGTGTTGTTGAGTGCAGGTGTGTGAGTATGTGCAGGTGTGTGTAATTGAGTGTGTTTGGATTGGCGTGTGAATGCGCATTTGGGTGCAGGTGTGGGAATTTGTGTCCAAGAGATTGTGTTAGTGTGTTCAGGTGTGTGATTGATGTAGAGGGGTTATGTGGACGAGTAGGAGACTGAGTGTGTCTTCGTATGTTAGTGTTCTTGCTTGTGTGTATTCACGTGTATGTGAGTACATGAGTGTGTTTGTATGTGTGAGGGTGTTTTTAGGTGTTTGTGAATGTGACTGCAGGTGTATGTGTGGGTGATGGCTTGTTCGTCTGTTCCGGTGTATGGATGTGAGTGTTTGTATATACCTATTTGTGTTTTTGTGTTTGTATGTGTGTATGAGGGTGTATGTATGTATGTGCAAGTGGGTGGCGTATGTGTCTGTGTACATGGGTACGTGTGTTAATTTTTGAATATGTGCAGGAGTGAGAGTGTGCATGAGGGTGTGTGTTTCTGTAGGTTTCAGTGTGTGAGTGGTTATATATGTGAGGTTTATGGGTGTGAGTTTCTCTTAGTGAGTATATATGTGTTTACATGATGTGAGTGTGTGTGTGTATGATAGTGTGTGGGAGTGTGTAGGTTTGAGTGTATGTGCGGTGGATGGTGTGAGTACGTGTGTGAATGTGTGTACACGTGTATGATTGTTGATGTTTGTGAGTGTGTGTGACTGCATGTGTGTGTGTGAGTGTGTCTACATAGGTGAGTGTTTGAGATTGTGTGTGTGAGTGCATGTGTGGGTGAGTGTGAGTGCGAGTGAGTCTTGGAGCGTGTGTATGTGTGTGGGGGCTGTTTGTGTATGTCTATGTGTGTTTGTGTGTGTTTGTATGTGTATGAGTGTGAGTGAGTTTTTGTGTGCAGTTGATAAATGACTAAGTTAACCCAAGCATTGGTGGCCCATGCCTTGCTTCTTAGGCATTAGGAATGCTGAGTTTAGCAGCATTGTTTGTGGAGACTAGCCTAGAAATCAAATCTCACCATGAAAAATAAGCTGGATCTGTCCCACACCTTTCATTCCAGCAATGGGATGCTGAGATTAGCAGACAAGCAGTTGTAGGCCACCACGTTCAAAAAAATTGCCAACGGAGGAAAAATGAAACTGGGCAAGGTGGTCAAAGACTGTTTTCCCAGCTAATGTAGAAAGCTGAAATTTGGGGGATTGTGGTGTCAGACTGTGTGTGTGTGTGTGTGTGTGTGCATGCGTGTGTGTGAGTTTGAGTAAGTGTGTGAGTCAGTGAATGTAAGTGTGTGTGTTCAAGTGTGGGTGAATGTGTGAGTGTGAGTGTGTGTATTTGTGTGTTTATTTGTGTGAGTCTACTTTTGAGTGAGTGTGAATGTGTGAGTGCATTTGTGTGTACATGTGTATTGGAATGTGAGTTTGAGTGAGTGTGTGTTCTTCTACGTCAATGTATTGACATCTGGGTATTCACGTGGGAGTGAGAATGTATGTGTGTGTATGTGTGAGGGTGTTTTTGGGTGGGTGTGTGGATGTGAAAGTAGGGGCATGTGTGTGTGTTTGCTTGTTTGTGTTCACGTTTGTGTTACTGTTTATGTATATCTATATGTGTTTGTGTGTTTGTATGGGTCAATGAGAGTGTGTGTATGTGTGCTTCTGCATGTGTCTGTGTACTTGTGTAAGAGTGTGAATTTGTGAATGTGTGTGAGTGAATGTGTGCATGCAGGTGTGTGTTTCTGTATGACTGATTGTATGAGTGTGCACCTAGGTGAGTGTTTATGTCTGTGAGTGTGATTGTGAATCAGCCTGTGTGAGTTTCTGTGTGTATGTGTTGTGAGAGTTTGTGTTTGGTGGTGTGTTTTTGAGTCAGTGTGTGAGTGTATATGTGGGTACTTGTGAGTGAGTGTGGGAGTGTGTATGACGGTGTGTGGGCGAGAATGTGTGAGAGTATACGAGGCTGAAGGTGTGAGTGAGTGTGTGAATGTGTGTACATGTGTTTGTTGGTAGGTGATTGTTTGTCTGACTGATTTTGTGTGTGTGTTTCTGTGAGTGAGAGGGTGAAAGTTGTAGGTGTGTACATGTGTGTGAGTGTGTGAGTTGTGTGTAAGTGTGTGAGTGTTTCTGTAGGTGAGGGTTTAATTGTAATTGAATGATTCTGTCAGTGTGTGTGTGAATGAGTGTGTTTGCTTGTTTGTGGGTGTGAGCCTGTGTATTTGAATTTGTGTATGATTGTGTATTTTTGTGTCTGTGTGAGACAGTTTGCATGTGTATGGGCATATGTGTGTAAGTATGTTTATCTGTGTGTTGTGTGTGAGTGTGTGTGAGAATGTGCATGTGTGTGAGTGAGTGTAAGTGTGTTTGGGTCAGAGTGTGAGTGGGTGTTCGGTGCAGGTGTGTGAGTGTGTGTCTGTTTGTGAGTGTGCTGAGATTATTTTTGTGAGTATAACAGTGAGTCTGTGTCTTCGTTTCTGTTAGTTGAGTGTATTCAGGTGTGTTTGGTATGCCTGTGAGGATGGACATGTTTGTGTGTGTGTGAGGGTGAGAGTGTCAGTGTTTTTTTTTTGGGTGTGATCATGTGTGAGTGAGAGCTGGCATCTGTGTATGTGTGTTTTAGTTTGTGGTTGTGTAGGTTTGTGAGTGTGACTCTGTGTGTGTGTTTGTGTGTGAGTCTATTTTTGAGTGTGAGTGTGAAGATGGGAGTGCATTTGTGTGTCCATGTGTATTTGAAAGGGATTTTCTTTTTTGTGTGTGTGAGAGTAGGAGCGAATGTGATTGTGGGTGACTGTGTGTGTTGTTGAGTGCAGGTGTGTGAGTATGTGCAGGTGTGTGTAATTGAGTGTGTTTGGATTGGCGTGTGAATGCGCATTTGGGTGCAGGTGTGGGAATTTGTGTCCAAGAGATTGTGTTAGTGTGTTCAGGTGTGTGATTGATGTAGAGGGGTTATGTGGACGAGTAGGAGACTGAGTGTGTCTTCGTATGTTAGTGTTCTTGCTTGTGTGTATTCACGTGTATGTGAGTACACGAGTGTGTTTGTATGTGTGAGGGTGTTTTTAGGTGTTTGTGAATGTGACTGCAGGTGAATGTGTGGGTGATGGCTTGTTCGTCTGTTCCGGTGTAAGGATGTGAGTGTTTGTATATACCTATTTGTGTTTTTGTGTTTGTATGTGTGTATGAGGGTGTATGTATGTATGTGCAAGTGGGTGGCGTATGTGTCTGTGTACATGGGTACGTGTGTGAATTTTTGAATATGTGCAGGAGTGAGAGTGTGCATGAGGGTGTGTGTTTCTGTAGGTTTGAGTATGTGAGTGGTTATATATGTGAGGTTTATGGGTGTGAGTTTTTCTTAGTGAGTATATATGTGTTTACATGATGTGAGTGTGTGTAAGTGTGTATGATAGTGTGTGGGAGTGTGTAGGTTTGAGTGTATTTGAGGGGGATGGTGTGAGTACGTGTGTGAATGTGTGTACACGTGTATGATTGTTGATGTTTGTGAGTGTGTGTGACTGCATGTGTGTGTGTGAGTGTGTCTACATACGTGAGTGTTTGAGATTGTGTGTGTGAGTGCATGTGTGGGTGAGTGTGAGTGCGAGTGAGTCTTGGAGCGTGTGTATGTGTGTGGGGGCTGTTTGTGTATGTCTATGTGTGTTTGTGTGTGTTTGTATGTGTATGAGTGTGAGTGAGTTTTTGTGTGCAGTTGATAAATGACTAAGTTAACCCAAGCATTGGTGGCCCATGCCTTGCTTCTTAGGCATTAGGAATGCTGAGTTTAGCAGCATTGTTTGTGGAGACTAGCCTAGAAATCAAATCTCACCATGAAAAATAAGCTGGATCTGTCCCACACTTTTCAATACAGCAATGGGATGCTGAGATTAGCAGACAAGCAGTTGTAGGCCACCACGTTCAAAAAAATTGCCAACGGAGGAAAAATGAAACTGGGCAAGGTGGTCAAAGACTGTTTTCCCAGCTAAGGTAGAAAGCTGAAATTTGGGTGATTGTGGTGTCAGACTGTGTGTGTGTGTGTGTGTGTGTGTGTGCATGCGTGTGTGTGAGTTTGAGTAAGTGTGTGAGTCAGTGAATGTAAGTGTGTATGTTCAAGTGTGGGTGAGTGTGTGAGTGTGAGTGTGTGTATTTGTGTGTTTATTTGTGTGAGTCTACTTTTGAGTGAGTGTGAATGTGTGAGTGCATTTGTGTGTACATGTGTATTGGAATGTGAGTTTGAGTGAGTGTGTGTTCTTCTACGTCAATGTGTTGACATCTGGGTATTCACGTGGGAGTGAGAATGTATGTGTGTATGTGTGAGGGTGTTTTTGGGTGGGTGTGTGGATGTGAAAGTAGGGGCATGTGTGTGTGTTTGCTTGTTTGTGTTCACGTTTGTGTTACTGTTTATGTACATCTATATGTGTTTGTGTGTTTGTATGGGTCAATGAGAGTGTGTGTATGTGTGCTTGTGCATGTGTCTGTGTACTTGTGTAAGAGTGTGAATTTGTGAATGTGTGTGAGTGAATGTGTGCATGCAGGTGTGTGTTTCTGTATGACTGATTGTATGAGTGTGCACCTAGGTGAGTGTTTATGTCTGTGAGTGTGATTGTGAATCAGCCTGTGTGAGTTTCTGTGTGTATGTGTTGTGAGAGTTTGTGTTTGGTGGTGTGTTTTTGAGTCAGTGTGTGAGTGTATATGTGGGTACTTGTGAGTGAGTGTGGGAGTGTGTATGACGGTGTGTGGGCGAGAATGTGTGAGAGTATACGAGGCTGAAGGTGTGAGTGAGTGTGTGAATGTGTGTACATGTGTTTGTTGGTAGGTGATTGTTTGTCTGACTGATTTTGTGTGTGTGTTTCTGTGAGTGAGAGGGTGAAAGTTGTAGGTGTGTACATGTGTGTGAGTGTGTGAGTTGTGTGTAAGTGTGTGAGTGTTTCTGTAGGTGAGGGTTTAATTGTAATTGAATGATTCTGTCAGTGTGTGTGAATGAGTGTGTTTGCTTGTTTGTGGGTGTGAGCCTGTGTATTTGAATTTGTGTATGATTGTGTATTTTTGTGTCTGTGTGAGACAGTTTGCATGTGTATGGGCATATGTGTGTAAGTATGTTTATCTGTGTGTTGTGTGTGAGTGTGTGTGAGAATGTGCATGTGTGTGAGTGAGTGTAAGTGTGTTTGGGTCAGAGTGTGAGTGGGTGTTCGGTGCAGGTGTGTGAGTGTGTGTCTGTTTGTGAGTGTGCTGAGATTATTTTTGTGAGTATAACAGTGAGTCTGTGTCTTCGTTTCTGTTAGTTGAGTGTATTCAGGTGTGTTTGGTATGCCTGTGAGGATGGACATGTTTGTGTGTGTGTGAGGGTGAGAGTGTCAGTGTTTTTTTTTTGGGTGTGATCATGTGTGAGTGAGAGCTGGCATCTGTGTATGTGTGTTTTAGTTTGTGGTTGTGTAGGTTTGTGAGTGTGACTCTGTGTGTGTGTTTGTGTGTGAGTCTATTTTTGAGTGTGAGTGTGAAGATGGGAGTGCATTTGTGTGTCCATGTGTATTTGAAAGGGATTTTCTTTTTTGTGTGTGTGAGAGTAGGAGCGAATGTGATTGTGGGTGACTGTGTGTGTTGTTGAGTGCAGGTGTGTGAGTATGTGCAGGTGTGTGTAATTGAGTGTGTTTGGATTGGCGTGTGAATGCGCATTTGGGTGCAGGTGTGGGAATTTGTGTCCAAGAGATTGTGTTAGTGTGTTCAGGTGTGTGATTGATGTAGAGGGGTTATGTGGACGAGTAGGAGACTGAGTGTGTCTTCGTATGTTAGTGTTCTTGCTTGTGTGTATTCACGTGTATGTGAGTACACGAGTGTGTTTGTATGTGTGAGGGTGTTTTTAGGTGTTTGTGAATGTGACTGCAGGTGAATGTGTGGGTGATGGCTTGTTCGTCTGTTCCGGTGTAAGGATGTGAGTGTTTGTATATACCTATTTGTGTTTTTGTGTTTGTATGTGTGTATGAGGGTGTATGTATGTATGTGCAAGTGGGTGGCGTATGTGTCTGTGTACATGGGTACGTGTGTGAATTTTTGAATATGTGCAGGAGTGAGAGTGTGCATGAGGGTGTGTGTTTCTGTAGGTTTGAGTATGTGAGTGGTTATATATGTGAGGTTTATGGGTGTGAGTTTTTCTTAGTGAGTATATATGTGTTTACATGATGTGAGTGTGTGTAAGTGTGTATGATAGTGTGTGGGAGTGTGTAGGTTTGAGTGTATTTGAGGGGGATGGTGTGAGTACGTGTGTGAATGTGTGTACACGTGTATGATTGTTGATGTTTGTGAGTGTGTGTGACTGCATGTGTGTGTGTGAGTGTGTCTACATACGTGAGTGTTTGAGATTGTGTGTGTGAGTGCATGTGTGGGTGAGTGTGAGTGCGAGTGAGTCTTGGAGCGTGTGTATGTGTGTGGGGGCTGTTTGTGTATGTCTATGTGTGTTTGTGTGTGTTTGTATGTGTATGAGTGTGAGTGAGTTTTTGTGTGCAGTTGATAAATGACTAAGTTAACCCAAGCATTGGTGGCCCATGCCTTGCTTCTTAGGCATTAGGAATGCTGAGTTTAGCAGCATTGTTTGTGGAGACTAGCCTAGAAATCAAATCTCACCATGAAAAATAAGCTGGATCTGTCCCACACTTTTCAATACAGCAATGGGATGCTGAGATTAGCAGACAAGCAGTTGTAGGCCACCACGTTCAAAAAAATTGCCAACGGAGGAAAAATGAAACTGGGCAAGGTGGTCAAAGACTGTTTTCCCAGCTAAGGTAGAAAGCTGAAATTTGGGTGATTGTGGTGTCAGACTGTGTGTGTGTGTGTGTGTGTGTGTGTGCATGCGTGTGTGTGAGTTTGAGTAAGTGTGTGAGTCAGTGAATGTAAGTGTGTATGTTCAAGTGTGGGTGAGTGTGTGAGTGTGAGTGTGTGTATTTGTGTGTTTATTTGTGTGAGTCTACTTTTGAGTGAGTGTGAATGTGTGAGTGCATTTGTGTGTACATGTGTATTGGAATGTGAGTTTGAGTGAGTGTGTGTTCTTCTACGTCAATGTGTTGACATCTGGGTATTCACGTGGGAGTGAGAATGTATGTGTGTATGTGTGAGGGTGTTTTTGGGTGGGTGTGTGGATGTGAAAGTAGGGGCATGTGTGTGTGTTTGCTTGTTTGTGTTCACGTTTGTGTTACTGTTTATGTACATCTATATGTGTTTGTGTGTTTGTATGGGTCAATGAGAGTGTGTGTATGTGTGCTTGTGCATGTGTCTGTGTACTTGTGTAAGAGTGTGAATTTGTGAATGTGTGTGAGTGAATGTGTGCATGCAGGTGTGTGTTTCTGTATGACTGATTGTATGAGTGTGCACCTAGGTGAGTGTTTATGTCTGTGAGTGTGATTGTGAATCAGCCTGTGTGAGTTTCTGTGTGTATGTGTTGTGAGAGTTTGTGTTTGGTGGTGTGTTTTTGAGTCAGTGTGTGAGTGTATATGTGGGTACTTGTGAGTGAGTGTGGGAGTGTGTATGACGGTGTGTGGGCGAGAATGTGTGAGAGTATACGAGGCTGAAGGTGTGAGTGAGTGTGTGAATGTGTGTACATGTGTTTGTTGGTAGGTGATTGTTTGTCTGACTGATTTTGTGTGTGTGTTTCTGTGAGTGAGAGGGTGAAAGTTGTAGGTGTGTACATGTGTGTGAGTGTGTGAGTTGTGTGTAAGTGTGTGAGTGTTTCTGTAGGTGAGGGTTTAATTGTAATTGAATGATTCTGTCAGTGTGTGTGAATGAGTGTGTTTGCTTGTTTGTGGGTGTGAGCCTGTGTATTTGAATTTGTGTATGATTGTGTATTTTTGTGTCTGTGTGAGACAGTTTGCATGTGTATGGGCATATGTGTGTAAGTATGTTTACCTGTGTGTTGTGTGTGAGTGTGTGTGAGAATGTGCATGTGTGTGTGAGTGAGTGTAAGTGTGTTTGGGTCAGAGTGTGAGTGGGTGTTCGGTGCAGGTGTGTGAGTGTGTGTCTGTTTGTGAGTGTGCTGAGATTATTTTTGTGAGTATAACAGTGAGTCTGTGTCTTCGTTTCTGTTAGTTGAGTGTATTCAGGTGTGTTTGGTATGCCTGTGAGGATGGACATGTTTGTGTGTGTGTGAGGGTGAGAGTGTCAGTGTTTTTTTTTGGGTGTGATCATGTGTGAGTGAGAGCTGGCATCTGTGTATGTGTGTTTTAGTTTGTGGTTGTGTAGGTTTGTGAGTGTGACTCTGTGTGTGTGTTTGTGTGTGAGTCTATTTTTGAGTGTGAGTGTGAAGATGGGAGTGCATTTGTGTGTCCATGTGTATTTGAAAGGGATTTTCTTTTTTGTGTGTGTGAGAGTAGGAGCGAATGTGATTGTGGGTGACTGTGTGTGTTGTTGAGTGCAGGTGTGTGAGTATGTGCAGGTGTGTGTAATTGAGTGTGTTTGGATTGGCGTGTGAATGCGCATTTGGGTGCAGGTGTGGGAATTTGTGTCCAAGAGATTGTGTTAGTGTGTTCAGGTGTGTGATTGATGTAGAGGGGTTATGTGGACGAGTAGGAGACTGAGTGTGTCTTCGTATGTTAGTGTTCTTGCTTGTGTGTATTCACGTGTATGTGAGTACACGAGTGTGTTTGTATGTGTGAGGGTGTTTTTAGGTGTTTGTGAATGTGACTGCAGGTGAATGTGTGGGTGATGGCTTGTTCGTCTGTTCCGGTGTAAGGATGTGAGTGTTTGTATATACCTATTTGTGTTTTTGTGTTTGTATGTGTGTATGAGGGTGTATGTATGTATGTGCAAGTGGGTGGCGTATGTGTCTGTGTACATGGGTACGTGTGTGAATTTTTGAATATGTGCAGGAGTGAGAGTGTGCATGAGGTTGTGTGTTTCTGTAGGTTTGAGTATGTGAGTGGTTATATATGTGAGGTTTATGGGTGTGAGTTTTTCTTAGTGAGTATATATGTGTTTACATGATGTGAGTGTGTGTAAGTGTGTATGATAGTGTGTGGGAGTGTGTAGGTTTGAGTGTATTTGAGGGGGATCTTGTGAGTACGTGTGTGAATGTGTGTACACGTGTATGATTGTTGATGTTTGTGAGTGTGTGTGACTGCATGTGTGTGTGTGAGTGTGTCTACATAGGTGATTGTTTGAGATTGTGTGTGTGAGTGCATGTGTGGGTGAGTGTGAGTGCGAGTGAGTCTTGGAGCGTGTGTATGTGTGTTGGGGCTGTTTGTGTATGTCTATGTGTGTTTGTGTGTGTTTGTATGTGTATGAGTGTGAGTGAGTTTTTGTGTGCAGTTGATAAATGACTAAGTTAACCCAAGCATTGGTGGCCCATGCCTTGCTTCTTAGGCATTAGGAATGCTGAGTTTAGCAGCATTGTTTGTGGAGACTAGCCTAGAAATCAAATCTCACCATGAAAAATAAGCTGGATCTGTCCCACACTTTTCAATACAGCAATGGGATGCTGAGATTAGCAGACAAGCAGTTGTAGGCCACCACGTTCAAAAAAATTGCCAACGGAGGAAAAATGAAACTGGGCAAGGTGGTCAAAGACTGTTTTCCCAGCTAAGGTAGAAAGCTGAAATTTGGGGGATTGTGGTGTCAGACTGTGTGTGTGTGTGTGTGTGTGTGTGTGTGTGTGCATGCGTGTGTGTGAGTTTGAGTAAGTGTGTGAGTCAGTGAATGTAAGTGTGTATGTTCAAGTGTGGGTGAGTGTGTGAGTGTGAGTGTGTGTATTTGTGTGTTTATTTGTGTGAGTCTACTTTTGAGTGAGTGTGAATGTGTGAGTGCATTTGTGTGTACATGTGTATTGGAATGTGAGTTTGAGTGAGTGTGTGTTCTTCTACGTCAATGTGTTGACATCTGGGTATTCACGTGGGAGTGAGAATGTATGTGTGTATGTGTGAGGGTGTTTTTGGGTGGGTGTGTGGATGTGAAAGTAGGGGCATGTGTGTGTGTTTGCTTGTTTGTGTTCACGTTTGTGTTACTGTTTATGTACATCTATATGTGTTTGTGTGTTTGTATGGGTCAATGAGAGTGTGTGTATGTGTGCTTGTGCATGTGTCTGTGTACTTGTGTAAGAGTGTGAATTTGTGAATGTGTGTGAGTGAATGTGTGCATGCAGGTGTGTGTTTCTGTATGACTGATTGTATGAGTGTGCACCTAGGTGAGTGTTTATGTCTGTGAGTGTGATTGTGAATCAGCCTGTGTGAGTTTCTGTGTGTATGTGTTGTGAGAGTTTGTGTTTGGTGGTGTGTTTTTGAGTCAGTGTGTGAGTGTATATGTGGGTACTTGTGAGTGAGTGTGGGAGTGTGTATGACGGTGTGTGGGCGAGAATGTGTGAGAGTATACGAGGCTGAAGGTGTGAGTGAGTGTGTGAATGTGTGTACATGTGTTTGTTGGTAGGTGATTGTTTGTCTGACTGATTTTGTGTGTGTGTTTCTGTGAGTGAGAGGGTGAAAGTTGTAGGTGTGTACATGTGTGTGAGTGTGTGAGTTGTGTGTAAGTGTGTGAGTGTTTCTGTAGGTGAGGGTTTAATTGTAATTGAATGATTCTGTCAGTGTGTGTGAATGAGTGTATTTGCTTGTTTGTGGGTGTGAGCCTGTGTATTTGAATTTGTGTATGATTGTGTATTTTTGTGTCTGTGTGAGACAGTTTGCATGTGTATGGGCATATGTGTGTAAGTATGTTTATCTGTGTGTTGTGTGTGAGTGTGTGTGAGAATGTGCATGTGTGTGTGAGTGAGTGTAAGTGTGTTTGGGTCAGAGTGTGAGTGGGTGTTCGGTGCAGGTGTGTGAGTGTGTGTCTGTTTGTGAGTGTGCTGAGATTATTTTTGTGAGTATAACAGTGAGTCTGTGTCTTCGTTTCTGTTAGTTGAGTGTATTCAGGTGTGTTTGGTATGCCTGTGAGGATGTACATGTTTGTGTGTGTGTGAGGGTGAGAGTGTCAGTGTTTTTTTTTGGGTGTGATCATGTGTGAGTGAGAGCTGGCATCTGTGTATGTGTGTTTTAGTTTGTGGTTGTGTAGGTTTGTGAGTGTGACTCTGTGTGTGTGTTTGTGTGTGAGTCTATTTTTGAGTGTGAGTGTGAAGATGGGAGTGCATTTGTGTGTCCATGTGTATTTGAAAGGGATTTTCTTTTTTGTGTGTGTGAGAGTAGGAGCGAATGTGATTGTGGGTGACTGTGTGTGTTGTTGAGTGCAGGTGTGTGAGTATGTGCAGGTGTGTGTAATTGAGTGTGTTTGGATTGGCGTGTGAATGCGCATTTGGGTGCAGGTGTGGGAATTTGTGTCCAAGAGATTGTGTTAGTGTGTTCAGGTGTGTGATTGATGTAGAGGGGTTATGTGGACGAGTAGGAGACTGAGTGTGTCTTCGTATGTTAGTGTTCTTGCTTGTGTGTATTCACGTGTATGTGAGTACACGAGTGTGTTTGTATGTGTGAGGGTGTTTTTAGGTGTTTGTGAATGTGACTGAAGGTGAATGTGTGGGTGATGGCTTGTTCGTCTGTTCCGGTGTAAGGATGTGAGTGTTTGTATATACCTATTTGTGTTTTTGTGTTTGTATGTGTGTATGAGGGTGTATGTATGTATGTGCAAGTGGGTGGCGTATGTGTCTGTGTACATGGGTACGTGTGTGAATTTTTGAATATGTGCAGGAGTGATAGTGTGCATGAGGATGTGTGTTTCTGTAGGTTTCAGTGTGTGAGTGGTTATATATGTGAGGTTTATGGGTGTGAGTTTCTCTTAGTGAGTATATATGTGTTTACATGATGTGAGTGTGTGTGTGTATGATAGTGTGTGGGAGTGTGTAGGTTTGAGTGTATGTGAGGGGGATGGTGTGAGTACGTGTGTGAATGTGTGTACACGTGTATGATTGTTGATGTTTGTGAGTGTGTGTGACTGCATGTGTGTGTGTGAGTGTGTCTACATAGGTGATTGTTTGAGATTGTGTGTGTGAGTGCATGTGTGGGTGAGTGTGAGTGCGAGTGAGTCTTGGAGCGTGTGTATGTGTGTTGGGGCTGTTTGTGTATGTCTATGTGTGTTTGTGTGTGTTTGTATGTGTATGAGTGTGAGTGAGTTTTTGTGTGCAGTTGATAAATGACTAAGTTAACCCAAGCATTGGTGGCCCATGCCTTGCTTCTTAGGCATTAGGAATGCTGAGTTTAGCAGCATTGTTTGTGGAGACTAGCCTAGAAATCAAATCTCACCATGAAAAATAAGCTGGATCTGTCCCACACTTTTCAATACAGCAATGGGATGCTGAGATTAGCAGACAAGCAGTTGTAGGCCACCACGTTCAAAAAAATTGCCAACGGAGGAAAAATGAAACTGGGCAAGGTGGTCAAAGACTGTTTTCCCAGCTAAGGTAGAAAGCTGAAATTTGGGGGATTGTGGTGTCAGACTGTGTGTGTGTGTGTGTGTGTGTGTGTGTGCATGCGTGTGTGTGAGTTTGAGTAAGTGTGTGAGTCAGTGAATGTAAGTGTGTATGTTCAAGTGTGGATGAGTGTGTGAGTGTGAGTGTGTGTATTTGTGTGTTTATTTGTGTGAGTCTACTTTTGAGTGAGTGTGAATGTGTGAGTGCATTTGTGTGTACATGTGTATTGGAATGTGAGTTTGAGTGAGTGTGTGTTCTTCTACGTCAATGTGTTGACATCTGGGTATTCACGTGGGAGTGAGAATGTATGTGTGTATGTGTGAGGGTGTTTTTGGGTGGGTGTGTGGATGTGAAAGTAGGGGCATGTGTGTGTGTTTGCTTGTTTGTGTTCACGTTTGTGTTACTGTTTATGTACATCTATATGTGTTTGTGTGTTTGTATGGGTCAATGAGAGTGTGTGTATGTGTGCTTGTGCATGTGTCTGTGTACTTGTGTAAGAGTGTGAATTTGTGAATGTGTGTGAGTGAATGTGTGCATGCAGGTGTGTTTTTCTGTATGACTGATTGTATGAGTGTGCACCTAGGTGAGTGTTTATGTCTGTGAGTGTGATTGTGAATCAGCCTGTGTGAGTTTCTGTGTGTATGTGTTGTGAGAGTTTGTGTTTGGTGGTGTGTTTTTGAGTCAGTGTGTGAGTGTATATGTGGGTACTTGTGAGTGAGTGTGGTAGTGTGTATGACGGTGTGTGGGCGAGAATGTGTGAGAGTATACGAGGCTGAAGGTGTGAGTGAGTGTGTGAATGTGTGTACATGTGTTTGTTGGTAGGTGATTGTTTGTCTGACTGATTTTGTGTGTGTGTTTCTGTGAGTGAGAGGGTGAAAGTTGTAGGTGTGTACATGTGTGTGAGTGTGTGAGTTGTGTGTAAGTGTGTGAGTGTTTCTGTAGGTGAGGGTTTAATTGTAATTGAATGATTCTGTCAGTGTGTGTGAATGAGTGTATTTGCTTGTTTGTGGGTGTGAGCCTGTGTATTTGAATTTGTGTATGATTGTGTATTTTTGTGTCTGTGTGAGACAGTTTGCATGTGTATGGGCATATGTGTGTAAGTATGTTTATCTGTGTGTTGTGTGTGAGTGTGTGTGAGAATGTGCATGTGTGTGTGAGTGAGTGTAAGTGTGTTTGGGTCAGAGTGTGAGTGGGTGTTCGGTGCAGGTGTGTGAGTGTGTGTCTGTTTGTGAGTGTGCTGAGATTATTTTTGTGAGTATAACAGTGAGTCTGTGTCTTCGTTTCTGTTAGTTGAGTGTATTCAGGTGTGTTTGGTATGCCTGTGAGGATGGACATGTTTGTGTGTGTGTGAGGGTGAGAGTGTCAGTGTTTTTTTTTGGGTGTGATCATGTGTGAGTGAGAGCTGGCATCTGTGTATGTGTGTTTTAGTTTGTGGTTGTGTAGGTTTGTGAGTGTGACTCTGTGTGTGTGTTTGTGTGTGAGTCTATTTTTGAGTGTGAGTGTGAAGATGGGAGTGCATTTGTGTGTCCATGTGTATTTGAAAGGGATTTTCTTTTTTGTGTGTGTGAGAGTAGGAGCGAATGTGATTGTGGGTGACTGTGTGTGTTGTTGAGTGCAGGTGTGTGAGTATGTGCAGGTGTGTGTAATTGAGTGTGTTTGGATTGGCGTGTGAATGCGCATTTGGGTGCAGGTGTGGGAATTTGTGTCCAAGAGATTGTGTTAGTGTGTTCAGGTGTGTGATTGATGTAGAGGGGTTATGTGGACGAGTAGGAGACTGAGTGTGTCTTCGTATGTTAGTGTTCTTGCTTGTGTGTATTCACGTGTATGTGAGTACACGAGTGTGTTTGTATGTGTGAGGGTGTTTTTAGGTGTTTGTGAATGTGACTGCAGGTGAATGTGTGGGTGATGGCTTGTTCGTCTGTTCCGGTGTAAGGATGTGAGTGTTTGTATATACCTATTTGTGTTTTTGTGTTTGTATGTGTGTATGAGGGTGTATGTATGTATGTGCAAGTGGGTGGCGTATGTGTCTGTGTACATGGGTACGTGTGTGAATTTTTGAATATGTGCAGGAGTGAGAGTGTGCATGAGGGTGTGTGTTTCTGTAGGTTTGAGTATGTGAGTGGTTATATATGTGAGGTTTATGGGTGTGAGTTTTTCTTAGTGAGTATATATGTGTTTACATGATGTGAGTGTGTGTAAGTGTGTATGATAGTGTGTGGGAGTGTGTAGGTTTGAGTGTATTTGAGGGGGATGGTGTGAGTACGTGTGTGAATGTGTGTACACGTGTATGATTGTTGATGTTTGTGAGTGTGTGTGACTGCATGTGTGTGTGTGAGTGTGTCTACATAGGTGAGTGTTTGAGATTGTGTGTGTGAGTGCATGTGAGGGTGAGTGTGAGTGCGAGTGAGTCTTGGAGCGTGTGTATGTGTGTGGGGGCTGTTTGTGTATGTCTATGTGTGTTTGTGTGTGTTTGTATGTGTATGAGTGTGAGTGAGTTTTTGTGTGCAGTTGATAAATGACTAAGTTAACCCAAGCATTGGTGGCCCATGCCTTGCTTCTTAGGCATTAGGAATGCTGAGTTTAGCAGCATTGTTTGTGGAGACTAGCCTAGAAATCAAATCTCACCATGAAAAATAAGCTGGATCTGTCCCACACCTTTCATTCCAGCAATGGGATGCTGAGATTAGCAGACAAGCAGTTGTAGGCCACCACGTTCAAAAAAATTGCCAACAGAGGAAAAATGAAACTGGGCAAGGTGGTCAAAGACTGTTTTCCCAGCTAATGTAGAAAGCTGAAATTTGGGGGATTGTGGTGTCAGACTGTGTGTGTGTGTGTGTGTGTGTGTGTGCATGCGTGTGTGTGAGTTTGAGTAAGTGTGTGAGTCAGTGAATGTAAGTGTGTGTGTTCAAGTGTGGGTGAGTGTGTGAGTGTGAGTGTGTGTATTTGTGTGTTTATTTGTGTGAGTCTACTTTTGAGTGAGTGTGAATGTGTGAGTGCATTTGTGTGTACATGTGTATTGGAATGTGAGTTTGAGTGAGTGTGTGTTCTTCTACGTCAATGTGTTGACATTTGGGTATTCACGTGGGAGTGAGAATGTATGTGTGCATGTGTGAGGGTGTTTTTGGGTGGGTGTGTGGATGTGAAAGTAGGGGCATGTGTGTGTGTTTGCTTGTTTGTGTTCACGTTTGTGTTACTGTTTATGTACATCTATATGTGTTTGTGTGTTTGTATGGGTCAATGAGAGTGTGTGTATGTGTGCTTGTGCATGTGTCTGTGTACTTGTGTAAGAGTGTGAATTTGTGAATGTGTGTGAGTGAATGTGTGCATGCAGGTGTGTGTTTCTGTATGACTGATTGTATGAGTGTGCACCTAGGTGAGTGTTTATGTCTGTGAGTGTGATTGTGAATCAGCCTGTGTGAGTTTCTGTGTGTATGTGTTGTGAGAGTTTGTGTTTGGTGGTGTGTTTTTGAGTCAGTGTGTGAGTGTATATGTGGGTACTTGTGAGTGAGTGTGGGAGTGTGTATGACGGTGTGTGGGCGAGAATGTGTGAGAGTATACGAGGCTGAAGGTGTGAGTGAGTGTGTGAATGTGTGTACATGTGTTTGTTGGTAGGTGATTGTTTGTCTGACTGATTTTGTGTGTGTGTTTCTGTGAGTGAGAGGGTGAAAGTTGTAGGTGTGTATATGTGTGTGAGTGTGTGAGTTGTGTGTAAGTGTGTGAGTGTTTCTGTAGGTGAGGGTTTAATTGTAATTGAATGATTCTGTCAGTGTGTGTGTGAATGAGTGTGTTTGCTTGTTTGTGGGTGTGAGCCTGTGTATTTGAATTTGTGTATGATTGTGTATTTTTGTGTCTGTGTGAGACAGTTTGCATGTGTATGGGCATATGTGTGTAAGTATGTTTATCTGTGTGTTGTGTGTGAGTGTGTGTGAGAATGTGCATGTGTGTGTGAGTGAGTGTAAGTGTGTTTGGGTCAGAGTGTGAGTGGGTGTTCGGTGCAGGTGTGTGAGTGTGTGTCTGTTTGTGAGTGTGCTGAGATTATTTTTGTGAGTATAACAGTGAGTCTGTGTCTTCGTTTCTGTTAGTTGAGTGTATTCAGGTGTGTTTGGTATGCCTGTGAGGATGGACATGTTTGTGTGTGTGTGAGGGTGAGAGTGTCAGTGTTTTTTTTTGGGTGTGATCATGTGTGAGTGAGAGCTGGCATCTGTGTATGTGTGTTTTAGTTTGTGGTTGTGTAGGTTTGTGAGTGTGACTCTGTGTGTGTGTTTGTGTGTGAGTCTATTTTTGAGTGTGAGTGTGAAGATGGGAGTGCATTTGTGTGTCCATGTGTATTTGAAAGGGATTTTCTTTTTTGTGTGTGTGAGAGTAGGAGCGAATGTGATTGTGGGTGACTGTGTGTGTTGTTGAGTGCAGGTGTGTGAGTATGTGCAGGTGTGTGTAATTGAGTGTGTTTGGATTGGCGTGTGAATGCGCATTTGGGTGCAGGTGTGGGAATTTGTGTCCAAGAGATTGTGTTAGTGTGTTCAGGTGTGTGATTGATGTAGAGGGGTTATGTGGACGAGTAGGAGACTGAGTGTGTCTTCGTATGTTAGTGTTCTTGCTTGTGTGTATTCACGTGTATGTGAGTACACGAGTGTGTTTGTATGTGTGAGGGTGTTTTTAGGTGTTTGTGAATGTGACTGCAGGTGAATGTGTGGGTGATGGCTTGTTCGTCTGTTCCGGTGTAAGGATGTGAGTGTTTGTATATACCTATTTGTGTTTTTGTGTTTGTATGTGTGTATGAGGGTGTATGTATGTATGTGCAAGTGGGTGGCGTATGTGTCTGTGTACATGGGTACGTGTGTGAATTTTTGAATATGTGCAGGAGTGAGAGTGTGCATGAGGGTGTGTGTTTCTGTAGGTTTGAGTATGTGAGTGGTTATATATGTGAGGTTTATGGGTGTGAGTTTTTCTTAGTGAGTATATATGTGTTTACATGATGTGAGTGTGTGTAAGTGTGTATGATAGTGTGTGGGAGTGTGTAGGTTTGAGTGTATTTGAGGGGGATGGTGTGAGTACGTGTGTGAATGTGTGTACACGTGTATGATTGTTGATGTTTGTGAGTGTGTGTGACTGCATGTGTGTGTGTGAGTGTGTCTACATAGGTGAGTGTTTGAGATTGTGTGTGTGAGTGCATGTGTGGGTGAGTGTGAGTGCGAGTGAGTCTTGGAGCGTGTGTATGTGTGTTGGGGCTGTTTGTGTATGTCTATGTGTGTTTGTGTGTGTTTGTATGTGTATGAGTGTGAGTGAGGTTTTGTGTGCAGTTGATAAATGACTAAGTTAACCCAAGCATTGGTGGCCCATGCCTTGCTTCTTAGGCATTAGGAATGCTGAGTTTAGCAGCATTGTTTGTGGAGACTAGCCTAGAAATCAAATCTCACCATGAAAAATAAGCTGGATCTGTCCCACACCTTTCATTCCAGCAATGGGATGCTGAGATTAGCAGACAAGCAGTTGTAGGCCACCACGTTCAAAAAAATTGCCAACGGAGGAAAAATGAAACTGGGCAAGGTGGTCAAAGACTGTTTTCCCAGCTAATGTAGAAAGCTGAAATTTGGGGGATTGTGGTGTCAGACTGTGTGTGTGTGTGTGTGTGTGTGTGCATGCGTGTGTGTGAGTTTGAGTAAGTGTGTGAGTCAGTGAATGTAAGTGTGTGTGTTCAAGTGTGGGTGAGTGTGTGAGTGTGAGTGTGTGTATTTGTGTGTTTATTTGTGTGAGTCTACTTTTGAGTGAGTGTGAATGTGTGAGTGCATTTGTGTGTACATGTGTATTGGAATGTGAGTTTGAGTGAGTGTGTGTTCTTCTACGTCAATGTGTTGACATTTGGGTATTCACGTGGGAGTGAGAATGTATGTGTGCATGTGTGAGGGTGTTTTTGGGTGGGTGTGTGGATGTGAAAGTAGGGGCATGTGTGTGTGTTTGCTTGTTTGTGTTCACGTTTGTGTTACTGTTTATGTACATCTATATGTGTTTGTGTGTTTGTATGGGTCAATGAGAGTGTGTGTATGTGTGCTTGTGCATGTGTCTGTGTACTTGTGTAAGAGTGTGAATTTGTGAATGTGTGTGAGTGAATGTGTGCATGCAGGTGTGTGTTTCTGTATGACTGATTGTATGAGTGTGCACCTAGGTGAGTGTTTATGTCTGTGAGTGTGATTGTGAATCAGCCTGTGTGAGTTTCTGTGTGTATGTGTTGTGAGAGTTTGTGTTTGGTGGTGTGTTTTTGAGTCAGTGTGTGAGTGTATATGTGGGTACTTGTGAGTGAGTGTGGGAGTGTGTATGACGGTGTGTGGGCGAGAATGTGTGAGAGTATACGAGGCTGAAGGTGTGAGTGAGTGTGTGAATGTGTGTACATGTGTTTGTTGGTAGGTGATTGTTTGTCTGACTGATTTTGTGTGTGTGTTTCTGTGAGTGAGAGGGTGAAAGTTGTAGGTGTGTATATGTGTGTGAGTGTGTGAGTTGTGTGTAAGTGTGTGAGTGTTTCTGTAGGTGAGGGTTTAATTGTAATTGAATGATTCTGTCAGTGTGTGTGTGAATGAGTGTGTTTGCTTGTTTGTGGGTGTGAGCCTGTGTATTTGAATTTGTGTATGATTGTGTATTTTTGTGTCTGTGTGAGACAGTTTGCATGTGTATGGGCATATGTGTGTAAGTATGTTTATCTGTGTGTTGTGTGTGAGTGTGTGTGAGAATGTGCATGTGTGTGTGAGTGAGTGTAAGTGTGTTTGGGTCAGAGTGTGAGTGGGTGTTCGGTGCAGGTGTGTGAGTGTGTGTCTGTTTGTGAGTGTGCTGAGATTATTTTTGTGAGTATAACAGTGAGTCTGTGTCTTCGTTTCTGTTAGTTGAGTGTATTCAGGTGTGTTTGGTATGCCTGTGAGGATGGACATGTTTGTGTGTGTGTGAGGGTGAGAGTGTCAGTGTTTTTTTTTGGGTGTGATCATGTGTGAGTGAGAGCTGGCATCTGTGTATGTGTGTTTTAGTTTGTGGTTGTGTAGGTTTGTGAGTGTGACTCTGTGTGTGTGTTTGTGTGTGAGTCTATTTTTGAGTGTGAGTGTGAAGATGGGAGTGCATTTGTGTGTCCATGTGTATTTGAAAGGGATTTTCTTTTTTGTGTGTGTGAGAGTAGGAGCGAATGTGATTGTGGGTGACTGTGTGTGTTGTTGAGTGCAGGTGTGTGAGTATGTGCAGGTGTGTGTAATTGAGTGTGTTTGGATTGGCGTGTGAATGCGCATTTGGGTGCAGGTGTGGGAATTTGTGTCCAAGAGATTGTGTTAGTGTGTTCAGGTGTGTGATTGATGTAGAGGGGTTATGTGGACGAGTAGGAGACTGAGTGTGTCTTCGTATGTTAGTGTTCTTGCTTGTGTGTATTCACGTGTATGTGAGTACACGAGTGTGTTTGTATGTGTGAGGGTGTTTTTAGGTGTTTGTGAATGTGACTGCAGGTGAATGTGTGGGTGATGGCTTGTTCGTCTGTTCCGGTGTAAGGATGTGAGTGTTTGTATATACCTATTTGTGTTTTTGTGTTTGTATGTGTGTATGAGGGTGTATGTATGTATGTGCAAGTGGGTGGCGTATGTGTCTGTGTACATGGGTACGTGTGTGAATTTTTGAATATGTGCAGGAGTGAGAGTGTGCATGAGGGTGTGTGTTTCTGTAGGTTTGAGTATGTGAGTGGTTATATATGTGAGGTTTATGGGTGTGAGTTTTTCTTAGTGAGTATATATGTGTTTACATGATGTGAGTGTGTGTAAGTGTGTATGATAGTGTGTGGGAGTGTGTAGGTTTGAGTGTATTTGAGGGGGATGGTGTGAGTACGTGTGTGAATGTGTGTACACGTGTATGATTGTTGATGTTTGTGAGTGTGTGTGACTGCATGTGTGTGTGTGAGTGTGTCTACATAGGTGAGTGTTTGAGATTGTGTGTGTGAGTGCATGTGTGGGTGAGTGTGAGTGCGAGTGAGTCTTGGAGCGTGTGTATGTGTGTTGGGGCTGTTTGTGTATGTCTATGTGTGTTTGTGTGTGTTTGTATGTGTATGAGTGTGAGTGAGGTTTTGTGTGCAGTTGATAAATGACTAAGTTAACCCAAGCATTGGTGGCCCATGCCTTGCTTCTTAGGCATTAGGAATGCTGAGTTTAGCAGCATTGTTTGTGGAGACTAGCCTAGAAATCAAATCTCACCATGAAAAATAAGCTGGATCTGTCCCACACCTTTCATTCCAGCAATGGGATGCTGAGATTAGCAGACAAGCAGTTGTAGGCCACCACGTTCAAAAAAATTGCCAACGGAGGAAAAATGAAACTGGGCAAGGTGATCAAAGACTGTTTTCCCAGCTAATGTAGAAAGCTGAAATTTGGGGGATTGTGGTGTCAGACTGTGTGTGTGTGTGTGTGTGTGTGTGTGTGTGCATGCGTGTGTGTGAGTTTGAGTAAGTGTGTGAGTCAGTGAATGTAAGTGTGTATGTTCAAGTGTGGGTGAGTGTGTGAGTGTGAGTGTGTGTATTTGTGTGTTTATTTGTGTGAGTCTACTTTTGAGTGAGTGTGAATGTGTGAGTGCATTTGTGTGTACATGTGTATTGGAATGTGATTTTGAGTGAGTGTGTGTTCTTCTACGTCAATGTGTTGACATCTGGGTATTCACGTGGGAGTGAGAATGTATGTGTGTATGTGTGAGGGTGTTTTTGGGTGGGTGTGTGGATGTGAAAGTAGGGGCATGTGTGTGTGTTTGCTTGTTTGTGTTCACGTTTGTGTTACTGTTTATGTATATCTATATGTGTTTGTGTGTTTGTATGGGTCAATGGGAGTGTGTGTATGTGTGCTTCTGCATGTGTCTGTGTACTTGTGTAAGAGTGTGAATTTGTGAATGTGTGTGAGTGAATGTGTGCATGCAGGTGTGTGTTTCTGTATGACTGATTGTATGTGTGTGCACCTAGGTGAGTGTTTATGTCTGTGAGTGTGATTGTGAATCAGCCTGTGTGAGTTTCTGTGTGTATGTGTTGTGAGAGTTTGTGTTTGGTGGTGTATTTTGAGTCAGTGTGTGAGTGTATATGTGGGTGCTTGTGAGTGAGTGTGGGAGTATGTATGACGGTGTGTGGGCGAGAATGTGTGAGAGTATACGAGGCTGAAGGTGTGAGTGAGTGTGTGAATGTGTGTACATGTGTTTGTTGGTAGGTGATTGTTTGTCTGACTGATTTTGTGTGTGTGTTTCTGTGAGTGAGAGGGTGAAAGTTGTAGGTGTGTACATGTGTGTGAGTGTGTGAGTTGTAAGTGTGTGAGTGTTTCTGTAGGTGAGGGTTTAATTGTAATTGAATGATTCTGTCAGTGTGTGTGTGAATGAGTGTGTTTGCTTGTTTGTGGGTGTGAGCCTGTGTATTTGAATTTGTGTATGATTGTGTATTTTTGTGTCTGTGTGAGACAGTTTGCATGTGTATGGGCATATGTGTGTAAGTATGTTTACCTGGGTGTTGTGTGTGAGTGTGTGTGAGAATGTGCATGTGTGTGTGAGTGAGTGTAAGTGTGTTTGGGTCAGAGTGTGAGTGGGTGTTCGGTGCAGGTGTGTGAGTGTGTGTCTGTTTGTGAGTGTGCTGAGATTATTTTTGTGAGTATAACAGTGAGTCTGTGTCTTCGTTTCTGTTAGTTGAGTGTATTCAGGTGTGTTTGGTATGCCTGTGAGGATGGACATGTTTGTGTGTGTGTGAGGGTGAGAGTGTCAGTGTTTTTTTTTGGGTGTGATCATGTGTGAGTGAGAGCTGGCATCTGTGTATGTGTGTTTTAGTTTGTGGTTGTGTAGGTTTGTGAGTGTGACTCTGTGTGTGTGTTTGTGTGTGAGTCTATTTTTGAGTGTGAGTGTGAAGATGGGAGTGCATTTGTGTGTCCATGTGTATTTGAAAGGGATTTTCTTTTTTGTGTGTGTGAGAGTAGGAGCGAATGTGATTGTGGGTGACTGTGTGTGTTGTTGAGTGCAGGTGTGTGAGTATGTGCAGGTGTGTGTAATTGAGTGTGTTTGGATTGGCGTGTGAATGCGCATTTGGGTGCAGGTGTGGGAATTTGTGTCCAAGAGATTGTGTTAGTGTGTTCAGGTGTGTGATTGATGTAGAGGGGTTATGTGGACGAGTAGGAGACTGAGTGTGTCTTCGTATGTTAGTGTTCTTGCTTGTGTGTATTCACGTGTATGTGAGTACATGAGTGTGTTTGTATGTGTGAGGGTGTTTTTAGGTGTTTGTGAATGTGACTGCAGGTGTATGTGTGGGTGATGGCTTGTTCGTCTGTTCCGGTGTATGGATGTGAGTGTTTGTATATACCTATTTGTGTTTTTGTGTTTGTATGTGTGTATGAGGGTGTATGTATGTATGTGCAAGTGGGTGGCGTATGTGTCTGTGTACATGGGTACGTGTGTTAATTTTTGAATATGTGCAGGAGTGAGAGTGTGCATGAGGATGTGTGTTTCTGTAGGTTTCAGTGTGTGAGTGGTTATATATGTGAGGTTTATGGGTGTGAGTTTCTCTTAGTGAGTATATATGTGTTTACATGATGTGAGTGTGTGTGTGTATGATAGTGTGTGGGAGTGTGTAGGTTTGAGTGTATGTGAGGGGGATGGTGTGAGTACGTGTGTGAATGTGTGTACACGTGTATGATTGTTGATGTTTGTGAGTGTGTGTGAGACTGCATGTGTGTGTGTGAGTGTGTCTACATAGGTGAGTGTTTGAGATTGTGTGTGTGAGTGCATGTTTGGGTGAGTGTGAGTGCGAGTGAGTCTTGGAGCGTGTGTATGTGTGTGGGAGCTGTTTGTGTATGTCTATGTGTGTTTGTGTGTGTTTGTATGTGTATGAGTGTGAGTGAGTTTTTGTGTGCAGTTGATAAATGACTAAGTTAACCCAAGCATTGGTGGCCCATGCCTTGCTTCTTAGGAATTAGGAATGCTGAGTTTAGCAGCATTGTTTGTGGAGACTAGCCTAGAAATCAAATCTCACCATGAAAAATAAGCTGGATCTGTCCCACACCTTTCATTCCAGCAATGGGATGCTGAGATTAGCAGACAAGCAGTTGTAGGCCACCACGTTCAAAAAAATTGCCAACGGAGGAAAAATGAAACTGGGCAAGGTGGTCAAAGACTGTTTTCCCAGCTAATGTAGAAAGCTGAAATTTGGGGGATTGTGGTGTCAGACTGTGTTTGTGTGTGTGTGTGTGTGCATGCGTGTGTGTGAGTTTGAGTAAGTGTGTGAGTCAGTGAATGTAAGTGTGTGTGTTCAATTGTGGGTGAGTGTGTGAGTGTGAGTGTGTGTATTTGTGTGTTTATTTGTGTGAGTCTACTTTTGAGTGAGTGTGAATGTGTGAGTGCATTTGTGTGTACATGTGTATTGGAATGTGAGTTTGAGTGAGTGTGTGTTCTTCTACGTCAATGTATTGACATCTGGGTATTCACGTGGGAGTGAGAATGTATGTGTGTGTATGTGTGAGGGTGTTTTTGGGTGGGTGTGTGGATGTGAAAGTAGGGGCATGTGTGTGTGTTTGCTTGTTTGTGTTCACGTTTGTGTTACTGTTTATGTATATCTATATGTGTTTGGGTGTTTGTATGGGTCAATGAGAGTGTGTGTATGTGTGCTTCTGCATGTGTCTGTGTACTTGTGTAAGAGTGTGAATTTGTGAATGTGTGTGAGTGAATGTGTGCATGCAGGTGTGTGTTTCTGTATGACTGATTGTATGAGTGTGCACCTAGGTGAGTGTTTATGTCTGTGAGTGTGATTGTGAATCAGCCTGTGTGAGTTTCTGTGTGTATGTGTTGTGAGAGTTTGTGTTTGGTGGTGTGTTTTTGAGTCAGTGTGTGAGTGTATATGTGGGTACTTGTGAGTGAGTGTGGGAGTGTGTATGACGGTGTGTGGGCGAGAATGTGTGAGAGTATATGAGGCTGAAGGTGTGAGTGAGTGTGTGAATGTGTGTACATGTGTTTGTTGGTAGGTGATTGTTTGTCTGACTGATTTTGTGTGTGTGTTTCTGTGAGTGAGAGGGTGAAAGTTGTAGGTGTGTACATGTGTGTGAGTGTGTGAGTTGTGTGTAAGTGTGTGAGTGTTTCTGTAGGTGAGGGTTTAATTGTAATTGAATGATTCTGTCAGTGTGTGTGTGAATGAGTGTGTTTGCTTGTTTGTGGGTGTGAGCCTGTGTATTTGAATTTGTGTATGATTGTGTATTTTTGTGTCTGTGTGAGACAGTTTGCATGTGTATGGGCATATGTGTGTAAGTATGTTTATCTGTGTGTTGTGTGTGAGTGTGTGTGAGAATGTGCATGTGTGTGTGAGTGAGTGTAAGTGTGTTTGGGTCAGAGTGTGAGTGGGTGTTCGGTGCAGGTGTGTGAGTGTGTGTCTGTTTGTGAGTGTGCTGAGATTATTTTTGTGAGTATAACAGTGAGTCTGTGTCTTCGTTTCTGTTAGTTGAGTGTATTCAGGTGTGTTTGGTATGCCTGTGAGGATGTACATGTTTGTGTGTGTGTGAGGGTGAGAGTGTCAGTGTTTTTTTTTGGGTGTGATCATGTGTGAGTGAGAGCTGGCATCTGTGTATGTGTGTTTTAGTTTGTGGTTGTGTAGGTTTGTGAGTGTGACTCTGTGTGTGTGTTTGTGTGTGAGTCTATTTTTGAGTGTGAGTGTGAAGATGGGAGTGCATTTGTGTGTCCATGTGTATTTGAAAGGGATTTTCTTTTTTGTGTGTGTGAGAGTAGGAGCGAATGTGATTGTGGGTGACTGTGTGTGTTGTTGAGTGCAGGTGTGTGAGTATGTGCAGGTGTGTGTAATTGAGTGTGTTTGGATTGGCGTGTGAATGCGCATTTGGGTGCAGGTGTGGGAATTTGTGTCCAAGAGATTGTGTTAGTGTGTTCAGGTGTGTGATTGATGTAGAGGGGTTATGTGGACGAGTAGGAGACTGAGTGTGTCTTCGTATGTTAGTGTTCTTGCTTGTGTGTATTCACGTGTATGTGAGTACATGAGTGTGTTTGTATGTGTGAGGGTGTTTTTAGGTGTTTGTGAATGTGACTGCAGGTGTATGTGTGTGTGATGGCTTGTTCGTCTGTTCCGGTGTAAGGATGTGAGTGTTTGTATATACCTATTTGTGTTTTTGTGTTTGTATGTGTGTATGAGGGTGTATGTATGTATGTGCAAGTGGGTGGCGTATGTGTCTGTGTACATGGGTACGTGTGTGAATTTTTGAATATGTGCAGGAGTGAGAGTGGGCATGAGGGTGTGTGTTTCTGTAGGTTTGAGTATGTGAGTGGTTATATAGGTGAGGTTTATGGGTGTGAGTTTTTCTTAGTGAGTATATATGTGTTTACATGATGTGAGTGTGATGAACTGTGTATGATAGTGTGTGGGAGTGTGTAGGTTTGAGTGTATGTGAGGGGGATGGTGTGAGTACGTGTGTGAATGTGTGTACACGTGTATGATTGTTGATGTTTGTGAGTGTGTGTGACTGCATGTGTGTGTGTGAGTGTGTCTACATAGGTGAGTGTTTGAGATTGTGTGTGTGAGTGCATGTGTGGGTGAGTGTGAGTGCGAGTGAGTCTTGGAGTGTGTGTATGTGTGGGGGGGCTGTTTGTGTATGTCTATGTGTGTTTGTGTGTGTTTGTATGTGTATGAGTGTGAGTGAGTTTTTGTGTGCAGTTGATAAATGACTAAGTTAACCCAAGCATTGGTGGCCCATGCCTTGCTTCTTAGGCATTAGGAATGCTGAGTTTAGCAGCATTGTTTGTGGAGACTAGCCTAGAAATCAAATCTCACCATGAAAAATAAGCTGGATCTGTCCCACACCTTTCATTCCAGCAATGGAATGCTGAGATTAGCAGACAAGCAGTTGTAGGCCACCACGTTCAAAAAAATTGCCAACGGAGGAGAAATGAACCTGGGCAAGGTGGTCAAAGACTGTTTTCCCAGCTAATGTAGAAAGCTGAAATTTGGGGGATTGTGGTGTCAGACTGTGTGTGTGTGTGTGTGTGCATGCGTGTGTGTGAGTTTGAGTAAGTGTGTGAGTCAGTGAATGTAAGTGTGTGTGTTCAAGTGTGGGTGAGTGTGTGAGTGTGAGTGTGTGTATTTGTGTGTTTATTTGTGTGAGTCTACTTTTGAGTGAGTGTGAATGTGTGAGTGCATTTGTGTGTACATGTGTATTGGAATGTGAGTTTGAGTGAGTGTGTGTTCTTCTACGTCAATGTGTTGACATCTGGGTATTCACGTGGGAGTGAGAATGTATGTGTGTGTATGTGTGAGGGTGTTTTTGGGTGGGTGTGTGGATGTGAAAGTAGGGGCATGTGTGTGTGTTTGCTTGTTTGTGTTCACGTTTGTGTTACTGTTTATGTATATCTATATGTGTTTGTGTGTTTGTATGGGTCAATGAGAGTGTGTGTATGTGTGCTTGTGCATGTGCCTGTGTACTTGTGTAAGAGTGTGAATTTGTGAATGTGTGTGAGTGAATGTGTGCATGCAGGTGTGTGTTTCTGTATGACTGATTGTATGAGTGTGCACCTAGGTGAGTGTTTATGTCTGTGAGTGTGATTGTGAATCAGCCTGTGTGAGTTTCTGTGTGTATGTGTTGTGAGAGTTTGTGTTTGGTGGTGTGTTTTTGAGTCAGTGTGTGAGTGTATATGTGGGTACTTGTGAGTGAGTGTGGGAGTGTGTATGACGGTGTGTGGGCGAGAATGTGTGAGAGTATACGAGGCTGAAGGTGTGAGTGAGTGTGTGAATGTGTGTACATGTGTTTGTTGGTAGGTGATTGTTTGTCTGACTGATTTTGTGTGTGTGTTTCTGTGAGTGAGAGGGTGAAAGTTGTAGGTGTGTATATGTGTGTGAGTGTGTGAGTTGTGTGTAAGTGTGTGAGTGTTTCTGTAGGTGAGGGTTTAATTGTAATTGAATGATTCTGTCAGTGTGTGTGTGAATGAGTGTGTTTGCTTGTTTGTGGGTGTGAGCCTGTGTATTTGAATTTGTGTATGATTGTGTATTTTTGTGTCTGTGTGAGACAGTTTGCATGTGTATGGGCATATGTGTGTAAGTATGTTTATCTGTGTGTTGTGTGTGAGTGTGTGTGAGAATGTGCATGTGTGTGTGAGTGAGTGTAAGTGTGTTTGGGTCAGAGTGTGAGTGGGTGTTCGGTGCAGGTGTGTGAGTGTGTGTCTGTTTGTGAGTGTGCTGAGATTATTTTTGTGAGTATAACAGTGAGTCTGTGTCTTCGTTTCTGTTAGTTGAGTGTATTCAGGTGTGTTTGGTATGCCTGTGAGGATGGACATGTTTGTGTGTGTGTGAGGGTGAGAGTGTCAGTGTTTTTTTTTGGGTGTGATCATGTGTGAGTGAGAGCTGGCATCTGTGTATGTGTGTTTTAGTTTGTGGTTGTGTAGGTTTGTGAGTGTGACTCTGTGTGTGTGTTTGTGTGTGAGTCTATTTTTGAGTGTGAGTGTGAAGATGGGAGTGCATTTGTGTGTCCATGTGTATTTGAAAGGGATTTTCTTTTTTGTGTGTGTGAGAGTAGGAGCGAATGTGATTGTGGGTGACTGTGTGTGTTGTTGAGTGCAGGTGTGTGAGTATGTGCAGGTGTGTGTAATTGAGTGTGTTTGGATTGGCGTGTGAATGCGCATTTGGGTGCAGGTGTGGGAATTTGTGTCCAAGAGATTGTGTTAGTGTGTTCAGGTGTGTGATTGATGTAGAGGGGTTATGTGGACGAGTAGGAGACTGAGTGTGTCTTCGTATGTTAGTGTTCTTGCTTGTGTGTATTCACGTGTATGTGAGTACACGAGTGTGTTTGTATGTGTGAGGGTGTTTTTAGGTGTTTGTGAATGTGACTGCAGGTGAATGTGTGGGTGATGGCTTGTTCGTCTGTTCCGGTGTAAGGATGTGAGTGTTTGTATATACCTATTTGTGTTTTTGTGTTTGTATGTGTGTATGAGGGTGTATGTATGTATGTGCAAGTGGGTGGCGTATGTGTCTGTGTACATGGGTACGTGTGTGAATTTTTGAATATGTGCAGGAGTGAGAGTGTGCATGAGGGTGTGTGTTTCTGTAGGTTTGAGTATGTGAGTGGTTATATATGTGAGGTTTATGGGTGTGAGTTTTTCTTAGTGAGTATATATGTGTTTACATGATGTGAGTGTGTGTAAGTGTGTATGATAGTGTGTGGGAGTGTGTAGGTTTGAGTGTATTTGAGGGGGATGGTGTGAGTACGTGTGTGAATGTGTGTACACGTGTATGATTGTTGATGTTTGTGAGTGTGTGTGACTGCATGTGTGTGTGTGAGTGTGTCTACATAGGTGAGTGTTTGAGATTGTGTGTGTGAGTGCATGTGTGGGTGAGTGTGAGTGCGAGTGAGTCTTGGAGCGTGTGTATGTGTGTTGGGGCTGTTTGTGTATGTCTATGTGTGTTTGTGTGTGTTTGTATGTGTATGAGTGTGAGTGAGGTTTTGTGTGCAGTTGATAAATGACTAAGTTAACCCAAGCATTGGTGGCCCATGCCTTGCTTCTTAGGCATTAGGAATGCTGAGTTTAGCAGCATTGTTTGTGGAGACTAGCCTAGAAATCAAATCTCACCATGAAAAATAAGCTGGATCTGTCCCACACCTTTCATTCCAGCAATGGGATGCTGAGATTAGCAGACAAGCAGTTGTAGGCCACCACGTTCAAAAAAATTGCCAACGGAGGAAAAATGAAACTGGGCAAGGTGGTCAAAGACTGTTTTCCCAGCTAATGTAGAAAGCTGAAATTTGGGGGATTGTGGTGTCAGACTGTGTGTGTGTGTGTGTGTGTGTGTGTGTGTGCATGCGTGTGTGTGAGTTTGAGTAAGTGTGTGAGTCAGTGAATGTAAGTGTGTATGTTCAAGTGTGGGTGAGTGTGTGAGTGTGAGTGTGTGTATTTGTGTGTTTATTTGTGTGAGTCTACTTTTGAGTGAGTGTGAATGTGTGAGTGCATTTGTGTGTACATGTGTATTGGAATGTGATTTTGAGTGAGTGTGTGTTCTTCTACGTCAATGTGTTGACATCTGGGTATTCACGTGGGAGTGAGAATGTATGTGTGTATGTGTGAGGGTGTTTTTGGGTGGGTGTGTGGATGTGAAAGTAGGGGCATGTGTGTGTGTTTGCTTGTTTGTGTTCACGTTTGTGTTACTGTTTATGTATATCTATATGTGTTTGTGTGTTTGTATGGGTCAATGGGAGTGTGTGTATGTGTGCTTCTGCATGTGTCTGTGTACTTGTGTAAGAGTGTGAATTTGTGAATGTGTGTGAGTGAATGTGTGCATGCAGGTGTGTGTTTCTGTATGACTGATTGTATGAGTGTGCACCTAGGTGAGTGTTTATGTCTGTGAGTGTGATTGTGAATCAGCCTGTGTGAGTTTCTGTGTGTATGTGTTGTGAGAGTTTGTGTTTGGTGGTGTATTTTGAGTCAGTGTGTGAGTGTATATGTGGGTGCTTGTGAGTGAGTGTGGGAGTATGTATGACGGTGTGTGGGCGAGAATGTGTGAGAGTATACGAGGCTGAAGGTGTGAGTGAGTGTGTGAATGTGTGTACATGTGTTTGTTGGTAGGTGATTGTTTGTCTGACTGATTTTGTGTGTGTGTTTCTGTGAGTGAGAGGGTGAAAGTTGTAGGTGTGTACATGTGTGTGAGTGTGTGAGTTGTAAGTGTGTGAGTGTTTCTGTAGGTGAGGGTTTAATTGTAATTGAATGATTCTGTCAGTGTGTGTGTGAATGAGTGTGTTTGCTTGTTTGTGGGTGTGAGCCTGTGTATTTGAATTTGTGTATGATTGTGTATTTTTGTGTCTGTGTGAGACAGTTTGCATGTGTATGGGCATATGTGTGTAAGTATGTTTACCTGGGTGTTGTGTGTGAGTGTGTGTGAGAATGTGCATGTGTGTGTGAGTGAGTGTAAGTGTGTTTGGGTCAGAGTGTGAGTGGGTGTTCGGTGCAGGTGTGTGAGTGTGTGTCTGTTTGTGAGTGTGCTGAGATTATTTTTGTGAGTATAACAGTGAGTCTGTGTCTTCGTTTCTGTTAGTTGAGTGTATTCAGGTGTGTTTGGTATGCCTGTGAGGATGGACATGTTTGTGTGTGTGTGAGGGTGAGAGTGTCAGTGTTTTTTTTTGGGTGTGATCATGTGTGAGTGAGAGCTGGCATCTCTGTATGTGTGTTTTAGTTTGTGGTTGTGTAGGTTTGTGAGTGTGACTCTGTGTGTGTGTTTGTGTGTGAGTCTATTTTTGAGTGTGAGTGTGAAGATGGGAGTGCATTTGTGTGTCCATGTGTATTTGAAAGGGATTTTCTTTTTTGTGTGTGTGAGAGTAGGAGCGAATGTGATTGTGGGTGACTGTGTGTGTTGTTGAGTGCAGGTGTGTGAGTATGTGCAGGTGTGTGTAATTGAGTGTGTTTGGATTGGCGTGTGAATGCGCATTTGGGTGCAGGTGTGGGAATTTGTGTCCAAGAGATTGTGTTAGTGTGTTCAGGTGTGTGATTGATGTAGAGGGGTTATGTGGACGAGTAGGAGACTGAGTGTGTCTTCGTATGTTAGTGTTCTTGCTTGTGTGTATTCACGTGTATGTGAGTACATGAGTGTGTTTGTATGTGTGAGGGTGTTTTTAGGTGTTTGTGAATGTGACTGCAGGTGTATGTGTGGGTGATGGCTTGTTCGTCTGTTCCGGTGTATGGATGTGAGTGTTTGTATATACCTATTTGTGTTTTTGTGTTTGTATGTGTGTATGAGGGTGTATGTATGTATGTGCAAGTGGGTGGCGTATGTGTCTGTGTACATGGGTACGTGTGTTAATTTTTGAATATGTGCAGGAGTGAGAGTGTGCATGAGGATGTGTGTTTCTGTAGGTTTCAGTGTGTGAGTGGTTATATATGTGAGGTTTATGGGTGTGAGTTTCTCTTAGTGAGTATATATGTGTTTACATGATGTGAGTGTGTGTGTGTATGATAGTGTGTGGGAGTGTGTAGGTTTGAGTGTATGTGAGGGGGATGGTGTGAGTACGTGTGTGAATGTGTGTACACGTGTATGATTGTTGATGTTTGTGAGTGTGTGTGAGACTGCATGTGTGTGTGTGAGTGTGTCTACATAGGTGAGTGTTTGAGATTGTGTGTGTGAGTGCATGTTTGGGTGAGTGTGAGTGCGAGTGAGTCTTGGAGCGTGTGTATGTGTGTGGGAGCTGTTTGTGTATGTCTATGTGTGTTTGTGTGTGTTTGTATGTGTATGAGTGTGAGTGAGTTTTTGTGTGCAGTTGATAAATGACTAAGTTAACCCAAGCATTGGTGGCCCATGCCTTGCTTCTTAGGCATTAGGAATGCTGAGTTTAGCAGCATTGTTTGTGGAGACTAGCCTAGAAATCAAATCTCACCATGAAAAATAAGCTGGATCTGTCCCACACCTTTCATTCCAGCAATGGGATGCTGAGATTAGCAGACAAGCAGTTGTAGGCCACCACGTTCAAAAAAATTGCCAACGGAGGAAAAATGAAACTGGGCAAGGTGGTCAAAGACTGTTTTCCCAGCTAATGTAGAAAGCTGAAATTTGGGGGATTGTGGTGTCAGACTGTGTTTGTGTGTGTGTGTGTGTGCATGCGTGTGTGTGAGTTTGAGTAAGTGTGTGAGTCAGTGAATGTAAGTGTGTGTGTTCAATTGTGGGTGAGTGTGTGAGTGTGAGTGTGTGTATTTGTGTGTTTATTTGTGTGAGTCTACTTTTGAGTGAGTGTGAATGTGTGAGTGCATTTGTGTGTACATGTGTATTGGAATGTGAGTTTGAGTGAGTGTGTGTTCTTCTACGTCAATGTATTGACATCTGGGTATTCACGTGGGAGTGAGAATGTATGTGTGTGTATGTGTGAGGGTGTTTTTGGGTGGGTGTGTGGATGTGAAAGTAGGGGCATGTGTGTGTGTTTGCTTGTTTGTGTTCACGTTTGTGTTACTGTTTATGTATATCTATATGTGTTTGTGTGTTTGTATGGGTCAATGAGAGTGTGTGTATGTGTGCTTCTGCATGTGTCTGTGTACTTGTGTAAGAGTGTGAATTTGTGAATGTGTCTGAGTGAATGTGTGCATGCAGGTGTGTGTTTCTGTATGACTGATTGTATGAGTGTGCACCTAGGTGAGTGTTTATGTCTGTGAGTGTGATTGTGAATCAGCCTGTGTGAGTTTCTGTGTGTATGTGTTGTGAGAGTTTGTGTTTGGTGGTGTGTTTTTGAGTCAGTGTGTGAGTGTATATGTGGGTACTTGTGAGTCAGTGTGGGAGTGTGTATGACGGTGTGTGGGCGAGAATGTGTGAGAGTATACGAGGCTGAAGGTGTGAGTGAGTGTGTGAATGTGTGTACATGTGTTTGTTGGTAGGTGATTGTTTGTCTGACTGATTTTGTGTGTGTGTTTCTGTGAGTGAGAGGGTGAAAGTTGTAGGTGTGTACATGTGTGTGAGTGTGTGAGTTGTGTGTAAGTGTGTGAGTGTTTCTGTAGGTGAGGGTTTAATTGTAATTGAATGATTCTGTCAGTGTGTGTGAATGAGTGTATTTGCTTGTTTGTGGGTGTGAGCCTGTGTATTTGAATTTGTGTATGATTGTGTATTTTTGTGTCTGTGTGAGACAGTTTGCATGTGTATGGGCATATGTGTGTAAGTATGTTTATCTGTGTGTTGTGTGTGAGTGTGTGTGAGAATGTGCATGTGTGTGTGAGTGAGTGTAAGTGTGTTTGGGTCAGAGTGTGAGTGGGTGTTCGGTGCAGGTGTGTGAGTGTGTGTCTGTTTGTGAGTGTGCTGAGATTATTTTTGTGAGTATAACAGTGAGTCTGTGTCTTCGTTTCTGTTAGTTGAGTGTATTCAGGTGTGTTTGGTATGCCTGTGAGGATGTACATGTTTGTGTGTGTGTGAGGGTGAGAGTGTCAGTGTTTTTTTTTGGGTGTGATCATGTGTGAGTGAGAGCTGGCATCTGTGTATGTGTGTTTTAGTTTGTGGTTGTGTAGGTTTGTGAGTGTGACTCTGTGTGTGTGTTTGTGTGTGAGTCTATTTTTGAGTGTGAGTGTGAAGATGGGAGTGCATTTGTGTGTCCATGTGTATTTGAAAGGGATTTTCTTTTTTGTGTGTGTGAGAGTAGGAGCGAATGTGATTGTGGGTGACTGTGTGTGTTGTTGAGTGCAGGTGTGTGAGTATGTGCAGGTGTGTGTAATTGAGTGTGTTTGGATTGGCGTGTGAATGCGCATTTGGGTGCAGGTGTGGGAATTTGTGTCCAAGAGATTGTGTTAGTGTGTTCAGGTGTGTGATTGATGTAGAGGGGTTATGTGGACGAGTAGGAGACTGAGTGTGTCTTCGTATGTTAGTGTTCTTGCTTGTGTGTATTCACGTGTATGTGAGTACACGAGTGTGTTTGTATGTGTGAGGGTGTTTTTAGGTGTTTGTGAATGTGACTGCAGGTGTATGTGTGTGTGATGGCTTGTTCGTCTGTTCCGGTGTATGGATGTGAGTGTTTGTATATACCTATTTGTGTTTTTGTGTTTGTATGTGTGTATGAGGGTGTATGTATGTATGTGCAAGTGGGTGGCGTATGTGTCTGTGTACATGGGTACGTGTGTGAATTTTTGAATATGTGCAGGAGTGAGAGTGTGCATGAGGGTGTGTGTTTCTGTAGGTTTCAGTGTGTGAGTGGTTATATATGTGAGGTTTATGGGTGTGAGTTTCTCTTAGTGAGTATATATGTGTTTACATGATGTGAGTGTGTGTGTGTATGATAGTGTGTGGGAGTGTGTAGGTTTGAGTGTATGTGCGGTGGATGGTGTGAGTACGTGTGTGAATGTGTGTACACGTGTATGATTGTTGATGTTTGTGAGTGTGTGTGACTGCATGTGTGTGTGTGAGTGTGTCTACATAGGTGAGTGTTTGAGATTGTGTGTGTGAGTGCATGTGTGGGTGAGTGTGAGTGCGAGTGAGTCTTGGAGCGTGTGTATGTGTGTGGGGGCTGTTTGTGTATGTCTATGTGTGTTTGTGTGTGTTTGTATGTGTATGAGTGTGAGTGAGTTTTTGTGTGCAGTTGATAAATGACTAAGTTAACCCAAGCATTGGTGGCCCATGCCTTGCTTCTTAGGCATTAGGAATGCTGAGTTTAGCAGCATTGTTTGTGGAGACTAGCCTAGAAATCAAATCTCACCATGAAAAATAAGCTGGATCTGTCCCACACCTTTCATTCCAGCAATGGGATGCTGAGATTAGCAGACAAGCAGTTGTAGGCCACCACGTTCAAAAAAATTGCCAACGGAGGAAAAATGAAACTGGGCAAGGTGGTCAAAGACTGTTTTCCCAGCTAATGTAGAAAGCTGAAATTTGGGGGATTGTGGTGTCAGACTGTGTGTGTGTGTGTGTGTGTGTGCATGCGTGTGTGTGAGTTTGAGTAAGTGTGTGAGTCAGTGAATGTAAGTGTGTGTGTTCAAGTGTGGGTGAATGTGTGAGTGTGAGTGTGTGTATTTGTGTGTTTATTTGTGTGAGTCTACTTTTGAGTGAGTGTGAATGTGTGAGTGCATTTGTGTGTACATGTGTATTGGAATGTGAGTTTGAGTGAGTGTGTGTTCTTCTACATCAATGTATTGACATCTGGGTATTCACGTGGGAGTGAGAATGTATGTGTGTGTATGTGTGAGGGTGTTTTTGGGTGGGTGTGTGGATGTGAAAGTAGGGGCATGTGTGTGTGTTTGCTTGTTTGTGTTCACGTTTGTGTTACTGTTTATGTATATCTATATGTGTTTGTGTGTTTGTATGGGTCAATGAGAGTGTGTGTATGTGTGCTTCTGCATGTGTCTGTGTACTTGTGTAAGAGTGTGAATTTGTGAATGTGTGTGAGTGAATGTGTGCATGCAGGTGTGTGTTTCTGTATGACTGATTGTATGAGTGTGCACCTAGGTGAGTGTTTATGTCTGTGAGTGTGATTGTGAATCAGCCTGTGTGAGTTTCTGTGTGTATGTGTTGTGAGAGTTTGTGTTTGGTGGTGTGTTTTTGAGTCAGTGTGTGAGTGTATATGTGGGTACTTGTGAGTGAGTGTGGGAGTGTGTATGACGGTGAGTGGGCGAGAATGTGTGAGAGTATACGAGGCTGAAGGTGTGAGTGAGTGTGTGAATGTGTGTACATGTGTTTGTTGGTAGGTGATTGTTTGTCTGACTGATTTTGTGTGTGTGTTTCTGTGAGTGAGAGGGTGAAAGTTGTAGGTGTGTACATGTGTGTGAGTGTGTGAATTGTGTGTAAGTGTGTGAGTGTTTCTGTAGGTGAGGGTTTAATTGTAATTGAATGATTCTGTCAGTGTGTGTGTGAATGAGTGTGTTTGCTTGTTTGTGGGTGTGAGCCTGTGTATTTGAATTTGTGTATGATTGTGTATTTTTGTGTCTGTGTGAGACAGTTTGCATGTGTATGGGCATATGTGTGTAAGTATGTTTACCTGGGTGTTGTGTGTGAGTGTGTGTGAGAATGTGCATGTGTGTGTGAGTGAGTGTAAGTGTGTTTGGGTCAGAGTGTGAGTGGGTGTTCGGTGCAGGTGTGTGAGTGTGTGTCTGTTTGTGAGTGTGCTGAGATTATTTTTGTGAGTATAACAGTGAGTCTGTGTCTTCGTTTCTGTTAGTTGAGTGTATTCAGGTGTGTTTGGTATGCCTGTGAGGATGGACATGTTTGTGTGTGTGTGAGGGTGAGAGTGTCAGTGTTTTTTTTTGGGTGTGATCATGTGTGAGTGAGAGCTGGCATCTGTGTATGTGTGTTTTAGTTTGTGGTTGTGTAGGTTTGTGAGTGTGACTCTGTGTGTGTGTTTGTGTGTGAGTCTATTTTTGAGTGTGAGTGTGAAGATGGGAGTGCATTTGTGTGTCCATGTGTATTTGAAAGGGATTTTCTTTTTTGTGTGTGTGAGAGTAGGAGCGAATGTGATTGTGGGTGACTGTGTGTGTTGTTGAGTGCAGGTGTGTGAGTATGTGCAGGTGTGTGTAATTGAGTGTGTTTGGATTGGCGTGTGAATGCGCATTTGGGTGCAGGTGTGGGAATTTGTGTCCAAGAGATTGTGTTAGTGTGTTCAGGTGTGTGATTGATGTAGAGGGGTTATGTGGACGAGTAGGAGACTGAGTGTGTCTTCGTATGTTAGTGTTCTTGCTTGTGTGTATTCACGTGTATGTGAGTACATGAGTGTGTTTGTATGTGTGAGGGTGTTTTTAGGTGTTTGTGAATGTGACTGCAGGTGTATGTGTGGGTGATGGCTTGTTCGTCTGTTCCGGTGTATGGATGTGAGTGTTTGTATATACCTATTTGTGTTTTTGTGTTTGTATGTGTGTATGAGGGTGTATGTATGTATGTGCAAGTGGGTGGCGTATGTGTCTGTGTACATGGGTACGTGTGTTAATTTTTGAATATGTGCAGGAGTGAGAGTGTGCATGAGGATGTGTGTTTCTGTAGGTTTCAGTGTGTGAGTGGTTATATATGTGAGGTTTATGGGTGTGAGTTTCTCTTAGTGAGTATATATGTGTTTACATGATGTGAGTGTGTGTGTGTATGATAGTGTGTGGGAGTGTGTAGGTTTGAGTGTATGTGAGGGGGATGGTGTGAGTACGTGTGTGAATGTGTGTACACGTGTATGATTGTTGATGTTTGTGAGTGTGTGTGAGACTGCATGTGTGTGTGTGAGTGTGTCTACATAGGTGAGTGTTTGAGATTGTGTGTGTGAGTGCATGTTTGGGTGAGTGTGAGTGCGAGTGAGTCTTGGAGCGTGTGTATGTGTGTGGGAGCTGTTTGTGTATGTCTATGTGTGTTTGTGTGTGTTTGTATGTGTATGAGTGTGAGTGAGTTTTTGTGTGCAGTTGATAAATGACTAAGTTAACCCAAGCATTGGTGGCCCATGCCTTGCTTCTTAGGCATTAGGAATGCTGAGTTTAGCAGCATTGTTTGTGGAGACTAGCCTAGAAATCAAATCTCACCATGAAAAATAAGCTGGATCTGTCCCACACCTTTCATTCCAGCAATGGGATGCTGAGATTAGCAGACAAGCAGTTGTAGGCCACCACGTTCAAAAAAATTGCCAACGGAGGAAAAATGAAACTGGGCAAGGTGGTCAAAGACTGTTTTCCCAGCTAATGTAGAAAGCTGAAATTTGGGGGATTGTGGTGTCAGACTGTGTTTGTGTGTGTGTGTGTGTGCATGCGTGTGTGTGAGTTTGAGTAAGTGTGTGAGTCAGTGAATGTAAGTGTGTGTGTTCAATTGTGGGTGAGTGTGTGAGTGTGAGTGTGTGTATTTGTGTGTTTATTTGTGTGAGTCTACTTTTGAGTGAGTGTGAATGTGTGAGTGCATTTGTGTGTACATGTGTATTGGAATGTGAGTTTGAGTGAGTGTGTGTTCTTCTACGTCAATGTATTGACATCTGGGTATTCACGTGGGAGTGAGAATGTATGTGTGTGTATGTGTGAGGGTGTTTTTGGGTGGGTGTGTGGATGTGAAAGTAGGGGCATGTGTGTGTGTTTTCTTGTTTGTGTTCACGTTTGTGTTACTGTTTATGTATATCTATATGTGTTTGTGTGTTTGTATGGGTCAATGAGAGTGTGTGTATGTGTGCTTCTGCATGTGTCTGTGTACTTGTGTAAGAGTGTGAATTTGTGAATGTGTCTGAGTGAATGTGTGCATGCAGGTGTGTGTTTCTGTATGACTGATTGTATGAGTGTGCACCTAGGTGAGTGTTTATGTCTGTGAGTGTGATTGTGAATCAGCCTGTGTGAGTTTCTGTGTGTATGTGTTGTGAGAGTTTGTGTTTGGTGGTGTGTTTTTGAGTCAGTGTGTGAGTGTATATGTGGGTACTTGTGAGTGAGTGTGGGAGTGTGTATGACGGTGTGTGGGCGAGAATGTGTGAGAGTATATGAGGCTGAAGGTGTGAGTGAGTGTGTGAATGTGTGTACATGTGTTTGTTGGTAGGTGATTGTTTGTCTGACTGATTTTGTGTGTGTGTTTCTGTGAGTGAGAGGGTGAAAGTTGTAGGTGTGTACATGTGTGTGAGTGTGTGAGTTGTGTGTAAGTGTGTGAGTGTTTCTGTAGGTGAGGGTTTAATTGTAATTGAATGATTCTGTCAGTGTGTGTGTGAATGAGTGTGTTTGCTTGTTTGTGGGTGTGAGCCTGTGTATTTGAATTTGTGTATGATTGTGTATTTTTGTGTCTGTGTGAGACAGTTTGCATGTGTATGGGCATATGTGTGTAAGTATGTTTATCTGTGTGTTGTGTGTGAGTGTGTGTGAGAATGTGCATGTGTGTGTGAGTGAGTGTAAGTGTGTTTGGGTCAGAGTGTGAGTGGGTGTTCGGTGCAGGTGTGTGAGTGTGTGTCTGTTTGTGAGTGTGCTGAGATTATTTTTGTGAGTATAACAGTGAGTCTGTGTCTTCGTTTCTGTTAGTTGAGTGTATTCAGGTGTGTTTGGTATGCCTGTGAGGATGGACATGTTTGTGTGTGTGTGAGGGTGAGAGTGTCAGTGTTTTTTTTTGGGTGTGATCATGTGTGAGTGAGAGCTGGCATCTGTGTATGTGTGTTTTAGTTTGTGGTTGTGTAGGTTTGTGAGTGTGACTCTGTGTGTGTGTTTGTGTGTGAGTCTATTTTTGAGTGTGAGTGTGAAGATGGGAGTGCATTTGTGTGTCCATGTGTATTTGAAAGGGATTTTCTTTTTTGTGTGTGTGAGAGTAGGAGCGAATGTGATTGTGGGTGACTGTGTGTGTTGTTGAGTGCAGGTGTGTGAGTATGTGCAGGTGTGTGTAATTGAGTGTGTTTGGATTGGCGTGTGAATGCGCATTTGGGTGCAGGTGTGGGAATTTGTGTCCAAGAGATTGTGTTAGTGTGTTCAGGTGTGTGATTGATGTAGAGGGGTTATGTGGACGAGTAGGAGACTGAGTGTGTCTTCGTATGTTAGTGTTCTTGCTTGTGTGTATTCACGTGTATGTGAGTACACGAGTGTGTTTGTATGTGTGAGGGTGTTTTTAGGTGTTTGTGAATGTGACTGCAGGTGAATGTGTGGGTGATGGCTTGTTCGTCTGTTCCGGTGTAAGGATGTGAGTGTTTGTATATACCTATTTGTGTTTTTGTGTTTGTATGTGTGTATGAGGGTGTATGTATGTATGTGCAAGTGGGTGGCGTATGTGTCTGTGTACATGGGTACGTGTGTGAATTTTTGAATATGTGCAGGAGTGAGAGTGTGCATGAGGGTGTGTGTTTCTGTAGGTTTGAGTATGT